>NC_090926.1:904494141-904797491 GCF_040938575.1 Ambystoma mexicanum
GATGTTGATAAATGCCCTTTCTTGAGTCTCCTGTCCAGGATATCGCATGTCGTGTGGAGTACACTGCTCCGGCGAGCATTCACAGGTCTCTCACTCCCCTGCAGCCTTAGCAGACCTGTCGTAGGCATTCCTGCCACCGCCCTGTCCATGCGTGTCCACATTTTATCAGTGTTTCCCGAAAACCATTCCTTCTACTCTGAGTTGGCCCGCTTCGTAATACTGGTATATGTTCGGGAGCCCCCTTCACCCCCCCCCCCCTCTATGTCTGGGAGCCCTCCGTACATCCAGTGCCACTCTTGGGCGTTTGTTTTGCCATATAAATCTAGATATTAATGTGTTCAAGCTTTTGAAGAATGTGCGCAGGATGGCTATCGGCGGTGTATGGAATCTATATAGTATCCTTGGGAGGGTGACCATCTTGACTGTGTTCATACGTCCTATCCAAGAGATTCGCATTGGGGACCACTTCGCAAAATCTGCCTGTTTCTGTTTGAGTATCTCCGGTAGGTTTGTTCTTTACAGCGCGGCCACCCTGCTGGTCTGTTTGATTCCTAGGTAAGTAATGCTCTCTACCGCTGTTTTAAATGGGGGGCACTTTTTAACCCGGCAAGCCATGTCTTTTGGGAGCCCCATCTCTAGCATCTCGGACTTCCCCATATTTATTTTTAGACCTGATAATCCCTCTTGTTCTTTAAGCATTGTCACCAGGGCGGTATTGACTTTTCTGGCTCCATTAGCATGTCGTCGGCATATGCTGCTGTCTTGTGTGTCCACCCCACCCCCCAAAGGGGATCCCCTCAATGGTCTTATTCTGCCTTATCGCCTCTAGCAAGGGTTCTAGGTAAATAGAATATAGGTGCGGCGACGGGGGGCACCCCTGTCTCGACCCTCTTTCTATGCATTCTGGGTCAGAAATTTATTTGTTAATTGCCAGGCGTATCAGGGGGGCGCTATAGCTTGCTCTGACCATTTGAATGTATTGGGGCCCAACGCCTAGCCGGGTCATTGTCGGAAACAGATACGGCCACTCTACACTATCAAAAGCTTTCTCAGCGTCGAGGGAGATGATCGTGGCCGGTATCCGTTTCATTTCAAATTTTTCCAGGAGGTGTATTACCCTTCTGGTGTTATCCCAAGTCTGCCTTCCTTTTATAAATCCAGACTTATCTTGTCCTGTCCACCCCAGAAGGACCCCCTTAACCCTCTCAGCTAGTATCCTGGTGTAAATGTTGGCATCTCTGTACAATAATGCAATGCTCCTATATGACCCACAGTTTGTAGGGTCTTTATTTGGTTTCCCAAACAGGACTACTTTCGCTTCTGTCATGGAGGCTGTTACCCCTTTGCCATCCCTGAAGGAGTTGAACAGTTTATTTAAAAATCCCTTAACCTCTTCACAGTATACCTTATAGAATGCCCCTGTGAAGCCGTCGGGCCCAGGAGCTTTATTGCGCAGCAAGTTCTTTATCGCCCTTTCCACCCGCTCTAGGCTTTCCTTTTCTTTCTGTGGCAGCTTAGGTAGTTCAATGCTTCCGAGGAATGCCCGTATCTTTTCGACATTGGGTTTCTCTGTTGCAAGCAGCTCCCTATAGTATGCTTCGAAGGCCCAAGTTATCCTCTGATTCCGTGGTTACCCACCCGTATACTCTCCTTATTCCCTCTATATGCCTTTGACCCTTCTGCTGTTTCAGGAGCCTAGCCAACATTGTGTCTGCTTTGTTTGTGCATACATAGTACCATTGTTTAAGCCGCAGTAGGGCACTTTCGGCCTGTGTTAAGGAGCTGTAGTTGTCTCTCCGCCTCTTTAACCTCAATATAGTTTTCCCTTGATTTCTGACCCGCTAAGGTCTTTTGTGCCAGCGCCAATGCCTCTTCTAGTACCTTCTCTAGTCTATTTCTTTCTTTTAGTCTTTGGGCTTTCAGGGAAATTAGTCCCCTCCCTCCCCTCTCCACTGCGTCACATACATTCCTCATCTGAGCGGCCCCCCGCTATATCATTTAGAGTAAGGTATTCCAATATTTTACCCCTCAACTTCTCTCACATGATCGGATCTCTCAAAATGTCACTTGGAAGCTGCCAAGACCATAGTGGGCGGTTTGGTTTTAGGTCCCTTAAGGAAATTCTTATCGGGGCATCGTCTGACATTTCAATCGGGCCAAGTTCAATGTCTCTAAGTATGCCTAACATTCCGGGGGTCCCCCAAGAGTAATCTATCCTAGAGAATGGGCCTCATTACACGGAAGGCGGTGATCCAGGGTGCTATTAGCACCCTGGACCATGCCGGTAAATTACCGGCACCGCCTTGGCGGTAAGGGGATTTACCGCCCCATTCCAAGGTCGGTGGGGCGGTAAATCCCCCTTCCGCCATTGCCCTTCCCCATTCCCATTTCTGCCCCATAGGGCTCTATGGGAATGGGGAAGGCGCTAATTACGGCACCGCAATTTTGCGGTGCCGTAATTAGCTCCGAGGTCCCTTAGCGGGTTGGTTTTTAACGCCTGCAAAAAGCAGGCGTTAAAGCACCAACCCGCTAAGGGACCTCGTAGTACGGCGGTAAGGGTTAACGGTCACCGTTGCCATTAACGGTGACCGTTAACCCTTACCGCCGTCCGTGTAATGAGGCCCAATGTCTGGTGGACGTGTTAGAAGCACGTATACCCTACCTCCTGTCCTTCTTTCGCCCTCCAAAGATCCTTTTGCACCATTCCCTCCATTCTATACCGTAGCGCCTCTGTGGGTAGTACCCCTTTATGAGTCCTCCGCCCACGCCTGTCGATCTCTGGGTCCCAAGTCATTTTAGAGTCCCCTGTAAGTACTAGTTCCCCTACCACAAATTGCTCCAGTTTCCCCAGGACGTGTTTTAGATATGAATCTTGACCTGTGTTTGGAACGTAGATGGTTCCTAGTGAGATGGTTTTCCGTCCCATCTGCACCTGTATGAACATGTATCTCCCCTTCCGATCCACTAGTGTATTCATTAATTTTGCGCTCAATGAGTTTTTGATACGTATTATTATTATTCCTGCCGTCTTATTGCTTGCATTCGCCTGGTACAATTGTATGTATTGTTGGAAATGTATTGTGTGTCTGTCTTCTTTCCTCATGTGTGTTTCCTGTAATAGGAATATATCGGCGTTGTGCTTCCTTATCTGGGTAAGCACCTTCTTCCGTTTCATTGGCATGTTAAAGCCCCTCACATTATGTGAGAGAATCGGCAATGGCTTCCCCATTGATCTGTGAAACCTCTTGGCCCTTTATCCTTGAGTGCCTTGTGTAACTTTCCCCTTTTGTCTATATACATGTATATATAGAGGGCGGTTGTATATGTATATAATGGGGGCGGTTCTTACCCCATTGCCCCCTCACGCCCCCCCTCCTCCCTTTAGGTCTGGCTCTGTATCCGTAGACTCATCCTACCTAGTGGGCACCGACCCATGTGTCACCCATGCTCTTAGGTTACTTAACCTACGCGATTCCAAGTGGTGCCCATTCTCCTTCCTTCCTGCCGGGCCGTCCTATCTCTTGATCGAATCCCTTATTCCTTCAAATGTGTATGTGGGTCTCCCCCCTCTGTTTGTTTGCTCTCGTCTTGTAAAATTGCCCCTGTAGGGGTCCCCTCCTGCCTCGGGTATCTTCTCCGTTATTTCCTGGATCAAGGGCCTCTCAATTTCTCTACTCTCTTCCTGTGTACAGTTGTCCATTCCCAGGGCCTCAGGTCCCTCCTGCGTGTTTCCCTGCTCCTCTTTTCTGTGGCCGATTCCTCTGTGTCGTCCCCTAATACTGCCATTCCTTCATCACAGGAAGTCACCCTCTGTTGCTTCCCTTCCAATGAGAATGTCAGGCCAAAAGGGAATGTCCATTTATAAGGAACTTTTCTTTCCTGTAGATTCTTAGTTACTGGGCCCATCGCTCTTCATTTCTGCAGGGTGACTGTCGCCAAGTCTTGGAATAGACTGACTTCTGAGGCATTTATTGTTATGGATTCCTGACCCCTTGCGGCTTTCAATATTTTCTCCTTCTCTTCGTATGAGGCCAAAGCTGCCAGGACATCTCTGGGCCTATTCCCTTCTCTGCTCCTCTTCGGTCCCACTCTGTGTACCCGATCTATTCTTATCTCCTCTGGGTTGGTGTCAGTTATCAGGGTGGCGAAGCAGTGTTGGATCGTGCTTTTTAGCTCGCTGTCTGAAATCACCTCAGCCAGGCCTTTAATCCTAATGTTAGCGCGCCTGGAATGGTTTTCTAGATCTTCTGACTGGATCTCAAGGTTGTGCATGGCTGTGGCTATCTGTTGTAACAGTTCTGAGTTTTGGGACACCTCCTTTTCCATTACGGACAGTCCTTGCTCTGTTAGGTCCACTCTGTCCTAGAGAGTTAATATCGTCCCTTATTTCTTTCAGAGCGTCTTTTAGTTCTTCTTTCAGATCTCCAATCTGTTGCTGGAAGGAGGCCGCCATTCTTTCCTCCATCCCCTGCAGGCACGTTTGCAGATCCTCTTTGTTCAGGGTCATGGCTTGTGTCTCAAGTGTCTTTTCCTCCTTGTGCGTCTCGTGTCGTGGTTGTTCTCCCTGCGCTGGTTCCGTAGGTTCCCTGTGCCAGTATCTTTCTAGTTGTGTTTTCTTCTGGCTTTTCTTTTGGTGGCTGCGGGCCCTGGGATGGTTTCCCCCTGATGCCTGGCATCTACAGGTGGGGACTCAGTCTCCCTTATTTGTGTCACCTCCTCCCTCCCCTGATATGTCTTTCTCCTGGTGTTGGTTCTTTCAGTGTCTGTAGTCTTTCTTCTTGGTTCCCTTGAGGTATCTATGTTGTAAGCCTGCTGCAGTTTACTGCTCTTGCCTGGTTGTGTCCTCTAAATGTACCCTTACTGGGGGGGGACCTTCAGCTTTGTCCCCTCCTGGGCTAGTCGTTACTGCAGAGGTTCAGTGGCTTATTAGTATGGGTTTCACGCACGACCCTGTCCGTGCTGCTTGTTTATCTTATGTCCTTTTGTGAGCAGAGTATGCCTGCCATGCCGATTTCAAGGGTTGTTGGGACGCTGCAGTTTAGACTGAATTATTCAGATTGGTCCTGGGGGGGTGTGGGGTTTCGGCCCTGTTGCCCACCTTTTCTCCGGGTCTCTGACTGATCCCCTTCAGCTGACACTCCCCAGGCTGCCTGCCTTTGCTGAGATTGCAGGCTGTTTTTGCCTAACGGGCTGCAGTATCTCACTATGGTGGGGAGAGGTCTCGGGTTTCTTCTACTGGCTGCCGCGTGCTTTCACCCTCCGCCACCCGATTCTCTCCTCACCTCTGGTCTGCGTGCTGGAGTCCTCTGTCTACAGGGCTCCTCCTCCCTGGGTCTCCTCTTGGGTTCTGTGCGGTGTTGCACCAGCAGAGGCGATCTCCTTCCCTGGGAACCTCTTCTTCTCTTCACTGTTGGACCGCCCCGCTGGCTTCACTCCTCTTCCTGGGTTGCATCAGGCCATCTTGCCCCTGGTCTGTCTCTCTCTGGTCTTGCTCCTGGGCCGCTGGGTCCATTGGCCTCCCGCCTCTTCTCTTGCGGGTCCGTGTCTCTTCTGCTTCCTCCGCCGATCACCCCCATTTGCCTCCATTGGGGGTTTCTGAATTCCACCACCAGAGTTCTAGTTGGCCGTTTCTCCTCTTCGTCTGTTGCTCCGGGGATGCGGCTATGATCTGCTTCGTCCCGCTAATCCACCAGGGGCTCCGTTTAACGAGCCCTTTCCTTTCCTGCCACTGCTTGTTTGTGGGTCGCCGGGTCCCGCGTTGCCTGGGGCCCGCTCTGCTCTGCTCCAGTGAGATCTGCGCAGTCGAACTCCGTTCCGCTGTGTCTCTGGGTGTTCGGGACTGCTCGGGGTGTTCCTTTCCCCTTCTGCTGGGGCCCCATAGTCTATGTTGCTTCTGATTCGGCTTTATATGACACCTTAATCACAGGCCCGGCAGGGATAACAATGGCTTGCACCCTCACTCCACCGCGGCCATCTTGGAATCCTCTCCCCATAAATTTACTTTTGAGAATTGGGGAACCTTAGACCGAGGGACTATGCACTGTGATCCGTGCGACGTGTTGAAAACCCATCTTCCAAAGTCAAACTATAATCTGACACCTGATGTAGGCAGCCTTTACGTTCCTTGGCTCTCCGTAACAAATCGTATTCTTGTTTACGTTGGGACTTTGTCATAGGACTTTTTGCGATTTACCAATTCTTTGTTTGAGTGCAGTGCTTTCCAATAGTATCTGCCAAATATCAATACCTAATAAGGGGCCACAGACACTGCAAATACTAGATTGCAGAGTTGTGGGAATTCCATCCTAGCCTCGACCCCACAATCTACATCATTTCGCTGTCAACATGCTTCTCTTCCCATTCTTGCGGCTTTCGCATCCCATATGGACGAAAGGATGGCATGTCCAGCTTAGTGGGGCCCTTTGTAGATTACATACTCCACCTTTTTTCCTGCCAGCTCCTCGTCTCATTAAGTTCCTCTTGAGGAATCCCCACCAGAGTTCCAGTATCAGTCTAAAACTGAAGTTCTGGAGCTGGTTCAAATCCAGGTGAGGATGACCTGTGGGTGGGTGCAGGATTTCCTTTTTTAGCTTATGGCTTTGTGCGCTGTGAGAGATGGGATTAGATGCCTTTTGGAGTCACTAGGAGAAATAACCAATGATTCTGACCACTACCCTGATTGCCTGATGAACGCCCGACAAATTATGCGCATTCCCCCACAGGTGTTTCTCGTCAGCCAAATGGCCCTGCAGGGTTGACTGAGCGCAGCACCTCAGCTAGTTAGATGTAGGTTAGAGACAGCATTTTTATTTATTTATTTTAGTTATTATGCATTTATTAGGCGTTTATACATCAAGTAAATTGTGTTTCAAAGTGCCCACACGGCAACAGGGAGGGAACGTGGGAGGCAAATATAACAATGAAAGAGAGAGGCGGTCCTACTAGGCCTTGTGAGCATTCAGAGCATGCAAGTGCAGAGAGAAAGGGATTGCAGGGGATAAGTGCTAGGAATATGTTGCAAACTGTTAGGTGACTGGCAGAGATCATTTGGTAAGCGTGGTCAACTGTCAAATATGTAAGTGCAGGCCTGTGATAGCACAGCCCAGTGGGCGCTTAAGGCAGGTGCTGGGCATGGGCGGACACTGAAGGTGATTGGGTGTGGGAGGCCAGGACCCGGGTGGACACATAAGAGCCCTGGTCACCAATCTCGGCGACTGTTGGGTTTAGCAAAGGGGGGAGGCAGGGAAGTAGGAGGTGAAAATGAAAGTCTTGAGGAGTTTCCGGATTTGAGGAGATCTGGCTCAAGATGCAGAGGAAGGGGGAGGCTGTTCCAAAGGAGGGAGCCAGCCGCGGAAAGAGATTATCCACCAGCTCGCTGTAAAGATCTGGAGGGAGTGTATTTAGTGAGAGCCATTTGTAGCTAGCTTGATCCCCGGCACCAGACACCCTTATGGATGATGCAGAGGGATTTGATCCTTGCAGCAACCGAGGGGCAATGGAGAGTTTTTAGGGCTGGCTAGATGCGGTCCCTGGGCTTGAGGCCATTCAGCCTGCCAACCAAAACACTAAGAATGCGGTTTCCATAACTCGGGCAGCACAATCTCTGAGCCTAAAGTTTGTGTTTCCCATAACCCTGAAGAGGGACAGAGGAATGTGTTGCTCGTCGCTCCTTCCCTTATCCCGGCGATACAGAAATGACAGGTGATATTCTTGACTATGAGTGTCGTGTACACCAATTATGCAGAAGATACCCAGATACTCATTCCTATCACTGGTGACTACGTGACTGACTCGAAAGCCCTCAACGACGTCTACACAATCATTCAGGCCTTGATGGGGCATCACAGGCTCTGTTTAAATGACGAAAAGACTGAATTACTCATTCTTGGATCCACCCTCAGACTTAATAAACTGGATTCTGCCTTCAAATCATTCGTCATTGACGGTAACCACATCAAGGTATCTAATGACACAAAAACATTAGGTAACTATCTCAATTCCACCTTATCCTTTACGAGACAAACCAATGCGGGGGTCTCGGCATCCGCCTATACATGCCAACTTATTACAGCATGCAGACCTTTCCTCTCTAAAGCCAACTGTATCATCCTTGGTAGAACACTCATTATGGCTAAAATTGATTACTGTAATGCCCTGTACTTAGGGACTAGTCAAATGAATATTAAGCTCCAGGTAACGCAAAATAATGCCATAAGGGCTGCTCTTAATATTTCCAGGAAAATACATACATCTGACACCAGACACAGTCTAAACTGGTTCCCGGTAGCTCACAGAATATCACTCAAAACCCTTGCACTTACGCACAAGTGTCGGGCTAACCTCACCCCTGATTATCTAGAAAACTGATTCACTGCACACACCTTGTCCCGCCCCACAAGAGCTGCCCAAGCCCATTCTCTGTCCATGCCTAGATTTAAGCTGCAGAAAGCAGGGAGATCTAGCTTCCCAGTCCTAGCAGCTAAACTCTGGAACACAGTCCCCAACTCACTCAGGGCTGAACCTTCTTATCACTTATTCAAGAGTAAAACCAAACTCAGGCTCCAGGAGCAGGATCAAGCCGCCATCAGACTGATAAACAATGTTAAGTTGGCAGTGGCCAAAACCTGGTCACATCCGATAACCTGTTTCTTCTTGTAAATCTACTGCATTACCTGTTGTTTTCATATGTAACTTTTGAACAATTTACACTGTTCAAAACACTTGTTTGTAATCTTACGCTGATTGTATCGCCTATCACCCTTGTCATTGTATGGAGATGCTTGTGCGTATTATTTGCTACTACTATGTTTTGCACTATGTAAATGTTCTTAATCTGTAACCTATGTTCACTCAAGAAATGCGCCCAGATGGCCCATGGCCAGGTGCGCAATACAAATAAACAAAATACAAAGTACATTGTTCCTGGACCCCCTCCTCCCCCTTGCCACTGTACTGCAAATGCTAGAAACACTATTCACTCAGACAATCATGTAGACTATATCCTGATGATGTCATAAAGGAGATAAACTTGCAGACGATGGAGCAGGTCGACTGACTGTGACCGTGCCGAGAGCCGATCACTTCACGACCAAGACGTTGATGCATTAGACATGAAGCACAAATGCATCCCTGCACAAAGCTATGCAGACACTTAGGTTAAATCAATCTTAGACACAAAGAACATGCTTTTGACCCACATAGATAGAGGACATATACTCTTTTGCTATGCCGAAACGCAAGATGCACTAGAATAAGACATGAAGCAGTTGACAAAGCTAGCCATGTACATCAAACTTGAAGATGCAGCTGCATTGAAGTGAATGGAAAGCATCAAGAAAGCACGAGAACACAACTGATTTAGCAGCAAAGCGCTGACCAGACTGTATTTGCAGCCGGTATACATGTTTCAGCCAAGGCTATCAAGAGAGGGAGAGAGTTTCACATCAGCAATCAAGAATACAGACAAAGGCAGATGTTAGAAACAGTCTTGTTAGATTAGACACATGCATGCATGAATGCTAAAAATCCTCTTAAATGTGGAGCAGGAAAATCAAGCCAGTGGTCTCTACGCACGTGGACTGAGAGACAAAGTTTATTCATTTGAGCCAGACGGAGACCTTCGTTCCCATCCAGCTTAGGACAGACGATACAAAATACTAGGATGAAAGCTAAATGTACTAAACTCAAGGCATAGAGGATCAGAGATGGTGACCTTATTGGTACAGACAGTGCCTTTGTGGCTGTTTTTGCTCATGGGCTGGTTACCATCCAAGGTACCAAGGCTGAGAAGACCCTCACTGACCAATCCATACTCAAGTTCCGGGCCAGTTCACACTTTGTTGCACTAACCAATTATAATGCACTAACCTGACATGCCTTTCCTTGCAACATTTAGGAGGTGGTTGCAGGTGGAGCCACCAGGTTATGTTTATCTAATCAGAGCACTAACCCCATATAGATACTATATGTAGTTTTCCCGACTAACCAACCCCAGTCTGCCTTAGGTTTTTGTAAATAACGTGTCACTTATGATGTCACAACCAGTTAAAAGATGTTGATAAGCCAGTAACCAGTTGAGATAGCATTGGAAATCCTGCGATGTCCATACCTGTCCCGGTTTGAGAGATCTCTCAATATACAGTTGGTTTTGTCAAATTTTTTGACTTTTCTGTTTCTTGGATGTTTGGATGTCCCCCGAAGCAGACCTCTCGCTATTATATTAGGGCTTCCCCCCCCCCCCACTTCACCGGAGTCACCAGGCCACCCCCTTCCCTCATCTGCCAATTCCCAGATTATTGTTGTACACAGTATACAATGTATGTGAGATATGTATTGGCAAAGTGAGACAGTGAAATGGGATTTATGTGCAGAGACCCATTGGTATGAGGCATGGCTGATTTTCCATGGTATGGCTTTGCATGCTTTGCTACAACTCATAATGCTTTGTTGTGCTTTGTCAGGCCCTTATCGTGCCTTGATAGGCCATATTATTCTTCATTATACAGGGCTTGATTGTTTACGCTGCCTTTTTAATCTGCTGTACAGTCTACTTTCCACTTTATACTTTACTGCTCCAAGGAGGCCCAATGTGATTCTTTCCACTGGGATTTGCTCCTTGTGTCAACCTGTAATTTTGCTCCTTGTGTCACACTGTGATACAATTGCTGCCTTTTTGTGATTTCCCTCATTGATGCCTAATGTAATTTGTGGGACTGGCTCCTAGATATCACATCTTGACCTCCTAGCATGCTTAGTGGATCTTGGGTACTCCACCAGGAATCAGTCTGCTCTGGAATACCTCCTTTGAACTCCATTCAGGAACTATTCTCACCCACTATCTACTTGGTGCCCGCTGCTGCCTGCTCCCAATTGCATCCACTCCTTCCTATGCTCCCCCTCTCTCATCCAGGATCAGCTGCTGCCCACTTTTCACTGCCAGGCACACTAGCCCAGTGAAGAGTACCTAACACAAGTACCTTACTGAAGTGCACCCCTACCGAGACCTTGCCATGGCTCTCCCGGATGGATGCTCCAAGTGTTGGTGTTGCCCTCCTGTAACCATCCTGCAATAACTTTCTAAAACACTATCCTCAAACACACTATAAGCATAACAACTAAGCCACTGACGCACGGCCACCGCACGGCCACTGAATAGAATATCAGTTATGTCAAGGAGCTAGGATGACCCTCAAAACAGACATCTAAATAGGGCCGCATTAGCAGTGACAGCGCCCCGGGCAAAAAATTAAAAAATGGCCAAATGCAAAATGGCAGCGATGTACATCCTAATAATATAAATTAAGATAAGACGCCTTTTATTTTGGGTCAAGCTCGGTTCTGCATTGTTGCTAGGCCCAATCCCAGCTTCCTCTTTTTAATTAGAAGGCTGCAGCTGATGTGGTGGGGATGTGTCGGAGGTCAGACTGCACCGGTAGTTTTTAGCAAGCACTGGACCATTCGCTCTTCTAAAAGTAGCTCCAGGAGCTGTGGAAGCAATATACTTTTATGGCCCAACTGTGAACATAAGCTGGCATCCACATTATGCGGGCAAGGCTTGTTATAGGCTTAGGGAGCAAACATACAGGCGTCATGACATAATGAAATAGAAAAAGAATGCACGCTAATAAAACATTGCTTCAGCTCTTGACGAAGGTCCTGAAAACTAAAATGTTACGTACGAGCCCTCAATATATTAGAATCTCTTTTGAGGTATCTTTCCGTTTGTAGAAACCTCGAGGCTTGCTTGTTCTTTCACCCACTGCGCTACTTGTTTGCTTTTCTAATGTGAAGCGCAGCGGCTAGCGTGCATGTGTTTGCCCAGCCCGGGCTTTTTTTGGCAAGGCCGAGGAATATGCACTCTAGACGCGGTACACTCTTTGCCGGACGGTCCTGCTGCAACGCGCCAAAGCTTAATTTAGTGTGAGTATTGCTTTCTGTGTCCGTTCTCCCGCCCTCGCACTGAATCACCGGCGTGCAGGAAGTCATTTGACACCACACGATGACACATCAAAGCATCCCAGAAAGGATGTTAATATTTGGTCAGGTGCTCAGAGGCCTTCTCTGATTTCAAAGCGTGTGGACGCATCCTGAAAAGATGCGGCCCACACTGGAACATAGCTATCAACCCGCCACAAGCATGGGGAAAAGGCAGGCAACTGAAATCACACATATAGGGCTCCACTGGAGCAGTCATTAAACAATGTTGGCACTTTTTTAGGTTTTTCCACTCGGCTAAATATAAACCGAACACCACACCTAATTTGTGTGCATATTTTTCCATTAACAGGCAAAGGCACTATCATCCAAAAACATTCAGTTAAGCACCTCATAATATTGTATTCTGGTTTAACTGCTAAATAGTTGAAACGTGAAGATGGTATGTTATAATGCTTGGAGGCTGTGCCGAATCACCACCTGTAGTATTAGCGCGTCTAGGGTTGTCTGTGGAGTGGCATACTGTACCCCCACTATGTGTATCCAGACCATAGTCTGCTGGAAGGTAATAAAGAAGTGAGGGAAAGATAGGAGGATGGGAAAGCGGGAAGGAGGTGCTACAAACACAGCAACTGAGAGATGAATTAGGAGCGTGTCAGTCTTGTTAGGTGGACCATGGTTCTCCAAAAAGGGGGACGCGTCTATGTCCTAAAGTGTTGGGATATTGAGTCGTGTTTCCAGGGCAGATTATAAATTAGTATGCAATGTAATGCTGTATGCATGGTGGGCTCGAGTTATCTTATTGTGATTTATACCATGCACCATTGCCATTTTCTTGGTCTCCAGGTGCTGTGGCGGACCTGAAAAGGAAGGAGGGATGGGATTGGTCGGATTGAGATGGAAAAGTGCAAGAGAGCTTTGTGTATTGGGTTACTTCAGTTTGGAAAAAACGTTCACTCTGTGCTGTTTTTTTTTTATTTGGTAGACGTTATGTGGTGTTTGGTGTGCATGGGGTGATTTGTGTGTAATTGGTTTAGTATCCTGTTGAGTGTTGCAGTGTGTGGTGATTTTAGGTCTTTGCTGCGCTAGAGGTCTGAGTGAGTACGTTTTGTACAGTGTTGGAAAATGACTATGCGTAAGATATTGGAGAGTTTTTAGCAGGGTTAGTGGAAAGTCGTCTGTGTCCTTTTGCACCATGGTTATGTTGTTCTGTCTAGTTTAGATTATTCATTGGTGATTTGCGATAAAATGCTTCATGTCGTTGGGTAGCCATGTTTCAGTTCAACAGGTTTTGGTGTTTCTATTCTGTTAGGTTTGCGGTGTCCCTTCAATGATGTTTCCTGTTTAGCTGAATGAGTTAAAGAGCCATGTTTTTACCAATTTTCTGAATTTTAGGTGATCTGCTGTTCGTATTGCCTTTGTAAATGAATTCCAAAGTTTTTCCACAATGCAGCAGAACGCTGTTCCACCAATTGTCTGCTTTGAGT
Organism: Ambystoma mexicanum; assembly: GCF_040938575.1. Classification (NCBI taxonomy): domain Eukaryota; kingdom Metazoa; phylum Chordata; class Amphibia; order Caudata; family Ambystomatidae; genus Ambystoma; species Ambystoma mexicanum. The sequence goes on from NC_090926.1 coordinate 904,507,563, forward strand.
ATTGTTTAGGTTCGAGGTGAATGTTGTTGCTGGACCTTAGCTTTCGGTTTGATTTGTAGATGGACATTTTTTCCTGTCGGAATTCTGCTCCATGGCTGTGAATTGCTCTGTGTGTTATGCAGAATGTTTTGAAGAAAATTCATTTTTGACTGGAAGACAATCTAGGGTTCTTAGTGCTGGAGTGATGTGTTCTCTCATAGTGAGTCTGGGGAGTAGTCTTGCTGCGTTCTGTATTCGTTGTAGTTTTTTGGTAAGGTACCCTGGCATTCCGAGAGAGATGCTATTGGCGTGGTATATTTTTGACATGATGGCGAGTGTTCTATGTGGGAAGGTGAAAAAGGGTAGTATCCGCTTGATTATATATAGGTGAAAAGCACTTCTTTGCTACTGAGTTGACTCGCGGTTCGAGTGTTAAGTCATTGTTCATTAATATTACGAGATTTTTAACCAGTTTGGATGGTTCATGTCGATTTCCCATTTCATTAGACCATGGAATGCAGCGTTGGTTCAACGGCTCGTTGGGCGTGATTATGATTTCTATTTGATCCAGGTTGAGTTTAAGGCTGTTCATACTTATTGTGACGATTCGCTAGGTATCATGTTACTGACTGTGCTACTGTGCTACTACAGGTATGAGGCGGCCCTGAGGATGCATGAAGATCAACCTTTCAAGAACAACAAAGGACTTTGATAATCCGCCGGGGCGGGACTATCAACAATGTATAACAAGAGAAGAAGGACTGAAGATTTGGTCAAGCCCACCCGGGAGAGGCAGCAGGTGTGGAAACCATCCAGAGCGCGAGTTTCAAATCCTGTCGGTTGACCGGGGATGCCGAAGAACGGAGGATGCCGGCGAACCACTGAGGGAGTTCTCTGTGGGTCCAGCTGGAGCGGGCCTCAACAAAAAGCAGTAAAAGAGCCGAGCAGTCCAGTAAATCGCTCAGCCGCATCAGAGCTCCAGAAGCCGAGGAGAGATGCCCGACGGGCCAGAGAGACGCACTCCCGTCCCGGGAAGTCCCAGTGCCGTACCAAAGTCCCAAAGAAGGTAATGGGAGTTACGAGAGACCCGGAGGGGACATGAGGTAGAAGAGTGAGAGGCTCGAGCGGCTTGCTGCCTGCCCAGTAGTAACAATCAAACTATTGCAAAGGCTTGACAGAGTATCCAGGAGAACCTCCTCATCTCAGTGGCAGCAATAATCCCACTAACCACCAAAGGGTCTGGGAACCTAACACAAGTGCATCGAGCATCCGAGGAGAGCTTCCTGATCGCAGTGGCAGCAGTAATCCCGATGACCACCAGAAAAGGATCTGGGACCCCGACATCAGTGTACTAAGCATCCGAGGAAAGCATCCTCATCGCAGTGGCAGGGAAAAGGCCACTATGGCCCCAAGAAGGAGTTGGTACTGTGCTAATACTAAGAGAAGTGGGTGAAATAAATATCAAATTGAGCGATACGGAATAGAACTCTCAATCATCTGGAAAAGGGAGTCATTCTCCTGGTGAAGAGACCAAGAGCCCTTTTGATAAACTCAAAAGATGCCAGGGGAAGGAAGTCATTCCCCCTGGTTTTAGTGTGAACTAAATTGTAGTGTGTGAACCAATACCAGGAGAAGGGAGTCATTATCCTGTCTCTGAAAGTTGTCTTGTACAAAGGTTTGTTGGGACGAGAAGCCAGGGGAAGGAAGTCATTCCCCCTGGCATCCTTTTGCCAAATAACATTTCTCGGAATACCGGTCAAATACCTGGAGATGGAACATTTTGTTGGCTTATTCTTTAGTTGGAGTGTAAGGGACATAACTAGGTTGTGACACGGGATGGTGCAGTTTGATTTCGACAGAAATGCTTACAGATACTTCAGTATTAGTTTGAGGCAGGAACACCCCTCTTAGAAGATGGGGATGGTGAGGGTTTCTTCTTCTTTTTGATAAATAAAAGTTATTACCAAAATGCCATCCTTCTGTCATCATCCTTCTTTGACACCCTTAGATCATCCAATGGTTTATTTCTGTGAGGAGGTTGATATGGGTTGGATCTTGTTCTCCACTAGTGTTGATTTGTAGATCATGTGTGTGTCATCTGTGTAATTGTAGCAAGTGAGACTGTGTCTTTTGATGAGAGGGGTCATGTAGACATTGAATAGCAGTGGTGAGTAGGATGAGCCTTTTGGAACGCCGCAAGTTATTGTGCAAGGTTTTTAAGGGGGAAAGCCATGTTATTTCCGTTCATTCTGCCATGAAGGACTTTAGCCAAAGTAATGCTGTGTTGCTGATTCCTGTTTCTTCAAGTATTTTGATGAGGGTTTCATAGTGGACTGTGTCGAAAGCTGCTGAGAGATCAAGTAGTATTAGTGCCGATTTGACTTTGGAATCTTTTGTTTTTGTTTTTTTAGATCATCACATATCTATAATACTGTTTTCATTCCTCTAATGGGTCTGAAGCCGACTTGTATTGGTCTAGTATCCAATGGTTTTCTTCATGTTCCTGGATTCATTCGTAAACGTAGCTTTCTAGGAGTTTCGCCAGGCATGGGGTGTTTGAAATTGGTCTGTAGTTGGTTAGGTCTTCAGTGTTTCCATATGGGTCTTTAAGGAGAGCTTGATGTATGCCGATTTGAAGGCTCGTGGCATGTTTCCTGTTGCTAGTGAATGATTGAAGTAAATATTCTGCGGGTGTTTTTTGGTTGGAGATGATCTTGCATATGTTTGGTGAGCAGGAGTTTGCTGGAGAGCCGCTCTGTTGCTTTTGTTCACTAGGCTGTTGAATCTTTCTGGTGAAATTGGTGTGTAGTTTAGTCTTGTAGATAGTTCCGGCATTAGCATGTTAGTGGGGTTACTGGTGTTTTTTGTTGGTGTTTTTGGACATCTTCAAGACCGTGATTGATGGTTTTGTGGTTTGCATTCTGGTGCTTAGGCCAGCAATATTTCTGGAGTTCCAGTATCTTTTCTGAATTGTAGGATTTTTGGGAGGTTAACTAGTATTCGTGTTAACGGGTGGATCACTAAGGGTATTATGAGGTGGTCGCTCCAGAGGATTTGCATTGGAGATGCAGTCGTGACCACATTTTATTTGCAAAAGAGTGAGGCGCTATCAGGGAAACGTTCAGTGTATTTTAGAAACATTTCAGGACAGGCGTCATGACAATAGGGGAGTAGACTTTAGGCATGATTGCTTACCTGGAAGAACTACCCCCATAGTCCTGTCAGGTATGGGTTGTATTGATAGGTTGGCATTGAATGGAATATTAAGTGACACTGTATGAACTATCACTATTTGAGTATGTTGTATGAAATGTACTTTTGGTTTCTTTTTGTTTTAGTGTGTATTTTTATGATCTTCAGCTGTATTCCAATTTTGTAAAATGTTGTCATAATGAGATTTTAATGTTTAACTGTTTGTTAAAGGCTTTATTGCCAACAACATTAAAAAATAAAAACGATTGCATCTAAGGCGCAACCTGCTGTGTGTGTCGCTCTCTTCACCAAATGTTGTAGATGCAAAGTTGCTAGCTGGTTTGTCAGAGTTCTAGGTGTTTAGGTGAGCCAATATTTTCGTCTTCGAATCAGATATTGAAATATACCAGTATGATCAGGTGATCATGTTTTATGGCAATGTTGATGATGGCATCCTCAAGTGTGTCTGTGGAAGAGTAGGGTTGTATGCTGCTGGTCTATAGATGATAAGGAATGATCGGCTGGTTTGGTGGTCTAAGGCTAAGTGCAGGAGGAGTGATTTGCAGTTTGGAATTTTTAATGGTGATGCTGTTGTCCTCTTTAGCTGGTGTTTGTATGCAACAGTGAAACCTCCTCCTTTTTTTCCTTCTCAATTGGCTTGTTTCAATTTGATGTTGTTGGGTAGGGAATAGTGTGCTATTACCTTGAAGTTTTGAGTTAAGCAGGTTTCGGTGATGAATAAGGATGTCTGTCCCTCCATCACTTAGCAGTTTGTATGTCTGTGTGTTTTGGCATTGATCTGGCATTGACTAGGTTGCATTGCATCTTTTTGTTTTCTAGGTTTTGTTTGTCCTTTGATGGTAACGTTGGTGATTTGAATTGATATTGATTTGTTTTTCTGTCAGATTGTGCCTTCAGTTTAGTGTGTTCTGTTTCTTCATGCAGTAGGTCAAGAAGGTTGCGTTTTGGGATTTTGGGATGTGGTTTTCTTCGGGGTCGTCTGCTTGCATTGATGATTCTTTGTGTCTACAATTTTTTGTGACGACTGGTGTGTTAGTCATTTAGTTCAGTTGTGCTTCTGTGGATTTCACGTCTGTCTGTTGTTTCCAGTGTTCCTCCTTATGTGCTTATGATGCTTGTGGTTGGTTGTGCAGATGAATGGTAGGTTGCTAGGTAACGGAATAAGTAGGGGGATTTTGGCATTGTTCTGGCAAAGAGGCCCTCTTCCAATGGGCAGTTAGGTGTGCATTTTCTTGGTGTTGGTTGGCTCACCGGTGTGGTGGTTTGAGATGGTTGGCCTTGGTCCATTTTGTTTGTTGTGTTTTGGTTATTTCTGGTGTGTCCGTCTTTCCTGGTAAGATGCATTTGTGTGGTGTGGGCTTGTTGCTTGGGGGCTGGGTTTCTTGTTTGATTCTGTTTTCTTTTTGTTTTTCAATTAGTTGGTTGTTCAGGTTTTTCCAGGTGGGTTTTCTGTTTGTCCTCACATTTTCTTTTCTCTTTGCTTGGGCTATGTTTGTGCTGTTCCAGCATGGAGCAGAAGTGTCACAGGGGAATTATACTATAGGGCAAGCTATCCCAGTTTTCCAGCTGTCTCAGCGGCTAGACTGATTTAGACATCAGTGTGTCTCGGCGATAAACCAACCCTGGGGGCTAGCTTTATCCCTGGGCTAAACCTTATACTTGTTGCGGGCCCTATCCCAGGGGCAGCGCTGTATCCCGGGGGCAGCGCTGTATCCCGGGGGCAGAGCTTTATTCCAGGGGCAGAGCTATCCCGGGGTAGTTCTATCCCAGGTTCGAGATTATCGTAGATGGAAACTACTTTAGCTGATAACTATCCCAAGGCCATTCTTATCCCCTTGTCCCAGGGGTTTTTCCTCTGGTGCAGTGGTTGAGGCCTTGTAGCGCTAGAAGCTTGTAATGTGGAAGTCTCGCATTGGCAGGATCTCCAGCGGCAAGTCCTCAATGTATTTGGACCTACCGGCAGTAAGATACTGTAACGATGGTGCCTTGTATTGGCAAATGGCTCAATGTGGCTTTAGCTTCCTGATGGTTTGGGCCCACTTTGTTAGGGCCTTGTAGTTGTATTGGGTTCATAGTGGCGAAAGCCTCTCTGTGGTGCGTGGGAACCCCAGCTTCACAGTAGTAGGGTTTGAGGCAAGAGTTTGAAAGTTGCCAGAACTAGTAGTGGAAGGTTCAGACTGTTAAGTCCAAAAGCTTGGTTGCAGAGTGGCGGGGTTCAGAGGTGGCTAACTCTAGGTAGAGGGCTGTAAAAAGTGGTAATTTCTCACAGTGGCAAAGTTCTCAGTGGCCGTGCCCCACTGTGGCACAATTCAGAGCAAATCTAATCAGAGCAGCTGAATTCGAAGAGACATAGCTCACAGTTGTCACAATTCAAAGTGAGGGGAAGCGGATCACAGTGGCAGAGTTTAAGCGAGGAAGGGTGCAATATTAGCAAAACCTTTAGGACAAAATTCAAGGTGAGGCGAGTCAAAACAGCTAAATTCAGAGTGACGGGGTCCTACAGTAGCAAAATTCAGAGTCAACACTCACAGTAATAAAGTTCAAAGTAACAGTCTCATAGTGTCAAAATCAAAAGTTAGGGAGCTCACAGCAGCTGAGTTCAGAGTGACATCTTTCAGTGGCAAGCTATAAGTCAAAAACTCGTAGCAACAAAGTACAAGGTGACAGAGTCTCACCATGGCAGAATTCAGAGTGACAGAGTTACACAGTGGCAAAATAAGAGTTAGGAGGTTCACATCAGCTAGGTTCAGAGTGATAGAATCTGGCAGTGGCTGGTTCAAAGTGGCAGAGTCTCCCAGTGGTAGGAATCAGAGTCTGGAAGGTTCCAAATTGAAAGAGTTCAGGTTAAGGCATTCCCTGTGGGACAAGATTCAGAGTTAGAGTGCTTAGAACAGCCAGGTTCAAAGTGACATAATCTCACAGTGCATAAAAACTAGACTTTGAAAAAACTCACAGAAATAGATTTCAGAGAGATAGCATCTCACACTGGTAAAGTTCAACTGTGAAAGCATACACTAACATAATTCCAAGTGATAGTCACATAGTGGCAAGGTTAGGAAGCTCATAGCAGCTATGTTCAAAGTGACAGAATCTTACAGTTGTTTAAACTCAAAGTTGGACATTCACAGAGAGTTCAGAGTCACAAAGTCACACTGGCCCTCATTACGACCCTTGCGGAAATCGACCGACCGGACCGCCATAGCGTAAATAGCGTTTCCGCCATTGCACGACGGAGCAAAGTGCGGCTCATTCCGACCCATCGGGCACGAGCACCACGCCATGGCGGAAGTGCAAAGTCCGCGATGGCGGAAATGTCCCCAAAACGCCCCTCACCGCCGTCGTACGGCGACCTAGGTGCAATACCGCCACCGGACATAGCGGTCACCGCAAAGAGCGGCAATCGGAAAATACGGTGACCGTAAATATACGGAAACGGAAGCAAAAACATGGACCCGGAACGGGAAACAGCACGCCGTACACCTATAAAACCAGAACATTCACACAACCATTAAAAATACTACCCTGAGAGACATCCCAACCCGACATCCACCCTCGTGAAACCAAAACAATGGGAAAAGTAGCAAAAAAAGCGTGCGACCGCAAGCGGCAGGTCCACTTCTCACGTGAGGAACTCACGGTGCTCACAGAGACCCTCCAGGAGAATGCTGCCGTCGTCTTCTCGACGCAAATGACCAGGACGGCACTTGCGAACAAGAAGGCCATATGGGCCCTGGTGGCACAGCGGGTAAGTGCGGTGGGGACCGCACCCCGCAACCCACAGCAATGCAGAAAGCGATGGGACGACCTGCGGATCCGCGTCCGTAGCATACTTTCTGCAAACCGAAACATTGCCGCAGCTACCGGGGGAGGATCGGAATCACCCATCAAGCTGACCCCCTGGGAAGAAATCTGTGCCTCCACCATTGGAATGGAGACCATAGAGGGAGTCGGAGGGATGGAGAAAGGAGTGCAGACATCCGAAGAATCAGGTAGGTGGCCCAAATAAAACTATGCTAAAACCACAATGTCCAATCATGTGAAGTACCACGTGTCCACATAGTGCAACAGTAACACATGTCCAGGAGAACGTCCACTTACATTGGCCTGATAGCGGACATTAAAAGTCAAATTAAATAAATAAATAATTAAAATCCCTAAAACCACCCTCTACACGTGCAGCAGGCACCCCCTAACTGCAGGCTGCAATACAACTGCACCCTCAATCCACACAAAAATGAAACTACCTCCAAGGCCCTGACCCAAATCACCCTCAGGTACCACCCCAATGCATGTGATACATTGCCATTCCAATTTCCACAGACCCATTAATGACGCTCGCCCTCCTTTACTCCACCACAGGGTCCGATTCAAACGACGAGCTCCAGGACACCCCTACCAGCACACCTGCAAAGAGGGCCAAGACCAACGGCCAAAGACCCTCCACCTCAGCTGCACGCATCAAGACACGGCTGCAGCACAAATCAAGTGGCAGCACACAGGAGGGGACTTCAACAGGCACCCCAGCAGCCAGCATGGCCACAACACCACCACCACCACAGGCCCCCCCAATGGATGCCACAGAAGGCACTGCTTCTGGTGGCAGCAGCACCATAGGTGACACTGCATTAATGGCAGCATGCTCCGACACAGAAAACGGTGATGTCGATGTACGATCCATCCATGACCTGTCTCAATCCCCCTGTTTGTTTCATCCCGTACAACATGAGGATACCACGCAGGGGCACTCACAAGACGACGACTGGCCATCCCCCACAAGCCCTGTGGCAAGGCAACATCAGGTGATCAGCCCCTCTGTGACACCACCGCAAATGGCCATGGCCCAGCAGAGGCAACAGTCCCTCGACCAGATGATCGAGCAACAGCAGCAACTGGCCACGCTCCTCAAGGAGCATGCTGATGAATGTGGGGGTACCAAGGCAGCCATAGAAACATGTACAGAGACACTAAGGGCAGAAATGGAGAGAAGCACCGAGAGCCTGAGAGAACAAATGGAGAGAAGCACCGAGAGCCTGAGAGTACAAATGGAGAGAAGCACCGAGAGCCTGAGGGGGGAACTGCATGCAACGTCCAAAGACGTATGTGCTGAACTTGTCGCTGTGCGCCGTGTGCTCACTGAGCTCTCACAAACCCTTAGGGACATGCATGGACGTGAGCAGGCAGAGACATCATCCGTTGCAAGTTCCGTCCAGGGCAGCCCCCAACGTAGATCTGGGAGGAACCTGCGCTCCACAGGCAGGGGTGCCCCTGATACCCGGAGAGGGGGCTTGCAATAGCGACTGCCCACTGACTATGAGCATCCTTGGACACTGGTGTTCGGGGGGGAGGTAGGAGGGTGGAGGGGGTGTGTTGGGCTCACTTGGGTGGCGGGTCGATGGGGTGTGTAACACAATTTCACATATGCTATAAACATTTCACAATCATCCAATGAGAAGTGTGGACATTGATCTTTGTGTATGAGGCCATCATAGGCGTACAGTCCATATTGTGCATGTTCCGGACACACACAGTGCCACAACTCCCGTGTCCATGTATCAACCACCAGGCGTGAGTGCTAGAAGCATGAATCTATGATAATCTGACGAATTTCACGGCCCTCCTGTGCCTCGCGGACTCCTTCAGGTTCTGCCACATCCCCACCCACATCATGACCATAATCTGGTGGTTGCAGTTCTGCGTCAGGGGGCATGGGCACATTTCTACGTATGCACATGTTGTGTAGCATGACACCTGCCATGACCATTTTAGCAACCTTCTCATGGCGGTACAGGAGTGCCCCGCCAGACCTGCTGAGGCAGCGGAAACGAGCCTTCAGTAGGCCGAATGCCTGTTCAATGACTACACGGGGACGTGAGTGGGCATGGTTGTAGTCCTCCTCATGCTGGTCCTGTGGGTTCCGGAGTGATGTAAGGAGCCATCTCTTCAGTGGATACCCGGCATCACCTGTATGTGGACAATAAAGGATGTTTGAGGAATGACATTGCTACGTAAGCACCCCCCCCCTTCCTGGCAGGTCATTGCCGCATCACATACCCCACATTATCATGCATGAAATGAGACTCACCGAGTAGACAGGATCTGTTCCCTGCATGTCGCTCCATGTAGCGTGGTATTGTAGAGTTCCGTAAGACCATGGAATCATGGGTTGATCCAGGAAATCGGGCACAACAATGTGTAATGATCCCGTTTTAGTCACACACCATTTGTACATTAAGAGAATGATATTGTTTTCGGTTGCGGTACTGGGCCTCCATGGCATGTGGGACAACCAATTCCACAGGGGTGCAGTCGATGGCACCAATGCAACCCGGTATGCCGGCAAGTGCATGGAATCCCACTTTTGTGTTGGTAATTTCCTGCTCCGAGCGTGGTAGAGAGATGTAGTCGTCTGCGTGCTTCAGGAGGGCATCGAGCACTTGCAATAGTGTCCGTGAGAACAGTGGCTGTGATATGCCATGCAACTGTCCGACTGTGTGCTGGTAGGTGCCTGTGGCCAGGAAGTGGAGTACAGACACCACCTTCAGTAGGGGTGGGATGGCGGTTGGGCTATCTATCATGCTGACAAGGTCAGCGTGTGTCATGTCCACAATGGCGGTTATGGTGTCCCGGTCCAAACGGTAGAGGGTGTGGATCTGCTCATCAGTGAGGTTGGACGGATGTGCTCGGAGGCGTGGGATTGCGGGATGCCTGCGTGGTGGTAGTAGCTGTGCTGGTGGGCCTTGCTGGCCCTGCCTTGCCATCCTCCTCCTCCTGCGTCTCCTCTGTGCGGCCGGTTGTTGTAGTAGTTGGTGTTCGTCTTCTTCTTGAAGTTGGAGTACTTGCAGTGCTATCAGGTCCCCCAGGGCCAACATCGCAAGTCCTGCCGGCAGCATTTTGGAGTGGGTGTGGTTGTGGGAGGGGTTTGGGTGTGCAATTTATGTGTTTCCAAGCTGTATAGCCTCCACCTGTGGTGATTCATTCCACCTGTGCAAGCTGCTCTCCCCTTTGGGCGAGCACGCCCCGCACACAACGCTGCAAATCGACGCATGGCATCTTGCTATTACAATCATGTATTTCATCCCGATGGCAGTGATATATCGCTTCATATGTTGATTCTGCTATGCTCCCATTGTTTCACATACTATATTCGCTGTCGGGAACAAACTTGTGAAGGGTCAGTGGAATGTAGTACTCGATTGACGGTGGACCCTCATGCAGCTCTGTACCGCGGTTCACCGACTGGCGGGGCGTCCCATTTGTGAGTGTAGCCAGTTGCCATTTTCACACACAGCCGCACTAGATGGATTATTTTGTGATTTCAAGCGGCCACAGATGCCTTTTCGACATGATGTTGCAAATGAGGAATTCGAAGGGCGGCGCTTTCGGTTTTCAGCTAGCGGCGAGGAGATGGCCACAGGTCTGACTGCGGATATAACGTTCTATTGTTCAATGTCCTTGGGACAGGGGCCATGGCGAGGATGCAATGATTGATATGAATAGTATGGGATGCGCAATAGCGAAGTGGGCGATAAGGCCGGACGTTCCCAATTACATGTTGCTTCACAACACTGGAATTACGGGCTGGGGCACAGTGGATTTTGCAGGCTGCATTACGCACAGACTCAATGGAAGTTTCACATGTCATGTGAGTATGGAAGCAGGCGTTTGTGATAGTGTTTTCACCTCGATATAGATAGTTATGATTCGCTAGTGGTTTTTGGTTGGTGATGATCCTTTGGAGTGGGCTAGCATGCATATGGCTGTGGATTTGGTGTGATCATTGAAGTGGGTAATTCAAATGTAGTTCTGATGGCCATACTATTCTTTTTCATTTCGTTTGGGTGACAGGTATCTCCTCCCCTTTTGCCACTGCCATCTGTATGCCACTCCTGCAGATGGATTTTACTCCCGACACCTGCTGCTTCGTGTTAATCAGTGGAGCAGCATTACGATCTTATGGGACGATCGCCAATGGGCCACATGCCCTTACGCTGTACTAGTGGCTAGGAGCAACATTTCGGCCTTTCAGCTGGATTAGTGCCTCCCTATTGGGACGGCCCTGCGGGTCGAGGCGCTTCCATGTTGCCTTTTCGTACGAGAATGTAGCCCCTGTGTGCCATGAGGGTACAGGGCGTCACACAAGATGTAGCTGGTCATTTCTTGCGGATGCAGCCCACAATGGTGAAATGTATTTTGGAGTTCATGGCCTGATGGCTGTATGGGCTTGGTGAATTTGTTGTGCATTTATTCCTATTCTGATATGAACCGTGTAGCGTTCTTCTTTGCAGGTGATGTGTCATATTCCTATTTGGGGAGCGATGTATTGTGAGGAGATCTGCATTGGGTTCCAGCTTCGGAGTATAGTTGCGTGGTACTGTGCTGGGCGCGTTTGCCTACGAAGCCCAGTGAGGTCAGGGATGAGGGCTGCCAATGTGACTGTTTTGGTGATGTGATGCTCAGGGGCGGGGGAATGGCTTTTGTGTAACAGATGCCGGTCAGCCAGTTGGATTGGTGGTATGATGTGATTATCAGAATATGGCTGGTCACAGGTGCCTGTGTTTGCGTGCGTTTCTTGGAGGGTGACTGAGGTCATGTCCATTTGTGTGGCTTCTGTATTCGTGCCATCTGTGCCCTGCAGCTTCCATTGGCCCCTCTTGAGATTCATTTGTTCGTTGGCAGGCATGGATGACTTGTACATTTCACTGGTTGCATTGTGTGGCTTCATTGCACCTACGGGGAGTTGTACAATGTGGCCAGGGAGCGGTGTACAGGCACTCAGTAGGGCCGTTTACGGTTGGTTCGTGATGCCGTACTTCTCACCATGGCGGAATGGTACTTTCCGCCGTGCTTGATGGCGTTAGGTGCATGTCCGCTGGGGTCAGAATTCGCGTACCGTTGCGCCATGATGGTAATTGCGGTTTGGCATGGCGCGCGCGCGCGTACTTGGTGCAGTTAGCGTTGGCTTATGGCATCGTACTTTGTGGTGACGGGTCATAATCGCACCGAGCGCTATTCGATGGCGGTATTGCATTTCCGCCATCGTTTTTCCATTTCCGCCAGGGTCGTAATGAGGGCCACTGTGTTTAAGGTTCAGAGGTTTGAAGCACACAGCAGCCAGGTTCGAAGGGACAGAATCTAACAGTTTCAAAATCCAAGAGTGACAGTGGTAGGTTTCAGAGTTAGGATGTTCATGGCAGTTAAGTGCAAGATGACAGAATATTATAGTGGCAGAATTCAGAGTTAGAATTTTGACAGCCAAAGCTCCGAGTCGCATTCTCACAGTGCCAAGAAAGTCACACAGTGGCAATTTCAAAATGTAACAAAGTTCAGAGGGACAGAGTCTCGCAGTGGTAGGCTCAGAGCGAGGTAACTCACAGCAGCCAGGTTCAAAGTAACAGTCTCACAAAGTGGAAAATTCAAAGTTGGAAAGTTTACAGTAGCATAGTTCAAGGTGACAGAATCTCACATGGGCAAGTTTATGTGACAGAGTTACCTAGTGGAAAAATCGGAGTTAAAAGTCATAGCAAAAGAATGTAAAGTGAAAGAATCCAGAAGCGACAAATTCAAAGTTAGAAACACGCAGCAGCAAGGTTCAAAGTGACAGAATCTCATAGTACAAAAAACTCAGATTTTGAAAATCCACAGACGCAGAGTTCAGAGTGATAGCATCTAACACTGGCAAAGTTCAACGGTCAAAGCTCACAACTAAATTCCAAGTGATAGTCACACAGTGGCAAGATTTGGACGGTCATAGCACCTATGTTCAAAGTGACAGAATCCGACAGTGACAAAATTCAAGAGTGATAGTCGCACAGTGGTAAGTTTCACTTACATCATACCTTAATTTTGGACCCAACACCAGCTGGTCTCCAGCAAGGATTGCACTATGCTCAAAATTCCCAGGGTGCTGTAAATAAAAAAGCTTAAATTAATGATTATGGCTTTTGGGGAAAAAAGGTAAGTCATACAAGGGGGTCACACCAACATAGAAATAGTGAATGAATATTCATCCCTGGGGCTAACCTTTATGTGCCGGGAAGAGTGGTCTGCGCATATCAAAAACATAGCAGCAAAACCTGAAGGCCAAAGGACTCGTAACATTCGCCAAATGCCTCGAGGTGTATGAACCGAAGCTCTGCCCAATGACCATGAATGGCAGTGAAATCTGGGTCACATGAAATTTCTGTGGTACAAAAGACATTTTTAAGGCAACTAGTAGGCCTTCAACCAGGGACCCCAAATAGTGCTCTGATACTGGAACTACGGCCCTCGAGCATAGCACGAGGCTAATTCAATATTTTCATTTTCAAGGTTTTCATTTTCTAAAGACGAATTTGAGATTCTTCAACAACGTGAATGTGAATGTTGGGTTATCTGAAATGGCAATTGCCTAGGCCAGGTAAAAATACCAGTGGTACAATGCAATCATTAGAGTGTGTAAGGCTTGGTTGATTGAAGATAAAAACAATGATATAAGCTATTTAAGCAGCTTGAGTATCATAATGAAAGCCACCAAATGGGGAAGAAATGCAGAGGTGACATTAATAATCTACCCTCCTTACATATACAGACTGTCGGTCACTCGATCAAGGGGATATTACTTGGATTAGATTACTGATCTGCAGAAGGTGATTGATTCTTGTCAGATTAAATCTACTGTCCCTGATTAAACGTACATAATGTAAAAGTGGATAAACTGCAAATGTTAAATGGGGCAGGAAGATGATCTGATTTATTTGTCCTTTGCAGTCTTTGGCTCAGACAGTGTCTTAGGGTAAATGAAATCGGGGACATGTGGATCAGCAATGAGGTATATGATGAATTGTGAAGACCTGGATTTAATTAAGTTTGGTGGAGTTTCTTAGAGGACCAGACCTTTTTTTTTTTTTTAATGAAAAGTGCATTTATTGTGACGGTTTTAAAGTAAAGATAAAAATGTTGATGAGACGTTATTTATATGTAATCAGAATAAAATATATATTTGTTGTTCTAATCCCCAGGTTAGGGGTAAAGCACATACCCCTACTGTCTAAAGTCTTTCTTGGGCTGCAATGTTTACCTAAAGGCCTTAGCCTTACCCTTCATACCTCCGTCAGGGAACAATCTAGCTGTCTCTAACCTGTTTGTTGTTGGTATTCTAAAGGGTGGGCAGTAGCATCAGACGGCTAGGTGTTCTGTCACACTCTGACACTTGTTTCCCTGATACTACTCCTGATGTTATCTTCTACCTACTGTCCTTAATCCTCACTCTCGAACTTCTCCTCCTCTGTTCCTCAAATGGCACACACTCCGCGTACTCCTCATCTCTGCCTCTTGCTCTTACCTCCTACCACTCCTAAACCACCCCTGCCACTCTTTCTCCACTCCTACTCCACCTCCACAATACTACATTTACTCCCATATTTCTCCTCCTCCCACACTAATACTACTCCACCCACTCTCTAAGACGCATCCTTGTTTAACACTCATAATCACCCCTTGCTCTCCCAATCCCACTCAACCAGGTCTATGCTTGTGTGGTGCTTGTGTGGTGGGGCCGGCTTCTGTGGCCTGTATCATTGAGACATTGGGCTGGCAAGGCTCCAATTCATTGCAGGTGTCCCTGGTGGTCTAGGGCTTTTTTATCGTGTCCCAGGACAAACCGCCCAGATTGCTACAGTAAGCTGCTGCTATATGCATCACTGCGTAGTTTCATGGGCACAGACTTCTCCTCAGCAGTCCCGGTCAGCGGGAACTGCAAACCGCTGGATTCCCAGCATCCAGTGGGCTGTTGCCAATCTCGGCTGTTACGGTCTCTAAGAGTCTCCTGTGGTGGTGGGGCTCTAACTGGTTTTTCTTCCTAGGCTGATCATCTCTATACACTGATCTACAAAAAATAGGAAGACTGGCGAGCATCATAGGTCAGAGGCATGGGGTGGGAAATATGTGTACTGCTAAACATCATGCAGACACTTGGGGAAGGGACACGGATGGGGGCCCTCACAGCTGCAATCTTCCCCCTCAAGTTATAGGACTGGCTCTGGATTTCTCCTCGATGGGTCCCCATAAATACTCCCCTCACCACCCAGCTGATAGGAGTCTCTACCACTTCTTGACAAGCTCAGGTTACTAGCCTTGTCACACTTTCTTGGCTGGTACAGGTTCATCTGGCTCTTGCATTGGTCAGCCACAACTTTGCTACCGTGCACCCCTCAGGCACCCTTAAGTTGCCCAAAGAGGGATCATGCATCTGAGGCAACATACACTGTTGAACTCCAGGGTACTTCACCTTTCTCTTCCTGCGTGGTCTTGCAAAGCACCGATCCTGACTCAGGCTGTCGTAGAGTTTACCCTCCCTTGGCTAGCCTCTGATTTATTAATTTGGCCTCTGTTCTGACCCTCCTACGGCAGCTTGGGAGTAGCTGTCTAGCCCAGCTCCTCAAAAGGTCTCCTCCTTTTCCTTCTTCCTTTACCATTCTCCCCGTCTGTCCACTCAAGGATTTTGTTTATCTTCTACCAAAAGGCAGTCCTCTGCCCTTCTTTCTTTCCCTCACTCCCCTCCCCTTTTACTGTACTCACCAGAATTCTTTTGTTATTCCTCCATTTTGAAGTCTCTTTCCCTCTCCCATTCCCTCTCTTCCTCCCTTCTCCCTCTCTCTCATTCATGGTGCTCTTCTCCCTCCTTCTTCTTATGGTTCTTCTCCTTTTTCTTCTCTGATGTACCTCCTCCCCATTTCTTTGCATGGTCCTCCTACCCTGCTAGACGTCCCTCTTATTGTCTCTGCTTCACTACAACTGTTTCCTAACTCACACCACCTGCCTGATTTGCTCTTCTTTTATACCCTTTAAGGGTTTAAAATTGGTGGGTTGAATGTGAGAGGCAAGGCAAATGTGTATGACTGGTGTACATTTAGACTGACTACAATATTCCAAGGTGAACTTTGTTTTGTAGCAGACCACCCATGCAGTTCCACGCACCAAGACTATTTAGGGCTGTCCACCATCTTTTAATTGTATGCTTTCATCTCTGCTTCAGAGATGTGATTGCTCTTACATGACAGGATCCTTCCCCTCAATGGGACAGTGTTTGTAGATGCCACGTGGTGGCCACTGGAAAAAAAAAAGCAATAATTTAATTTTTTCCTAGACCAATTACTGTTGTGCTTTGTGTGATGTATACAATGGTGTCATCACTTCTTCCCATGTGGCCAGGGAACAGCAGCCGCTACTGATCCTGACCCTGGGGGCAGCATTATGAGGGAGCATCACATGGAGGAGGTGACCTGGGGGGGGGTGATATGACATCATCAGACGAGACATGGTATCGCTCTTTTTCTTTTGAGAATACCTCCTCCATTCGCCATGCCTTAATGGCATATTGTTATACTTCCCCTCACCAACCTAGGAAGCTTACTGAAAACCCTTTCCCATACTCTGTATACAAGTCATCAAAACCTGACTTGCCTTTCAAGACTACTGAGAACACTTTCACAAACTACAAGTCATCAAGAACTGGCTTCCCATTCCTTTAACACGAAAAATACTGCAATGTAGACGATGAGCCGGGTTATGAAGGTCAATGTAGGCCTAGAGCACAAGCTGTGCTCTAGCTGTTACAGGAACAGGACTGATGCCGAGAGATTTAAACTGGCGAACCACCTGGCAAGCAGACGCTGGCTGGAGAACTCTAGTCCTCTTGGTGTTGACCTAGGGACTGCATGGCTGGTGCGAGGTCCATGGAGCCAACCAGCTTACCTAAGAGGCTGAGGGCAGCTGACTGCAGAGGAGGGCATGCTGCGAGGACGCTATAAGCAGAAGAAACGATTCTGAGTGTTTGTAGGTACTGAAAGGCAGCCTCCACACAGCCGAAGCCCAGAGAAACGCAGAACAGATGAGAGGGAGCTGCGAGAGGCACAGAAGTTGCGAAGCAGGCGAGAGAGAGCAGAATGCCCGAGAGCCGTCACAGGATTGCCGTGGGAGAACCTACACATGCCACCAAGAGCTGGTGAGTCCACCCAAGAGATGCAGGGACACTGGGGTGTATTGGCAACCCTGGCAAAAGCAAATAATAGTGAAGGAAGTATATCATAAAGAACAAGCAAGTCAATATTTCTTAAAGAGTCAGAACAGAGTAAATATAAGAGACTGTCAAGTTTGTAAATGTATGCAGTATATCTATAAAAAAAAGCCCTGGCAGGGATGGTATAACAGGCAGACTCAAAAGAGAACAAGATAAATATAAGAGACTATCAAGTTTGCAAGTGTGTGCAGTGCATACATGAGATAAGCCCTGGCAGGAGAGTATACCAGACAGATTCAACTCACAAGAGTATTCATATGAGAAAAGCTCTGGCACGATAGAATGAGGCAGAATAAAGTTGCAAGAGTATGCATATGAGAAATGCCCTGGCAAGAGAGTATACCAGGCAGATGCAAGTTACAAGCGTGCTCAGATAAGAAAGCTGGAGCAGGTGGGTATACCTCTCACAAACTACAAACTTCCTTATGTGAAGTTATGTCCTCACCTGAAGAGTCTGAAGATGCTACAGGTACTCTTCCCTTCTTCTTCTCCTTTTCTCTGGCAGTCCGTCTGCCGGTGAAGAGATAGACTCTGCCCCCATTGGAGGCCACCGCGCTTGGTTGAGGAGACAACCCAAGCAAGGTGAACCTTTGCTGCCAAGAAAGCCCTTCTCTAGGCTGTAACATGAGGATCCCCAAAAGGTGGAAGGCAGAGACACTCCAGATGGTAGTTTGCACAGTCTCAGAACGAAGGTATCACAAAGAGTAAATAAGGAGAAACTGGAGCATAGCCTGGAGATCAAAATGAGTCAGGAAACACAAAGGAACGAACTGAAAGCAAGCAGAGAACATAGAGGCAAGGTAGGAATTGAGAAAACTAGCTTCGAAGGGATTGGTTCCTCCAATGTATTCCACATCTATGGCAGGTAATCACCACAGCTGTGCTGCTTCGGAAAATTTTCTGCGTCAATGACGTTGATCGTCTGTCCTTGAGGGCATCCGTCGAGCCGACGTCACCGGATGTTATAAGTAGGACGCACGAAGCCCGTAGCCTCGGTTCCGTTTTTTCTGCAAACGTGTTCGCTTCGGAGATCTCGGTTCTTCTGATTCTATCGGTTCTTCGAATTTGGTTTGTGAAATGATCATGTCGTCTTCTTCTACCCCATGGTCGGAATTCAAGAAGTGTCGGGACTGCGGTTCCAAGATGTCACTTACGGACCCGCACAACGTCTGCCTCTGGTGCCCCGGCGAGGACCACGCCACCGAAGACTGTGACGAATGCCAGTCTTTGATGTCAAAGGCCTTGCAGGAGCGAAAGAAGAAGCTGTCGGTAGGTAGGGTTTCCAAGCCCTGAAAGTCAAAATCAGCTGGGCTTTCGACCGACTATTCGAGGAGCGACTCTCCGCATCGTCGGTGTAAGTCCAGGGGGTCTCGGTCCCAGAGTGGCTCCCGCCATTCCTCTGCCTCTTTGAGGCACTCGCGGAAGCGCCCTCGCTGCCTTTTTTGGAGGCTTTACCGGAGGTACCCCGTGCATCAGTGGAAACTCTGAGGAAGACCCTGAAGAAGTCGGTAAAGCCTGTATTTGAGCCTTTTTCTGTGCCCTCATCCAGGGATTTATTCCAGCCTCTGGATTACATCTCTGAGGTGGATGAAGGGTCTGAGGAAGGTTTGACTCCTGATGAGGTTCCTGATGACCTGTTATCTGGTCATAGCCAGTTGGAAGACCTGCGTCAGTCTTTGCATGACGCCAGTGGTCTTGATACCTCCCCGGAGGTTGAGTTTGGCAGGCCTGAGCCTGGTACCCATGCTGAATCTTCGTACAGGCGACTCATGTCGAGGGTGACGGAGTACTTGGGGGGGGGGGGGGGGAGGGGGGTCTGCGCCACCAGTGGATTTTCTGCAGGATGACCTGACGGATATCCTTGACCAAGGTCCACCCACTAACCCGGTGCTGCCATTTCATATGGCTTTACAGAGAAGGGTGGCGGCGACTTGGACTGCTCCGGAGAGTCTCCCGGCTGTGAGCAAGTCGTTGCCGAAAAAATACTGTCCAGCCAGTGGCGACCCTTGCTACTTGACTACGCACCCCACTCGGCCCTAGCAAAGCAGGCGTCGTACCCAACCATCCCTCCTGATAGGGACGACAAACGTTTTGATGGCTGGGCGAAGAAAGTGTTTTCTTCTGGGGGTATGGCTTTACAGGCAGCCAATTCCGTGTGTGCCTTAGCATGTTTCACTCACACTCTGTAGAATTGTGTGTCTTTGGCGGCTGAACATATTCCCGAAGGGGAGGAACGGGATGGTTTTCTTGCCCTCGTTCAGGATGGCAAGGATGCCATGTGTGAATCCGTTCAGTCGGGTCTGGACATGGCAGACTGTGTCAGCCGGTCCATGGCGGCGAGCACCGTGATGCACAGATTTGCGTGGTTGCGGAAGTCAGGGTTTGCTCCTGACGTACAAGCCCAGCTTCTCAACATGCCCTTTCATGGTGTCCATCTTTTTGCCAGCAAGGCTGATGAGAGCCTTGAGAGGTTGCAGACCTCCAAAGCTGCAGTGAAGTCGTTGAGCGCTGCAGTTCGTCAACCTCCGCCTTTTCGTCCTAGGGGACAGCAATGGAGGGGAGGTTCCTTTGGATACTACTCTTCCTTTGGTAGATCGAGGGGAGCTGCAAGTCAAAGGGGCCACTGTAGGAGTACCAGAGGTGGAAAACAGGGTACTCGAGGTGCCAAGGCCGCTAGGGCAGTTGGCTCTTTACCCTCAGGCATTGCCGCAGCCACTTCAGCTCAGTCATGAGACCATATTTCCATGGTTCACCGGTTGGGGGAAGGCTGGCGCAGCATCTTGTAGAATGGCGTGCCATTACTTCAGATGTGTGGGTTCTGGAGATCATAGCCCACGGCTACTGTCTTCCTTTCCGGCAGAGGCCTCACGACAATCCACCAGGTAATCTCTCTTTGAAGAGTCCGGATCCGCTCCTTGCACAGGAAATCAAATCCCTGCTGGAGAAAGGCGCCATAGAACTGGTGCCTGTAGCGGAGAGGAACAAAGGATGGTATTCCCCATATGTTTTGATCCCGAAAAAAGACTGGGGATTGAGACCCATCATGGACTTGCGTGGTTTGAACAAGCTCCATAGGAAGGACAAGTTCAAGATGGTTACTCTCTCTCAAGTCCTCCAGGCCCTTCAACTTCAGGACTGGTTGGTGTCTCTAGACCTCAAGGACGCTTACTTTCATTTGCCGATTCATCCCAAGCACAAGAAGTACCTGAGGTTCGCAGTTGGTGACTCGCATTTTCAGTTTTGGGCTCTGCCGTTCAGATTGACCTCCACCTCGAGGGTCTTCACCAAGCTCATGGGGGTGGTGGCAGAGTATCTCAGGAAAGGGGGCGATTCACGTTTACCCCTACCTGAACGATTGGTTGAACAGGGCGCGCTCTTCCGAGCAAGTCCTGGATCATCTGTCAGTCACCTGCCACTCCCTTCATAGGCTGGGCTTCTCCTTCGACTTAAAGAAGTCCCACTTGACAGCTACCTAGCGACTCCAGTACATCGGAGCAGTGCTAGACACATACCTGGGGCTGTGTTTCCCTCCCCAGGTGAGGACTCATCACATTCTGCAGATGGTGAACAAGTTTCAACATGCCCAGAGTCTCCCAGCGTTCGAGTTCTTGAGGTTGCTCGGCCTCATGGCATCCTGCATTCTCCTGGTGCCAGAGGCCAGGCTGCGGATGAGATTTCTGCAGTGGGTTGTCAAGATGCAATGGTCACAGTCCTCTGGCAGGATGTCAGATCCCATTCAGGTGCCGACCTCGGTCGCCCAGGATCTCTGTGGTGGGCCGTCAAAGGCAATCTGATGAAGGGGGCTCCATTTTGACTACCCTGGCCGGAGGTGACGATCGTGACGTATGCATCCCTCAGGGGATGGGGAGCTCATGCCAACGAGTTGACAATCAACGGTCGTTGGTCTCCGTCTGAGTCCAAACTCCATATCAATCTGTTGGAGCTGAGGGCCGCCAGGCTAGCCCTGAAGGCTTTTCTGCCATCTATGTGGGGGAAGACTGTCCTGCTTCTGACTGACAATACAGTGGCCAGGCACTACCTCAACAAAAATGGGGGGCAGTGTCTCTCCCTCTGTGGGGGACCCCGCAAGTGGATCTCTTCTCCACCAGTGTCAACCGGAAGTGCGAAAGATTCTGCTTGTGGGAATTTCCTCCAAAAGGAGCCTTAGGGGACTTGTTTGTGGTGGAGTGGTCCTTCCCACTGCTGTATGCGTTTCTGCCAGTCCCCGTCATTCCGCAAGTGCTGCAGAGGTTATGGAGGTTCGGTTTCCGAATGATCCCCATTGCTCCGGCATGGGCCAGGAGAACGTGGTACCCAGACCTTCTCGATATGTCCATCTTCCCTCCACGCCGTCTTCCCTACCGAGACGATCTGCTCTCATGGGAGTGGGGTCAGGTTCTACATCCAGAGGTGAAGTCCCTCAACCTTCATGCTTGGCTTCTGAAAGGTTGAGGTATAAGGATTGGGTCCTCCCTGAAGACGTGATGGAGGTGTTGCTTTCGGCCAGAAGGCCTGCAACGAAGTCCCTGTACCGTTGCCATTGGAGAAAGTTCTGCGACTGGTGCAGGGTTAAGAATGTGGATCCTTTCATGTGCCATGCCTGTGGTTCTGTCTTTTTTGCTTTTGTTAGCCCACACGGACCTGCAAGTGGGTACCATTAAAGATTACCTGGCAGCGCAGTCCATATTTAAGCGTTCGTCTGAGGAGTGTTCTTATTTTAAAATTCCTTTGATTTCTTAGTTTCTGAAAGGGCTCACTAATGTGTTCCCACCGTCTCCTTTCCAGGTGCCCGGTTGGGATTTGAATCTGGTTCTAAAATTCCTCATGGGAGCTCCGTTTCACCCTTTACATTCTTGCCCTTTGAGACTGTTGACCTTGAAAACTGTGTTTTTAGTTGCAGTAACTTCCGCTCGCAGAGTGAGTGAGTTTCAGGCACTTTCCGTTAAGCCACCCTTCACAGTGTTCCATAGGGACAGGGTTGTCCTCAGGGTTCCTCCTTCTTTTCTTCCGAAAGTTGTGTCGGAATTTCATTTAAGCCAGAAGGTCATTCTTCCGGCGTTCTTTCCTCCTCCGCATCCTGGTAAGGAAGAGGAGAGGCTCCATAGGTTGGATCCTGGGAGAGCTTTAAGTTTCTGCATGTCATGCATGTCCCGTGTCAGAGTGGACGATCAGCTGTTTGTTTGGGACAAGCTGTTACTAAACAGACTTTGTCTAGATGGATTATCTTGACAATTTCTGAATGTTACCGCTTGGCGGGTAAGGACCCTTGGGTAGGCTTATGGGCCCATTCTACTAGGGGTGTGGCCGCCTCTACTGCCCTGCAGAGGGGTGTTCCCATTCGTAATATCTGTGAAGCAGCCACGTGGGCCAATGTCCATATTTTTGTAAAACACTACTCCGTGGATTCTATCCATGGGCAAGATTTGGCCTTTGGCAAGGCGGTCCTCTATTCTGCAATTTAATTGGGCATTCTAAAATTCTAAATTCTTTTCCTACCTCCTTACGTTGGCACTGCTTTGGGAGTCTGTCATAGATGTGGAATACGTCGGAGGAACCAATCCCTCCGAAGAACAAGTTACTTTCTTACCTGGTAATGTTCTTTCGATGGGATGTTCCGACAACGTATTCCACATGGCTCCCTCCCTACCTGCCCCTCTACAGAATTTCTTATGCGATTGCAGCTTTTGTTTCCGCGAGGATTTCTGTAGTCATACTTGCAGAAGATTGGTGCCATACGTTCTGGGAAAAAACTACAACTGAGGCTACGGGCGTTGGGCATTGTGCGTCCTACTTATAACATCCGGTGACGTTGGCTCGACGGAGGCCCTCGAGGACAGCGTATCGACGTCATCGACGCAGGACGCAGACGACAAAAATTTTCCAAAGCAGCACAGCTGTGGTGATTACCTGTCATAGTTGTGGAATACGTCGTCAGAACATCCCATCGAAAGAACGTTACCAGATAAGTAACTTGTTTGTCTCACCGCAGCATGGAGAAAGGGTTGCAGTGCAGGCAGCCGTCAGCCGAGGACTGCAATAATGGGGAGGTGGCCATCTTGGGAAACAACTAGACTGCTAGTTTACCCGTACTGAACAATCCACATCACTAGCTGCCAGCGTCTCCAGACACTCCACCGGCGTGACATGACAATACCAGGCAGGTGCAAGTGTGTTCATATAAGAAAACCCTGGCAGCAGAATATACCAGACAGATGCAAATTGCAATTGTGTTCATGTAAGAAAGCCCTAGAAAGGAAGCAAACCAAGCAAAGTCAAGTTGGGCAGTGTGAAAAATGCATCACCTATTGAAGTCCTGATAAGGATGCATCAACACTAGAAAAAGGATGTGTTAAAATATAGTAAAGGGGAGAAAGGACCTGGCAGGAGAGTACACGGGAGGATATCCAAGGGGCAACATGCTCGCCTTCGGAGCAAGACGACACGGATCACCACAGGTTCAAACGCCGGTCCACGCTTAGAAACCTTTGGGTATAAAGCACGTTATAAATAACCTATCATATACTACCAAGACGAACACTAACAGCAAAGTTGTTTTGTATGCAAGTTGTGTTGTTAATAAAGAGAAACCTAAGGCACTGATATTCTTGAAGATATAAACCAGAGTGAAGAGAAATCCAAGGGAAGGGAGCCACCCTCTGGAACAAGGAACGCTATCCCTCTGGAACATTTATGTTGGAGTAACAGATTTCCTTTCGAACAATTGTATGCTACTTAAAACCAAAGATACTTTTCCTTTTCACCTTAAAGTACATTTTTAGAATGTGAGTGCCAGAATAGTACTTTGGACACAGGACGTTTTTTGCTTTGGACATCTTGACATTGGACATACCCTTAGTTTTTGTATTAGGTAGGGAAACACTTATTAGAATAGGGACAGAAAGGCATTTCCCAACCCCCTTTTATTTTCATGAACTTTTTTCGGCCAAAACTGTAAGTCTCTGTCTGTGTCTCATTCCTGGTTCCTTACATTTCCCGCTGGTCAGGACAAGGCACTTTTGGTTAAGGTAATGGTAAAACGAATGCTGCTACAAAGGTGTCCAGGTTTGGGACCAAGTTATGTATGCAGTCCCCGGTCTACATCTATTTGGGGACAAAACTTGCAGATTGAGATGTTAAAATTAACTGTTAGTGGGAGTCAGTCTAAATTGCAATGATTATACATTTTAATCATAAATCTTTGCATAGTCATTGCAGAAATGTGTGACATGCTCTCAAAGGAACCAAATGTCTCTATGCAAGTACTTTGACAAGCCAGGGGATCTTGTCCCTTCTGTTAGGAGAGGGTATCCCTTACCTAAACCTAGGTGTTTCCTAACGTCCATCATTTCCACCCTGTCCTAATCCTTGCCTGTTATCCAAGCCCATGTATGCATGCAAGATGGCATCAGTAATCTGGACCAATAATACTGAGACGAGGAAGAGTAAGAAGGATCACAAAGGAAAGCATGTCCAATGTTTTAGTCTTTTATCACTACACTGAAATTAAGCTGGCCATAACAACTGGCAAAGGCACCAATAAGTCAGAGAGATGCAGTTGTAGTTGCAGAAGCAGTGGTGAGAGACTGCAGAGCGCACACCAAGTGTGGAGAGTGAAAGAGAGCATGAGAAGGACTCTGGCCAGTCAATGGCGGATAAAAGAAACGGGAGACAGTTGGGGAAACGCGAAGGGCATAGTCCACAAGACTCTGCTTGAGAGGAGACGCCGGCGTCCTAGGGCGCAAAGCCCAGATGGAATGAAGACCACAGTCTCAGACTCCTGAGGGAGTAAAACAAACTGCTTTATAACGTGGTTGCGACAAGAGACTGAAAATACTTGTCAGAATAAGGGGACAACTCCACAAGGGAATTGTCTACTGGGCGTACCACCGACTGGCTACAAGAAATCAAAGCCCCACGAGTCCCGCAGTAAGAAAGCATTGCACAAGTAAGGCTGAGTTCCCAGTGCGACAGGTGAGAAGATATTCATCATCGGAAAGTGATTTCCCAATTCGGAAGGAGTACGGGGTGAACGACAAGAGTAGAACAAATCCCAAAGAGAGAATTTGGGAACCCCACCAGAAAGTCTGGAACTCCTACGTGAGATAATAGCAGAGCTTTTTATCGTCACCATGATTGGGGAGAACGGGAGTAGTACTTGATAGGCAAGTAAACCAAATCTATTGTAATGTGGACACATTCTAAAGAAAGTCGGGATTGCAACGTAGGCTTGGATGTAAGAGAAACCAAGGAGAAAGGAATGGTGCCTTGAAAAGTAAAGAATGTGTCTACAAGGCATCTAACCCGTCACAGTGCTTGGCTGAAAGAGAGGCAAAAGGAAACAAAACAAAGAGGAATAGAGCTGGACTTCAGAATTTCAAGCGAAACCAGGGGAAGCAAACCATCCACTTGGTTAGACTTTAATTTGGAATTTATTTTGTTGATGTATATTCTGGATACAGTTGGAAAGGGGAATCATCCCCTTAATTCTCATGGAACTTTTGATTGCTTTCTGCACTTAATTTGGAACTCATTTTAAAGACGGTGAGCAAGGCTGTAGGTGGCCAGCCAAGAGACATGTTCTTCCCTTTTCATGTTATATTAAGTTTAGAGTGTGAGAATCATATTATGTTTTTGACACAGGACAGAGAACTTTATTTTGGACATTCTGATATTCGTTTTGTTGAGGCAGGGACCACTGTTAGGATTAGGGGGAGTTAGGAATTTACCCCAAGCCCCCTTTCTTTTACTTTGAATAAAAAGGTATCAAGCAAACTAACACTCCTGTGTCTTGTCTCCTACTTCCGTACCCATACAGTACCCTGTAGATGTACACTGCCTCCCTTTACCACTTGGCCGCAAACCAGACTGATCCCTAAATCTTTGGTTGGAAAAGTCCTAAATTTAGGGCTGATGTTTTCCTTGGGCTGAGAGGCAATTGATGGGAAGAGGTTATACGGGTGAAATACAATTTTCATAGGGTTCAATGATTCGGTCTCTAGAGGGCAGTAGGTCCGGTGGTGGGAATCCACATTCACAGTATTTGCAGTGAATTGTTGTTGGTCCTGGGGTCGTAAAAGGCCTCTCGTTTCTAAATGAAACTCACTGCTTTGCATGTAGTTTTCTAAAACCTCAGAGGGGAAACTATTTGGCTTATTGGCAAAATGTAGTTTATAAGTCTGTAATTTGCCTCTGGTTCTTTGTGTTATTTCCTTGGTTGTTGGCGTGATTGTGTTCCCTCCTTTTTTTCAGATCCTTGATAGGAAGAATAGTGAAACTGAGGACCTGAAGACGTTGTACAGAACCAAGCAGACCGAATCTGAAGAGACGATAAGGAAGCTTGAGAAGAAAGGTAACACTAGAATTGGTCTTTAAGGGGTAACAATGCCTTTTTGAAAAAGCACTTTTGGCATGGTATACCACAGTAGTTGTTTCTATTCAAAATAGGTTATGTCGGCTTTGTTGTAGGTACACATTTAGTATGGGTCAATAGCAGTCAAAAATCATATGAAGTTTCCCGTATTGTAGATAACATTTGGAAAAATGTATTTCCTAATTACTCCATTGTGTGGTATACACATTTAGTTTGAGATGGTAGAGAGCTTGAGGAAGTGTGACTTGGGGGCACGGAGTGCGGGGGGACTAGAGGGGGCCAGTGGGAGTGTGGGATAAGGGGGGGCAATTCTTTCCCTTAAGCTTATTTTAAAAAAAATATGTGAAAGTGTATGTTTCTGATACCTATTTGAGCGGGGCATTTGGCAAAACAGGTCTGAGATTTTAGATGGGGTGTTCTGAGAGTTCCTCCATAACATTTGCTTGAATAATAGAACTTCTCAACCGTAGTGCAGGCTCTTTTGGTCTTGCACATAGATGGTGGCAATGACCTCCTGACTGGGTTCCCACCCACTCACTTGGCTCACCTAAAAGCAGTCCACCATGCTGCAGCACAGCTTATTACAGGTGCAATGAAATTTGAGCACATCACTCCCATCCTACACAACCAACATTGGCTTCCTCTTCAGGCCAGGATACTGTTCAAGACTGCATGTATCTACAAAGCAGTCACCGTACATAGTGGCTAGGCTCCACATACCTGGTGTCACTCGCTCTACCCAGCAAATTGATCAACCGGTTTGAATCACAACTCCCCCGGAAAGAGAGAATCCGCAAACAAGACTCCT
Organism: Ambystoma mexicanum; assembly: GCF_040938575.1. Lineage (NCBI taxonomy): Eukaryota > Metazoa > Chordata > Amphibia > Caudata > Ambystomatidae > Ambystoma > Ambystoma mexicanum. Next base: position 904,534,989 of record NC_090926.1, read on the forward strand.
CATGTCATAATGTCCTCACAATTTTTCAATTTTGCAAATCTTTCACACCTGACCAAGGACTGATTGCAATGGTTGTACATACCGATGCACACACCGTAACTCATAGTACTCCGCTACTCTTAAATGTGCCAGCACATATGCTGGCTACCCACACCCTGTGCAGCGCTCCGCGGCTCTTGAGCTAGGTCCACGCTTTAAACATTAAAATAAAAAATAATGTAAGTCAAATATTGACTTTTAAAATCACTTCCCTTTGTAATAAAAAAGAACATGGTTTTCAGGGATGTACTAGCCAGAATGAAGTCATCTCTTTACCTGGGTTAAACTGTTGTTCCTTATGATATTAATCTAGTGTCCTTCTGCTCTGTTTCCACTATCACTACCTCTCCTGCGCCACTACCACCACTACATCCTTTCTTCTCCTGCTACCTTCCGTGGTGGGTCGAAAGAAGGCATCAGTCTCTTTGAGGACATTTCCAAAATAATTTTATTAAATGATAAGACAACAACCTAGCTTTCCATATTCTAGAGGGTTTCCCTACCTACCTATCTAAAGGAACGAAAGGTGCTAGTCTGTCATCAGGGTGTCCCAAAGAAAGAAAAGCCCTCCATCCAAATCTAGTTCTACCCTAAACCTACCACTAAGAAACTAAACCTAAACAATCCCAGGAGATTGGCTTGATTCTTCTGATGTACCAGTCTTTTCTGATGGCCTCTTTGTATCGATGCCTTTACTCTTGTTGCTATTTATTTAGCAGGATCTTCAGGAATAGTCTCTTCTGATCTCCTGCTTTGGCTCTTGTTATTCCTCTACAACATTTGTGAATTTGATATTCGCTTTAGAGAAGTATTTATGCCAACTTTCCCTGTGATACTTGCTTAGTTGTTGGTTGGAGGTTTTAGACCTACTGATCTCGGCTCTCAGCTTGGCTGGGGTTTCCGCCCACTTGATGTTTCCCCAATTACAGATTCTCTGTTTGTCCTTCTCTCTTACAAGACTTTGTCACAGTTTCTTGTCTTTGCAGTTTGTTGCTTATGTAATATTTTCCCTTTATTAGGTTCTGGTGTGGACCCTTCATAGACTTCCCAGTCAGTGTTATTAAAGCCCCTGATTCTAAGCTCTATACATTTCCAATTACATAGGTTTATATTTAGTAACTCCTTGTGAGTACTGGAACAAGTGTCATGCCTGCGCCATGTGCGCATCCATTTACACTCAATTTGGACTATATGTTTATCATTTATTTACAACAGACTCTTGGATCTATCTATATTTACTTTGGAAACTTTATTTCCCATTTGCAAGACTTTGCTGCTTAATTATTATTTCCAACAAACTACGCATACCATAATGCACCTGGCTACAAGCATTGATTCCTGGCTGTTCCTATTGGTTATCAATGGAACTACACCCCCCAGAAGCCCTAGAGACTTGCCCTGCTTCCACCAGCCCAGGAACAGAAAGGGAGGTGGCCGATTGCCTGCAGGTGTGTTTAGCCAGGTGCAACCAATTAGCCTGCCTCTGGGCTGGGCTAGGCAGTATAAAGGCTGCTGCCTGCAAGTGGCTCAGCCTCTTGCATCTGAGAGTTCTTCCTCCACCTTTTGCTTCTTTCTACGGATCTTGTATGCTGCTTACCTTCACTCCTGCTTGGACCCTGCCTTGTTGCTTGCTCCACCCTGCTGCCTCCAGCCATAGCCTTCCAGGCTCCCTGCCTCACAGCCCTGCTCCTCTGGGCTCTCCACACTGCAGCTGATCACGCTCTGCTGCCTTCCAGTCTTCGCCCTTGCCCTGCCGGGCTCTCCACACTGCAGCGGATCACGCTCTGCTGCCTTCCAGCCTTCGCCCTTGCCCTGCCGGGCTCTCCACATTGCAGTGGATCACGCTCTGCTGCCTTCCAGCCTTCGCCCTTGCCCTGCCGGGCTCTCCACATTGCAGCGGATCACGCTCTGCTGCCTTCCAGCCTTCGCCCTTGCCCTGCCGGGCTCTCCACATTGCAGCGGATCACGCTCTGCTGCCTTCCAGCCTTCGCCCTTGCCCTGCCGGGCTCTCCACATTGCAGCCGATCACGCTCTGCTGCCTTCCAGCCTCCGCCCTTGCCCTGCGTACCCTCTACATTGCAGCTGATCACGCTCTGCTGCTTTCCTGCCTCAGCCCTTGTCCTCTGGGCTCCCTGCCCTGCAGCCTGCCTCACTCCGGCTGCCTTCAGCCCTTGTCCTCTGGGCCTTCCTACTTTGCAGCTTATCCCGCTTCGCTGCCTACTACCTACCTTTTCCGCTGGGTTCTCGGCCTAGCAGCTCTCTACAGTCCTCTGCTACCTTCTACGTTCATCGGCCTTGTCCCTCAGGGTTCACTCCTTACTGCCCGGCCCTTACGGGATCCTTGCCGTGCAGTCTGCTTTACTCTGCTGCCCTAAGCCCTTTTCCTCTGGGTGTTCTCCCTTACAGTCCTACCCCTGTGGGCTTACTCATTGCTTTCCTGCTCCTCTGAGCTCTCAACCTTGTTCCTTACTGTCCTCTGCTATCCTATCCTGTTACACGACTTTCCTTTCATTTCCTTCTGCTAGTTTGCTATCACCTCATTTACTGGATTTGTCTGTAGTATCTTCTCTTGTACTGTTTGTAGACCCTTTTGTACAGAGCTTGTCTGTTGGTTCCCATCAGTCAACCTCTGCCCCTTCCCTTGTCCTGTTTCTACATTACAGACACCCAGAGCTGCTGTTCCAAGTCATGAGCAATCAGCGTGGGCCTCTGTTATAGCAAACTGTGCAGAAGGCTAGAGTATTTCCAAGGTTCGTGGAATACTCTTTTCCTATATCTGCATACACCCCAAGAGGGTATTCGTTCTGTATCTTTTCCCTTGCTACTCTTGCTTACTCTTCGTTCTCTTTCCTTTCCGCTGTGTGTGTTCTTATCTGTCCACTTTATTTGGCACAACCACCCAAACCCTTTCTGGGTGTCCTGTGCCACTCTTAATAGAGTGCCACTCCTGACAACAAGTTCCTCTTCTCATCTTATGTTGTCCTGGTGACCTCTCGCCTCTCCTGTTCTCCCTGTTACCTCTCTGCATGCGGGGGAACGTTGTAGGTTCTTGCGTTCGCTCAGGTTGCCTTCTCCGGTATTGGGTTTCTCCTTCCTTCTCTTTGTCGCGCCCTCATCCTCGGCTGTCCCTCTTCCAGGTACGAAGCAGGCGTTTAGGAAGCTGCTTGCGTTCCCAATGACGCTCATTCCTCATGCTTCTTGGTTTCCCGCTCTCGGCTTCCCTTACGCCATCTATGGGCTTTACCACATGGAAGCTGCTCACGCTTCCCATTACATTCTCGGATTGTCTGGCTTGTTTGGTTGGGCGCCCTGTCCATCATGGTAGAGATGTGGTCTCGTCACCACCTGCAGCAGGACTCTGCTTTCCTGTGGTAATTCTGTTCCCCGTTGTTAGATACACTGGCCAGCCAACGTCTCAATCTGGCATTCAGCCACATCTTCTTCAGGCGTGCTCACATCAGGGGGCTTGCTCGGTTTCGATACTCTGCTTCAGCTTCCTCCACTGGTCCCAGTTAAGTATGCAGGTTCTCTAAGATATATTCTCATTTCCTTCTTCATGCTTGTTGGCTCCAGCATTACCTTCAGCCAAACAAGAATATGGTTTAACCTTACTCAGGTAAGTTCCCAATTTTCTTTTAATGGGGGGTCAGTACTCGAGGGGAACTAATATCATAGAAGATAGAGACAGAAGTGAGCCTGACTACCCCTCTTTACGCTATTGGGCCAAATGAACACTGTTTGAATAATAACACATGTAGTACTAAACCATATTTCACATAAACGATATGGTGGAGTACACACTAAACCTCTGTAAAACGGTGCATCGTTTTTTTGTCTTTATCAGTGTTAATCATGACTAAAACATGACTTCAAATTGTGTGTTTTTGATGCCTTTCAATAAGGTTGTTTGATGTAATAGAATGAGAATTTAATAAAATCATGTTTTTTTACAGAAGTTTAGTGTGTACTCCACCATATTGTTTATGTGGAATATGGTTGAGTACTACATGTGTTAATATACAAACAGTGTTCATTTGGCCCAGTAGCGTAAAGAGGGATAGTCAGTCTCACTTCTGTCTCTATCAAACAAGAATATGGTACAGTAGTCTTTGTAGCAATTAGTCCCATGTATGCGTCTAGGATGAGTGGTTTAGGGTGTTCCTCACAGGGATCCCTTTTAGCGTTGGCGAGAAGGGACAAATGCCTTTGATTTGTCACACGTTCCTCTCTCTCTCTAACACTACACCCTGCTACCGCTAGTACAACTACTACTCGCCACTATCAATTCGTACTCCCTACTTCTCTACTACCAACACTACTGCCAATACTACGATTTCTATTATGACCTCTTTCTTTACCACAACTCACTACTAAACACTGCCACTACTACCTCCCTTCTAGTTCCACTTTACCACTGCAACACTCACTCCTCTCACCCGCGCACAACCACTCCTACACACCCCTCTCTCCAACCGCCTCCAGTCTTCCTTCCTCTGTCCCCTCACTGGTCTCTCGGTCCTCCTGTTGCCACCTCCTGACCCAAGTTGACCTTTTAAATATCACACTGCTTCCCAGGTTTGGCCAATTTACCCTGACCAACCACTTCAAGGGGTGTGACATGGGAAGGGCTCATGAGGGGATGTAAGCCCTGCCCTCTTTCCACATAGCCCTACAATGTTCCGGCCTGGAAAGCCAAACTGTCTATAGGTCTAATATTAAATTCCATGGTTGGCTAGTCGGTTTCTTCTCGGTCGTGGGCTCTGGCTGGTGTTGCCTGCTGGAGCCCCGCTTCGCATCATAATGCTGTATCAGCCCACAGAATTTGGCGTCACTTCCCCCGGCTGCCTTCTTCAAGGTTTGTTAGGGGCCCCGCAATCAAGCACCTTGAAAAAGGGCTCCCTCCACAGGCAGGGCATGGAAATGAGCCCTGTAACACTTGCATTTACCTGGAAAAGGTGCAGGGCACATGTATAACTCTGAGGAGTGTCCAAGCCACTTGCCTCCTGCAAGTCGGCTGCATGATCCACCAAATCACCCTTTTTCACCATAGAGCTCCTCTGGAAAGTCCCTAGCTTCACTAGGTTGAACAGGTTCCAAACCAAAGCAAATGTGGGGTCCCCTTCCTTGTCATAAATGTCATCAAATTGAGACATGAATGTACCCCTATGGAGCAGGGCTTATTCCCGGAAGGAAGTGTAGAGATTGGAGGGCCGACGTCTGAAAACTGAGCATTGCGACCTCGCGACAGGTACTTGTACGCCGTTTGTGGCTGCGAAACCTATCGTTATCTCTAATGGTTCATCCGAGCGCAGTGGGCCCGAAATCGTGTGGGTGGGTCCGGGGCTAAAGCAGTCGGCACTGAAGCTGGAGCCACTGGCACCTTGGCAAATATGTTAAGCATCCTAAGCCTAAACGTCCCCCGTTCCTCTGGAGTAGAGCAGGCGTCTGCAACCTGTGGTTCTCCAGATGTTTTGGACAATGACGCCCATGATTCCTTCACATTGACTATGCTGGCTTGAGCTGATAGGAGTTGTAGTCCAAAACATCTGGAGAGCCAAAGGTTACAGACCCCTGGATTAGAGGATTGCTTGGCGAAAGGTGCCTTGGAAGTCTGATCTTCAGGAACTTCATTCGAGTGGTGGCTCCTCTTCTTTGACAAAGAAGTCTGTTTTTATGCTTCTCCTTGTGGAGGAAAGTGAAAATATTTGCCTCCCATTCCCGAAGTGCCTTGAGGTGCATTGACTGACACGACGCACAATCCTAAGTATCATGACCTTCACCAAGGCAATAAAGATACATCCGGTGAGGATCAGAGATGGACATTTCAAACCCTGCAGTCGATGCAGCGTTTAAACACTTAAGACTTTGTCGGATTTGGCATATCATCAAAATTAACGAGGTATGAGGAAAAACTTCAAGGAAGCATTGTTCCTAAAGCAAGCAGAGTGCGCATAAAAAAGGATTGAATGAAGGTCACAGCACCACTATGTATACTTGCCCCGAAGTCCTGTCCTGCATGGGACGCGTAGAGGTGTCGGATAGAGCAGGTGTGGAGCCGCACTGCACTCTCCAGCGGTGGAAAAGTTTCCGAAGAGCAGCTGTTCTAGGAAATAGATATCAAACATGACAAATTCAGTGGAGGAACAAATCAATTCGAAATGCATGTACCCATGAAGAATGATGGTCTAGGATTGGCGGAAAGACGGCAACACCCTCAGTTAATTACCTCTGAGTAGGTCTCTACTTAGCTTGAGGGCTTTACGAGCCCCCACAGGCCCTCTCAATCCCACAGCCAGGCTATAAAGTGTGACTTCTTGACAGACATGGCTTTAACCCTTCACTCACTCCCACCGAGACCCTGTTTTTCCGCTTGGGTAACATTACCCTTTCATTCATCTTGAATGCCCGGTTCTATGTGTTTATAGCGAAAAATAAATATCGGAATGAAAAATATAACGAAAATGTAATAATGAAAACCGAAATAACGAAATGCATTGTCTCCAATGTAAAGTGTCCTTATACCGAAATCAAAACGACAGATGTATATAACAAAACCGCAGTGAGCACCGTCAGAATAGATTAAATAGCATATTTACACAGCGTGGCATTTATTTTGTAATACTAAATAAAGAAATAAAGACTTACCAAGAGGTGTCCAGAAAGCAGATCTATCAGAGTGTGGTAGAAAAGCTGGAACCCAGATGAAAAACTAAGAAATCCAGATCATGCAACCAGGATTTGAAGAAAACCAATAAAAAGGTGTAAAAAGAAATCCAAGAAAAGCAAATAAATCCAACCAAAAATCCAGTGAGCCAGAAGTGAAAGCAGGAACCAAAAGAACCAGTTTAAATCCCAATCCACTGACCGAAATATAAAGAAATCCAGCAAAATGAAAACGAAATGAAAAATCATGAAAATTGGGAGAAAAGAAATCAAAGAATTAGAAAAATCCAAACGAAAACCAAAAATCTACTCAGGCAGAAAAGATGGCTGGAACCCAAAGAACCAGTTTTAATCCAAATCCAGGGACCCAAAAGTGAAGAAATCCGGAAAAATTACAAATGTAAACCAGGATAAAAGAAAAAATCCAAATGAAAAGGGACCTCCATTGAAAGCTGTCTGATCGCATATAATGTTGAAATAAAAAATGGCGTTGCAGTGTTTCTGGTCAAAATACATTTAAAAAAGCCATAGAAAGAGTGGCACCTACTGACGAAAACAATATTGCAGTTCAAAAAAAGAATTACTAGTCATAGTTTTAAAGGTTAACATGAGCTAAAATACAATACAATAATTTGTTATTTCTGTTATTTAATAAAAAATATTTAGTTGTTTTAAATTCACTGACAATTATTTTATTATTTCTGTCGTTATCACTGTATACCAAATGCCCAATGCCTTGAGTTTCACTCCATCCACTTACAAATCTCTCTTTGCCCTTCACAGTCGGCCGACGCACAACCAAGGCAACTTTATTGACCTTGTCTTTCGCTGCTCCGCCACACAATCCCCATCACTCTTGCACTTTTCTAGGTCAGCCCCCTCCATCAACAATGCCCACTGCAATAGATCCCTACATAGCATGAGTTGGATCTTCCATCCTTGCTCACACTAAATTGAAGATGATGTCGTGAACATGCCTGTGTGGACACACACTTTGACCGTGCTTCTCCCTTTGCGCACCACTATTCTGCTTGCTCTCTCATTCCATCTCACCCCAGTTTTGAATCACTCCCCTCATTCACCAACTTAATAGCCAAGCAACTGCCTAAGACACGTAAAACCTATTCTCCTTCTCTCACTGAATCCTACAAGGAATCCATCTTGACTCATCTGTCCTGGACTGTACTAAATACTCTCCCAATATCAACCTCATTGTCTCTCGCTCTGCTTCCATCCCACCTTACTCTCCTCAACACTCCAAACCATGCTCAACCCAGACATGCCCCATCTACTCCTCTCTCCCAAAGACTGCGTCTTTCACTTTTCCTCAAAGATTTCCAATATAAGAAACATATTGACAGCCCTTCCATCACTCCCCATGCTCATTCCCATTCCCCAAACCATCACTCTTACCTCCTGTGGGATACATTGACCCACTCAGCAGTATTCCCATCCATAACCAAGCTGCACTTCAGCAGTTAACAGCAAAATGGCTGCACAGGCTCCCTTGAGCACCACTGCCTCGCATCAAAACTGCATTTCGCAGCTACAAAAGGATGGCTGCACTGTTTTGCGAAGCAGCATTGGGCAAGTTAGAACAGGGAGCACACCGAGAAAGGCTGCCGAGGTGTGTTCTGGTGTGTACTATAAAAGCGGAGAGCAAAAGCAGCGCTGCTTTGCTGCTAGGCCAAAGTTTCCCATTGAAAAAGGGAAATATTTTACATTTAAAATGATGCCGCTCTGATGCTCTTTTCTGCTGTTCTACATTACTCGGCTTTAATCAGTGAGGCCCTGTCATGCCCATTCATATTCAGATTGTGCTCTAGCGGAAAAGAGCATTATCCCTGAATAACAGGCTGTGTCAGCCCAGATCCAGGAAATCAATAGAAGCTTTACTTTCAGCCGCATGGAAAAAATGCTTGACTTTTGGGCTACAAATGTCAAAAATCAATGCTTCAAAAGAAACCCTAGCTCCATGGGCATGTGTCAATTTCAGTGGACCTGTGCCTTGAACAGATTGCTCTAGAGAAACTGACTAGGGCTGCAAAACGCTGTTGGGAAGTCAGAAGGAAGAGAAAACCTGTTGAAATGGTCAGCCCAGCAGACTTCACCATGTGTTAAAAAGCACATTTGCAAATAAGGGAAAATGCCAGTTTTAAAAGTGTAATGTTGAAAGTAGGCTCTGTCTTGGCCTAGCAATGTAAAGGGGGTTTTGCTGGGAAGCATGTATGAGATGTTTTATTTCAACAGGCTTGCTGCGGATCCAGAACAAAATAAAATAAAGTAATAAAGGCAATGGCTTTACTGGAAAATTTGCCAAACATGGTTCTACTATGGCTCAAGGGACAGTTGTGGGCTGGGCCTTCCCCCAACAGGAGCCTCAAGGGATTTCTGGGACACCTACACGTTAACTGTTGCCTTTTGAAACTTTGAATGACCAAGAAAAAGAAATATCACACGCTTGTCAGGCTTCTGTCTGGGTTTCAGCTTGAGACAATAGATCTGGGACACCTTTGTGCGACTTTTGGAAGTGACAACCACCAGTTACTCAAGCTGGGGAAACTCCAGGGCAGCCCTGGGCTAAACTGACATCTGGTGGTAGCCTGAAGAAAAAAACTGGTCCCAGTGGAGGACAAAGGCCAGCCCATTTTGGCTCAAAAGACTAGTTTATTAATAAAACTTTGAGAATTTTATCTCCGCAATTGGGCCACGCAGAAATGTGAAAGTTTCACTATCTAGATGCAATTTTGGTGGCTTTAAATTAAGACGTGGTAGCCTTCACTGGCATATAAGGGACAGAAATGGCAGAGAATTCAATATTCTGAGGAAAGTGTGTATGGTACCACTTTCAAATTCAATATTAACATGCCTTATGATAATATGTACACATGTATACAGTTATAGAAGTTTAGGCATAACAGTTCTCACTGAAAAGGATGAAAAATTATTAGACAGACGAAACAAAGTCCTACAAACTTGGAAGTTAGTCTGCCATGCTCTGCGTGAAATATGTAATCTTCCTATGTAATTGGCAAAAGTGCCACAACTGTACAAATGTGTGATTTATGTTGAGATTGATTTTTGGCAAAAAGGGCTGTGGGATGGCATTGCTCCTCATAAAACACAACCCCCTAAACTGAGTCCCCTTCTGGAGGAGGCGACGAGCATAGGTTGACCTATCCAGTTCTTGGGTGCAGGTCTAGTTTAGTTCTACCCAACCATAAATTCTGTGATGTCACCTGTCTTATAAATAAGAGATGCTGACACACTCTACACACAGACTCTCCTGAAGTTCCAGTGCCTGCGTATCCAGACATTCCAGATCCACTTTTGCAAGATTCCAGACCCTACCGCCAGGCCAAATCCTTGCTGACCCTATTCCAGCAAGGCCATTGATCAGGAAACCCCACTAATAATCCCAATAACAAAGGGGAAAAGCTGTGGTACACTTTGGGAAGTATCCTGTGACCAGACCAGCTTTTTGCCCACTACCTGCATGCCCGCTGTATCCTTGCCATCCAGTGACTATACTTGCCCAGCTTTGTGCTGTAAAGAGAGCCGCCTCGCTGTGACCAGAACCTTTTGATTCCACAATCTGTTTGGCCGTCCCAAATTCAAGCACGGATTGTGAATATTTCCCCATCCCAGAGCAACACACAGCCTACCCCATCTTGACCCTTTGTCTTTGTCCTATTTTCTAAGTAATCCTATCCATACCCTGGTAGCTTGTTTAAGACTGTTAGAATTCTCTGTTCACTATGTCCTTGATCTCCCAGCATTAGCGCCACTTTTCTATTCATTTCTGTCTTGCATAGATCATAAATCCGTAGTCCTATTTTGATCAAATTAATTCCCACATAAAGTTGAACGCGGGGTGAAAAGGTTGATGTCGCCAATCAACCTTGGAGCGTACCGTGTCTTTCTTTAACAATATAGTCTTGATAATCTAGTTTAAGTAAAACTTGCCTTTCTTTCCAACCAATTTTCTCTTTTAACTGATTTATTTTACTAAATACCAAATTTCTTTCACCTTGAAAATCTCAACCAATTATCCAGCTATAGTCACTCTTTCACTTCTATATTATCCTTCTGATGTGCATCGATTCCCCAGCCTAAAAACCGCATTCCGATTCTGTGTATTCCACTTGTTTTTTAAAAAAAAGAACTTTTTGACATTTAAAACTGTAAAAAGGTAACAATGCAACTTTTAAACGTGTGATTTTGACTGCACTGGGGTTCTCACTTTCAAATTGCTTTTGAACTGTATGCCTTTTGTGATACATTGCTCTATAGTTGATAGTGATAATACATCCCTGATACTGTGATAAAACATACGTACCTCATTATTTAACCACACATATAATTAATTACTTGTCAAAATCTGAGAGTCATTTTAAGCAATTGAAAAGGGTTTTGCCTCTTATTTTGGATTTGGATTCTGTTTGCTGCCTCATATTCCTGTCTTCCTGCTGCTTCTTTCTATCCATGATTAATTGGGGTTTGAGGGAACATTGCAGAGGGAAACCTTAACTCGGTGCTATCTATCCTAATTGAAAAAGGGTTCCTATTCATTTGTGCTTTGGACATGTTCTTGTAGAAGTTTACCCAAGTGTATTTCAGTGGTTTTCATGGTTGTATACTAATTGACCTTTTCACAATTGACCTCGGGAGAATTGACCTAATTTAGAAGGTCAATTAGGAAATATATGCGGGGGGAAACCCCCCGCAACCCCACACCCAATCCAAAACCCCTTGCAACCCCCCACCCAATCCCCTTATAATATTTATAATCCAAAACCAACCCAATATAAAATAATATTTATAATCCAAAACCAACCCAATATAAAATAACTAAAATAATATATAGGTCAATTGTAAAAGGTCAATTTGGGTAATACTGTTTTCATTGTAATTATCACCCCATTGGTGATTGCTGCCCAATATAAATGTGTGATTTTCTTTGAATTTAAAATAAATAAATATTGTGTTACCACCCACCTGCCTGGTTCATGGTTCATGGTTCATTTTGACCCGGGGTATTTGTAAAAGGGGGTGTGAGACGGGTTGGGTATCGGCTCAATTCGAATTCATAGAAAATAAAGAAAAAACATTCTTATTGCACGCTACATCTAAGACTAAGGGCGAAGGTCCTGGTCCGGTGGGTGGCGCTTGATTGGAATCCTTCACATTCCCCATCCCACTACACCTGCTTTGCTGGCACCCATTTTCCTTTCCTGGCTATAAGTCCAGCTTGTGCTTTTATCGACCTCTTTGCAAAGTAGACAATCGAGGACCAAGCACCCCTTAACTTGCCTATCTGTTAAATCTCCCACTTGCATCCAAGATTTTCACTGCCTCCTGCAAAACAGCTACTATCCTACTCATTCTAACGAAACCCTCTGCTGACAGTCATTTGAAACCAACTAATTATCAGCCTGTCTCATCACCCTCACTACAAAACATTTGTGAATCTAGTTTTTCACCAGATTGCTACCTACTATGACCAATGAACTTGGCAGCCCCATTGTAATATTGGTCCCATAGTAGGTGCTCCATGGAAACAGCACTCATTTATGTCTCAAACCTTCTTGCTGCTGCACATTCTAAATACTCCTCAATTACTATCCTCTTTGATCTCTGTGCTCTCTAAAAGACAATCTACCACCTTCTGTCTCCTTGAAAATCCTTCTATTGGTATCCATGACAGTGCTCTGTGACAGTGATTGGATCGCTTCCTACTGTCTGACCACATTATCTCAAGCGCCCACCTCTTCTGTGCCCTCAGCGGTTCTCCATGGGCTACTTCTCTGCACACTCTGGACCTCTTCTCTAAGCAAACTAATCTCCTTCTGTTTCTTCTACCACCTTCTTTGCCAATTATACAAGTCTTCCTCTTCCTCACATCCTTCATTTCTGAACTATGCTCTAGACTAATCAACTTTATCGCTGACCTTTGCCATTGGATGTCACTTGGATGCCTTATGCTGAATCACCTCCCCTTCAACACCAGATTTGCCCTCTTTTCTACATTTCTGGAATGAGCTCAAGTTCCTCCTCCTCAAGGAATGGCTACTCCTCAACACCCGGTCCATAAGCCCTCAAATCCCCACGCAACCTGAGACTGGGTGATCTGTTCCCCCATATTTCTTCTGCTGGATGCGTGTAGATCCCTTACTGCCAAATTGCTGTCCCTTCCCACCCTTGTTGTTAACTCCCTGCTCTCTTGTATCTCTGCTCACCTCCCCGTGTTATTCCCGCTATCATTTGCAAAGTGATCCGTTGCATCTCGAAGCTAGATTCGTGCTCAACGAATACCCTTATTATAAAAATAATATCCATAGACTATCATCTGGCTCTCAAAACTACACCTTTCTGGCTACCGACAGGTAATGAACTGGGACCCTTGTTAAGGACATTGCTTCACTCGGGCCTCTACATTTTGGACTGTGATTAGCACAGTTCATGTTCCCACTTGCTTATTTTCCTGACACCAACTGGTACCATCCTGTTCATTCATCATTGCCATGGGCTCTTTTGTAAAGCACCCTGGAAAGGAGTTGTCCCACTCAATGTACAGATTTTTTGATTGAAGCACTTGCCTTATTAATACATGCAATGACATTTACATAACTATCAACCATGCATTGACCATCCCCACAACATTTAACACTGCATAGGTATAGGTTATAGTGCTGCCAATAGGGAGCATACATTACCAATAATTCAGAATGTAAAAGAGATTGGCATAATGTTCTGGCATTGAATAGTTCTCATATGATACAATAAAGATGCAGAATGCTGCTGTAAAGTTCGATTCAAGCTATTTCCTCAAGAAGCTAGAAGCGCCTTCCAGGAATTTTGCTCCCAATTTAGTTATGACCTAAGTATTTGTTGATCCGTTGAATGAGCTTCAACCTTGCTTAAATGTAATATATGTGTGGGCTGGTTGCCATTTCATACAGGTTGAGATTTCTCTCTGTTAGGGTGCTGAAGTGTGCAGTTAATTCAGGGCAATGTTTCAGGATGTCCTTCCCCTGGTGGAAGAATTAAAATTTGTGTGCTTCTGCCTTTTTATCCGGACAAGGTTCAATAAATCAGAGCGCATACAATCAAGTTCAGTGCACCGATTCCGAGTGTAGGCCAGACTGGGAGGTTATCGACGGTTAATGTTTTTTAGTGTTTCCTCCTCTAAGTGAAAGCAAATAACAAAAACAATTACAAGCTGCAAGTTTCTGTGTGTACTATGATGACACATAGAAAGCATTCGTTTTTAGTTCTGTTGCAAGACACACATCTGCTTTATGCACATCTAGGTATTTTACATATTTCTTGGTGTAATTCATTATGAAAGGTGTTGAAGGGGTAGTTCATTCAGAAATAATGTTATTCTTTAAAACGATTGCCCATATTAGAAAATATGTTAACATTATTTTTACAAAAAGTTCCTATGGAAAATAATTGGCAAATGAGCTTCAAAGTCGTGATTTTCAACAACTGGGGGCATCCATTTCCTAAACTGTTAATCTCTGCTCTCGCTGCAACAATGAAGCAAAAGCCTCCTACTGGGAGCTTTTGCTTATTGCAGCCGGAGAGCAGAGCATTTCTCAGCAGCATGTCTGGGCAGCTAATAAGGGGAAATCGGCACCCCGCTGACTACTTGCCTCGACCACAAGCCAAAAGCACTTTACCATAGTATAGCTCAGGAGAAATGGCACATGGGCTTAAACGCCAAGGATTTGCAAAGAACCATTTTGCCTATAGTGCAATCAGTGACAGAGAGAAAACTTGCAGAGGTTCCATGTGTAAATGGAATAAAGGGACTTGTGTTGAGGGAGCAGGTGGTACGTTTTGTATGATACTACTGTTATTCCAAGGCTGCCCAGGGACCCTGCGTCTTGGTACTGTGCCTGCTTTCTGCAGCACATCCACTCAGCACCTACGTGGATGCTGCACCTGGACATGGGCCTCAGCACATTCCAGGGGCCACGGTTTTCAGGCACCCTGCCTTCATCAGCCCTGACTTAGGCAGGTAATGGGGGGGGGGGCTTTTGCTTCATTGTTGTCACAAGAGCAGAGATTAACTTCAATAGACGAATCTGCAGTGGCGCTCTGCACAACTCCTACAGGGGATAACATCAACCTGAAGCGCTGCATGGATAACCTCACAGTGGCACGTTGCGCTATGGCTCAGCACATCTTCCCTGGCTTTTGCTTGACTATGAATGTAGCCTTGGCTCAGGTTGATAACCACGGGTTCCCTTTCGGACAACAATATCCCTGTAGTTGAAATTCTGTGGCCGGGTTTGCATTTTTGAAGTGTCTAAAGAAGAAATGAGGTGGCGGCTGGTACTTGTGTTTTATTGACGTTGATGTTTCAGTCCATATGTGCCTGTTTAAGAATAGATGTGAGTTGTGGAGACGCAATGCATCCGAAGCAAGCTCCCAGCAACATAGACCAGAGAGATTTGAAGATCTGTGCTATTTCTCACCCTATTGGCAGAGATTCTGCTGTTTTTAGCAACATGATGCAGATTTGGCTGGAGGAATGAGGGGTATATGATGTCGAGTGGTTGTCTCCTAGCATTTAACCAGTGCCAGTGGATGATAAAGGAGAGGTTAAGAAAATGCATTATATTAGCATGGGACCTCTGTCAAATAAGGGCCCCTGTGGGGAGGGAGCAGGAAGGATTAAACATGGATATTAGATTAAGAGGTATGGAAATACCGTCTAGTAATCCCTGACCTCAGTGCTTTAAATCACCTGCAAAATCGAGCCGGGGCCCCTTAGGGGAGCGTGGCTGAAAAGGGGTGTGGCCTGGCAGGGTGTTGGCACTGCAATTAAGAGGCAACACTTGCCTCACCTAAATACTGCCTGTTAAGAAACTCTACCATAAGAGCCCCGGTTTGATTTTGCAAAAGGGCAGTAGCTTAACGGGCAGCATTCAGATCAGGTAAATGTTGCCGCCTAATTGATGATTGGTGATGGTCCGTGCATTTCTAATGGAGTGGGGAGGGTCAGCAACACAATGAAAAGGCAGGCAAGGCTTCTTTTGATAATTTACAGGTAGATTGACGTTTGGGACATTGTTTATGAAGGTGTGAGCCAATTCCGTACCATGGTTTCAATTAAGGTATGTAATCCTTCCAACTGTATAGCTTTCAAAATGGATGTCATTTAGACTGTGTTCTAGCTCGTCTTGTGACTTTAACCCTCTACATAATGTTTTTTATTTTAGGAATATTGTAAGAATTACCCCTTGAGGATGGCACTTAGCCCGAAACGCATAGGGCAAATATTAGAATCCTTGCACTAAGGTGTTAAATAGGAGATTTTTTTTTTCACCAATGTATTACGTGTTGTGCTTTTCACTTTTTCGTTTTCTCTATCATACTTTTAAAATTGTCCTGTAAATGGATTTCATTTCCATTCTATGACTTTTCGGTGGCCATGATTTCTCCTAAAGATACGACATGAATATAGTTTGAAATTTACCAAGAGTGTGAGAAGGTCAATGTTCTGCTTGATTTTGACTTATACAGTGTGCAGTTGCGTTTAGACATTTTCTGTATGGACCTGTGAAGTGAAACGCGCATTGGCGGATGGCACAGATGAATGATATTATGGAGTTTTAACAACATAATAGATTGTAACCAAGGGAATGGATTTTCTCCTTGTACAAAGAAGAAAAAACGAAATGTACAACAACTTTTGTTTAAAAGGTTTTGCTCAATGAAGGTGTAATATAAATGATGTATTGATATTTTAAAATCATGTAGTGGATGGTGGGTCATTGTTTGAAATTACAATTATGTTTTAATAGGGCATAACCTTATAATCTTCCCTTCATTATTTGAAGCTGGGCCTCAATTTCATTTTGCACTATGCTGTGCTTGCACTTTATTTACACTGTGGGCCTTTTCCATATGTTTGCACTTTATCTACACCAAAGGTCCTTTATATCATGGCCGCTATGCGCGGCAGCCGGATCAGCTGTTCTATGATGCCCCGGCCACAGGTAGAGGCTCTGCGTGATTTGCTGGCCACTACATCTTCCTGCCTGAAGACAGAGCTGGATGGCGACCGCTACCCCCCTCAAAGGGCCAGGCCCTTACCTGTTTGACTCTGTTTGACTCTGTTTGACCCTGTCCGGCCGTGACTGGAGTGCTGTGCCTGATCGCCCCCCCCAATCGTCCCTTGTTACCACCTGACTGCATCATGCTACGATCACTGATCCTTACCCCCAACATCTTTTCTGTCATTTTGCATCTCTTCCTTGGTTAAGTTAACCATTTTGACCTTGATCATGCCTTGGCTGCGTGCACTACTGGCCTTCAAACTCCTTCCTACACCGCTCCCAGTGCAACCCTTTCACGCCTCTTGTACTGCTCCCTACCTATGCAGACTTTCTGCTGCTCTCCATCCCGCCCTCAGAACCTTTTCACTGTCTCAGAGTGTTGCCATTCGCCCCTGGACCAGTCGGCCCCCGCTGCCTTCTCCACGCTCTGGGTGCGCCCCTGCAGTTGGTGTTGATGGCACTGGATCTGGTGCTCTACTCCTAAAGAGACTCTGCATCGTGAGCTGCCGACACTATGACGCAGTAACAACGTGAACATTTCAACACTCCTGTGACCCCCTCATACGGAACATTTGACCTCTTGTGACTTACTTTCCTCTGAGTCTTCTGCAGCTGCATCAGTCACCGGTTTTCAGGTGGTTGTGTTAGCATGTCTTGTTTGTTTTGCCCATCTACACTGCTCATTACCCCTCTTACTCCTGTACAAGCTTCACTTGTTATCTGGCAGCATCGTTGTCTGAACCCTGTGGCCGTTACATCTAGGGCCTTGCTTCGTTTTTGATCGCTTGCACCATTTTGATTCAAATTCTGCTTTCTCTCATTTTGTACTGATTTAGTGCGCACTGGTAAATGCAAACTTAGGTGTGTTTTGTATTGTTTGTTTTTTCCAAACTGTGCTTCCCCCGCTCCCCTTACTTGCACCTACTTGACTCATATGCATGCCTGATGAAGCCCCGCACCATGAGGTGTGGCTCCGCCAGGCCTATACTCGCACCTACTTTGTCTGTAACCATATACATATTCATGCACTTCACCAAGGTACTATGCACTTTCTGTAACTAGCGCTTAGATGCCTCTGGGCTTTGTGCACTGTAATAAATGCAAAAATAAATAAATATCTAGCAGATCAAGCTGCTTAATGATTGAATTGGACTTGTATTTTTATGCAAGGTTTTGCACAATGTGGGATATATTGACCCACTCAACGGCATTGCACCACACCACCAAGCTGCATTTGCGCAGGAAACAGCAACGTGATGGCGCTGGCTCCTGTGCGCACCAGGACTAAACTGCATTTTGGCAGCAACAAAAAGTAAAATGGCTGCACCAGCATGCCTAGCACACTTCAGGCAAAATGGAACAAGGGGACACACTGAAAAAGTATGCCAGTGTGTTGTGAAACATATATGGACTCAAGTGAACAGGCAGCACTGCAAAAGTCAAAAATTCCCCTTCAAAATGAAACCTTTTTCACCCTGTCAAAATGCTGTGTTATGCTATTTCCATCTGTGCATTCTGAAACCACTGTGATGGAAACGGCCCTGCCAGGCCGGGATAATTCATTGTGCCTCAGAAAAACCGGGCATAATTCCTGAATGACGGGTCCTGTCAAAGTAGATTTGAAAGAAATCAACAAGCAACTTTCTTTTCACTCGCAGGGGAACACACATTTATTTCTTGCCAAAATGTATCCAGGTGCAGCAGTTCAAAGAGACTTTTAACTCTTTGAGTCAGGTCAACTGAAAATGTATCTATACTTTGGATAAAACTCCTCCTGCAAGGAAATTACTACAGCTGCAAAGACAGTGTGGGCCATCTGTGGAGCTGCAAACCGAATTAAAGAAAGAAATGCTCGCAGTTTTTAACCCACATGTGGACAAATGGGCTGTGCTGACTGAAGAGAAAAATAATGGCCTGTTTAAAACTCAATTGGTAATTAAAGCCTATTTACTTAGCAATATAAAGGGATCATGTTAGTGGTGATAATACACACATAGGCTATCTTCTTTCACAGATTTGTTTAAGTCAAGACCCAAAGTAAGAAATTAAACAGTTTAAAACACATGGGATGGATTTGCAAACTCTCAGAAAAAACCTGTCATTCCAGTTGCCAGCCATGAAACTTCCCAAAGGAAGGGAATGCACCATAAATTCAGGACACGTAGGTGCGAAGTGCCAGCTTGAAAAACCTTGTATGGGACAGGACAATGAAAGTTCACACGCTCATCAGACATTTGTCTGTGCTCCAGGCTGGGGCAAGCAGTCTTGGGACACTCACCTGTCAAGTGTGAAGGGGCAATAAAACCTTCAATTAAGACTGGAAACCTCCTTGCCTGGAAGGAAATGACAGCTGCTTGCAGTTGGAGGGGGAAAAAAAACAGGATCTAGTAACAAAGGGACTGCCTTGTGGCTACAAAGACTATGGGCCTCATTACACGGATGGCGGTGAACCATGGTGCTATTAGCGCCATGGTTCATGCCGGTAAAATACCGCCACCGCCTTGGTGGAAAGGGGAATTACCGCCCTATTCCAAGGTTGGCGGGGCGGTAATTCCCCCTTCCACCATTGCCCTTCCCCATTCCCATTTTTGCCCCATAGGGCTCTATGGGAATGCGGAAGGCGCTAATTACGGTACCGCAAATTGCGGTACTGTAATTAGCTCCCTGGTCCCTTTGCGGGTTGGTTTTTACCGCCTGCAAAAAGCAGGCGTTAAGTTCCCCAACCCGCAAAGGGACCTCGTAGTAAGGCGGTAAGGATTTACCGGTACCGGTAAAGTACTGGTAAACCCTTACCGCCATCCGTGTAATGAGGCCCTATGTTATAAAGAAACTTTAAAGACTTTTATTTCTGTAGCAAGAATGAGCAAACATTTAAATAGTTCGCAGTTTTAAATCTAACTTTGTGGGCTATCCTTTAAAACTTGGTAGAACTCATTGCCGTATGGGGATCAGAAGTTACGAAATATGACAGATTCCAAGGAAAGTATTAATGTGGCAAACATAACATTTTGTACATACATCTCTGGGGACAATTCGCATTTGTATATAAAATTGTGGAATTTTAGGCCAAATCTTTAATGTGTAAAACTACCAAATTGTATCAGAGAGGCGAAACAAGGTCGCACAGACCTGAGGATTGGACTCATCTGGGCTGCACATAATATGTACTGTGTGTATAATTTGCCAAGAGATTGCAAGTGAAGAAATGTATGTTTTTGGCAAAATCGGATTTTAAGTAAAGTAAATGTGGAGTGTTTGGACATTGTAAACATCACCTCATAAATCTGACATCATTCCCTTAGAAATCCAACCAACTAAGAGAGAGGTGGAGACTAGCTCCCCTGCCCAATCCAAGTAGTTTAGGGGCGGGCGTAGTTAACCCTGCCCAGCCTCTACCTTGATGATGTAATTTTGCATTATAAATAAGGGTCCCTGACAAGACCCTAGACAGAGACACTCTGATTTCCTGTGCTGCGTTCCTGTTTCATCTTTCAGACTCCAGAATCCAACTACAAGGCCAAGCATTGCCAATCCTAATCCAGGGCCCATTGCAAAACCCAAGCATTGCTGATCCTGCTCCAGCAAGGCCTACCCTACAATATTAAAACCCACTAATCTCCCAGTAACCAGGAGAAACTGTTGTACTTTTGGCATCCTAATCCAGCTTGGCTTGCCGCCACTCACTGCATGCTGCTGCTATCCTGCTACCCTGATGACCTATAGTATCCAGTAACCAGAATTGCCAGTCCAGAAGAACTGTCCTTTGGTATCTAGTTCCTGCCCAGCTGATCCTGTCCCGCTGATTTTGTCCGGCCGTCCTTTGTTAGACCAGACCCGTGTAGTGACCAGACCGCTGACTGTCCAAAATCCAAACTAAATAGTGGACTGGGAGTATCAATAGGGTCCCATAGAAACCATAGTATACCTTGCATTGCCTTGTCCTTAGACAGTGGAACTAAGTCATCCTATCCTTATCTTGATAACTTGTAATATTGTCAAAAATAATTCTTGAAACCCTGCCTTTGATTTCTTGTGCTAGCGCCAACATCTAATAATTTTGTCTTGTGAAATCTTAATCCCTTAGTCCTCTTTCGAGTGATCGGACTGGTTCCGCCAGGGCGGGCGCCGAGGTGCTAGGGTTGAATTTGCGAGTGAACCTTGGAGCTTACTGTATCTCATTCTGGTAGTCTAGCCTGAATGCTCTAGTGTAGAGTAAAACTGTGCTTTTCCTTTTTCGCGCCTTCATTTTCTCCAAACGCACCTCACTAGATCTTGCATAACTCACTCAATTTACCAGCTAGAGACCTCATTTCGCTTCCATATGTACCTAGGATCCATAGCTACACCCCAACACAAAAATACAATATTTCACCTGTTTTTATTAAAAATCGTTTTGGTAAATTCAGGCGGGAATTGCAAAAGTTTGCTAAATTTCCAACGTGTCATTTTGATTATAAACTGCTTTAAATCTTCCATTCAACTTCGAATTGTATGCTTTTGCTCAATCCATTGCTTGTGATTGCTAGTATATTTCCAGTGTTGCTCCAGTAAAGAATTGTTTTTGTTTCAAGAGTTGTATGCACATTCATTGTTTTATTCATCCATTTTGTTTGGGGAGGGAAGATTGGATTTCAAATCTGTTTTCCATTTGTCATTCCTGATTACCTGCTGCTTCTGTTTATCAACTTTGAATTGATTATTTGTGGGTTGAGGGAACATTGCAGGGGGAAATTCTAACTCAAGTGCTATTTTACCTAAAATCAAAAAGTGCTTTTATTCCCTGGTGTTTTGTAGTTGTGTCAATAGAAGGTTAAACTAAGTGCATTGCTTACATTCCTATTGTTCTTTTCACCCCATTGTTGATTGCTGCCCCATATTAAAAATTGAAAACTAAACAGTGAAGGTGAGTACAGATCCAGAGATTTAGTTAAGAAGTCCATGAAAAATACGAATTTATTCGCTTCAATGCACAATTTATTGCTCGTAGAACAGCCAACACGTCTTTCGACCTATCCGGTCGTTGTCAAGGCGTTGTCAAGGCGTGTATCCTGATGGTAGCATCAGGATGGTAGCAAGCCTACTCACTTTCACAAACCAATTTGTCTCTTCGTGCATCAGATACACGCCTTGATAACGACTGGATAGGTCGAAACACGTGATCTCCCTACTGTTTCATAATAAAAATTGTATGATTTCTTTTGAATTTTAAAATAAATGAATATTACATTTTATCAACCAGCCTGGTACATGGTCCATTGTGACCCGGGGTATTTGAAAAGGGGGTGTAATATGAGTGGTGTACCATCTCAATATTGAATATAACAACAACAAAAAATAAGCATTTCAGTCGTGCGCTGCATACTGGGCCGAGACTAAGGTGTATGTCGCCTGATTGAAATCCTTAATAGCAATTAATTATGTATATTTTATGTAGCCGGGTCTGTGGACTAATGCATCCACTGCAGGGGTCTGTTTGACCTCGTGGTCACAGGTTTGAATCCTGGCAGGTCCACTCAGGCCTTCATCCTTCTGAATTTGATAAAATGAGTACCATTAAGTTGGGTGCGCTCTACAAATACACCTGTTAAGTGCCTTTGCTTTTTTTGGATGGCTTATAATGGACTTTATTGTGAATTAATGATGTTTTGTAATGTGGTTGTATGACATTTGTCGACATTTTTTATGATTGATATACTTTTCTCATTCTATTTCTCTTCTTTCTCTCTCACTCTCTATTTATCTTGATATTTCCATTTCTTGTTCACCCTCTTCCTTTCTTTTTCTCCCTCTTTATTTCTCTGCCTCTTTCTATTGTTCCCGCTGTCTACCTCTGTTTCTATATATGCATATTTCTCTCTATTTCTTTCTCTGTTCATATTTCAAATTCTTGATTTCCTTCTCTTTCTCGCCATCTTCCTTTCGCTCCCTCTTTTTCTATTTCTCTCTCCCTTTTTCTTTCTTTCCCTTTTTCTCTTTATCCTTGCTCTCTTTCTATATTTTCTCTCTCTATACTGCCCTCTATTTCTTTTTCTCTCTCTACCTCGTTCGTTATCGTCCTCTCACCCTCACTATTTCTATTTGTCTTTTCATCTCTCCCTCTCATTAATACTGTTTCTCTCCTCTTCTGTTTTTCTTTCTCTTTCTATTTCTCTCCATCCCCCCTTCTTCCGCTGCCTCTTTTGAAATATGTTATAGTATCCAGTATTGATACCTCGCCCCTCACAACGGTAGTAGTCTTACTACGCCTGACATTGTCCCGGGAGGATAGCTCAGCGGCAACGTGCTTGCCTTGGAAACAAGACCGCACAGGTTTGATTTCCGGGTCCACGCTTAGAAACCTCTGGGTATTAAGCGTGTTATAAATACGCATCTAAGACATATTCTTATAACAGCTCCTCAATGCCCTCGCACAGTGTGTGCACTTTAAAGATGAAAATAAATAAATAAAAATAAAATTGACAACTGATGTATTGTGAAACTGCCAGCGGGTCGCCAGACCTTGCTCCGTAGATAAGAAAGAAGACCTTTAGTTGAGATAAAGGAAAAGGAGGATTAGACCGTTTACAAGACAGTTCAGCAGGAATTGGGATGAGGGGAAGGGATATTTTATTCATTTGTTTGTTAAGCGCCGGAAGCCCGCGGGCATCAGGGCGCAGTATATATACATAAACAAACGTCAATTGACAGGACAAGGATAGAATTTGCGTTAGGTTGGATGCATATTTATTTAGTTGTCAGTCAGCATGAGAGAACATGTCCGTAATTTACAACTAGGTGTACTGGGAAGGCAATATCTAGACCAGCCTTTGCTAGGTACTAAATGTGTGGTTGCCTGATGGACTTGGGAGGTGCTCAAGCGGCCCTATTTGTGTGGAAGCTTTTCCCAGATTCGTTTGTAAGAAACAATCCATGTATCAGGGAAGGGCTTGGTTTTCCAACTCAGCTGACTGAATTGTTAATGCCAAGAGTTGTGCGTACATAGATGTATGCATGGGGCAAGGATATGGGGAGGAGGGAGAGGAGACATAAAGAGCTCTAGTGAAATCAATATTGGATTCAAAAGAATATGTGGCAGATATCGTTCGCCTTCATCTTTGGTGCAGATGAACCATATAGAGAATGATTGTAATGTTCTGAGAATTGGGATTTGGTAAGGTTGGACAGTTAACACTAGCCCTGATTGGAGATGGAGATTATATTTCAAACTAGATATAGAGCCTGCCTTTCAGATGAATGATGCAGTGTAATGACCTATGCACCACGAATATGAAATAAGGTGTCTTCGGTCAAGTATGTCACGAAGTGGGGTAAGGTTAAACGGGTCTATGCAACTGACAACATCAAGTTAAGTAATGAATCATGTGCCCTATTGGTATGAGTGCATTGCAGATTGCATAACTGTGTAAAGTGGCAGTGCATGTTAAATGCGGCATTGTAGAAATTACTAATATTTTAAAGGCTTTGGGCAAAAACTAAGCAATCATTTGCTGATAAGGGATGTTGTCTTTTAACATGGACTCTAGTTTGTGATGTTGTTTCGTGCTGACTGGGGCTATGTGCACTAAAAGTAGGGGGTAAATGATGTGCTCACATTTGTATGCTCGTAGTACGAAATATTTTTAACAACTGCGCTCGTTTTCACCACAAGTTCATTCCATCCTTTGAGTTCCATCATTAGTGATGCGGTAGCTCGAATGCACTCATGAAGAGAGAGAGAGAGAGAGAGAGAGAGAGAGAGAGAGAGAGAGAGAGAGAGAGAGAGAGAGAGAGAGAGAGAGAGAGAGAGAGAGAGAGAGAGAGAGAGAGAGAGAGAGAGAGAGAGAGAGAGAGAGAGAGAGATATATATATATATATATATATATATATATATATATATATATATATATATATATATATATATATGTGTGTGTGTGTGTGTGTGTGTCGGACTGTGCTGTATAGTTCCCCTGAATCATTTCCCCTATTAAACTTGATCCACTACTTTCCCCAAAAAATCCTTCCCACAAGCTCATCATGAAATAGTTTTAAAATAATATCCATAATTGCAGGCCCTCCGTATTTGAAAATGCATCAATTTTATATCCTGTGATATTACGCGGGGCTTGAGCTTCAAGTGATCCCATTATCTGATTACCCACCCCCTAAGGGACTTCATCAGTTAATTCAAAAGGCTGATAAAAATAGTTTGATGGTCAAGCTTTTGTTTCAATAACCCCCCGCCTACAAAAACATCCCAGGGAATATTAAAGTCACTTAATACAGCAACAATGCCCCCTTCATTTATCAACCCCCTTTCCCGTTCCAGTGAAGGGAGGATGGATTCACGTTACAGCCCTGCTCCACCCAGTGCTCAAACAGCCCAGTTTGGTGATGCCCTGTTGTCATCATGTATCTGTAGAGAGGATATGCTAAATGGCCCTTGTCTTTAGAAGCTACTATCTTCCCCTCCTCTCTAGCTACCTGACCACATCTCTATAGCTCTTTTGATTCAAGATGCCCCTCCTCTAACAGGTCTAGATTACTAGCCAGTATTTCCATACCTCTTAATCTAATCTCCATGTTTAACCCTTCCTGCCCCCTCCCCACAGGGACCCATGCTAATATAATGCATTTTCTAAACCTCTTCTATATCATTCACTGGCACTGGTTAAATGCTAGCAGGCACCCACTCGACATCATATACCGCTCATTCCTGCAGCCAAATCCGAATCAGGTTGCTAAACATAGCAGAATTTCTGCCAATAGTTAATTCTTAATTGCAAAATCAGATTGCGGGCGGCAGGCTCGGGGACTGGATCAGGTACACCTTTGGTTTAAGATTGACAT
Organism: Ambystoma mexicanum; assembly: GCF_040938575.1. NCBI lineage: Eukaryota > Metazoa > Chordata > Amphibia > Caudata > Ambystomatidae > Ambystoma > Ambystoma mexicanum. The sequence continues at coordinate 904,560,593 of NC_090926.1, forward strand.
TTGTCACTCTAGCAACATACTTGTAGCTATTCAGGGAATTTATGTGGTCATAATTATGTATCCAGTCCCATTGCTTGATTTCCTTTTTCAGAATGTATTTGAGTATCGGGAATCCCGTGCCCTTTTCAAAATCAGGCTGCCAATTTATTAGTGCGAAGCAAGCTTCATTTATGTTACAAAAGTTTCCTTTCTTTCTGCAGCACAATGGTGGCTTCTGTAGAGCCCCTACTATCTTAAGCATGGGGCAGAGCGGATTGACTTTAGATTTAATATACAGGGTCCCTCTTCAGATCATCGCCTGATTACTAAGGGAGGCGAGTCCCAACTCAAGGCTTAAGATTTCCATTGGGTTAGAAGGCGGGAGGCTCAACATCTTTCACCATAAATGCCCTTGAAGTGTTTCAAGTCATTTCAGATCTTTAATTCCTAGGGCTTCTAGTCCATACAGTATGGCTGGGCAGAAACTCTGCTTGTACAGCATAATAATGCCTTCAATCGAGTACCCTCCTGTTCTCTTTGCAAGGTTACTAATCGCAGCAGTCATACTATTCGCTTTTTCTTTTTTTGTGGCCTCTTTGATGTTGTGATAGTCCCCACGGTTGTCAAATTCTAGGCCTAGATGGGGATAGTGTTCCACATACTCAATAGGTCCCAGTTGTGACCCTAATGTTGTGAGATTACAATTTCGACTGGACACCCCCATTCCCTGTGTCTTAGTCATAATAATTGACAAGTCTTTTTCCGCTGCGTATCTTACCAATTCGTCAAAGTTAGCTTTAACCCCACTGATTGTACGATCCATTAATACAAGATCTTCGGCATATAAGATGCCTGCCAGTGGAGTGTCGCCAGGTTTGACAGTCAGACCAAGAGGTCATTCAGGTACACGTTGAACAGCAGTGGGACCAGCACACAACCTTGTTTCACCTCCCCACATCCCACTGCTTCCCATTGCTCCCAAAAATGAACCCATTCCGTCCTTCCTCACCCGAATACTTGTGTTAGTTTATAGCAATAAAATGATTGTCAAGAGCCAATCTGGGCAGCCCACTTCTCGCAGCTTCTGCCAAAGTTTTGCTCTATTAATGGAGTCAAATGCTGCAGAGAAATCTACAAAAATCAGGTACACCCCTGGGTTCCCTCGTATGCTGGCCTCCTGAATCAGTTTATCTAACAGCCTGATGTTGTGGCCGACCGTGGCCTGAAGCCAGTCTGCATTGGATGCAATACATTTCAATCAGGGACCCAATTTTCCAATGCTGCCAGCACAAAAGAGCCAAATAGTTTGCCAGTTACATTTACCAGTGAGAGGAGCCTGTAATGGGGTTCACAGTGTTCTCATGGTTATCCCTTGCCCATTAAGAGTGTTTGCCAGATTGTACGAGTTGCTTTACTTCGTGGTGCTTCAAGCATATGTTGCCACCTTGTGTTGTTGGCATAGTATCTCTATCTCTTATCTCTTAAGCCTGGACCCATATTCTGACTTGATTTTTTTGATCTTTGCATAAGTCTCAGCAACAGAACCCCCAGCCACTTTGGGCCACCTACTTTTCCTGCGCATTTCCTGTTTGGCATCTCTTATTGCTTTATCAAAGGGATTTTGGTGTGGTTTGGTCGTAATATCCAATCCCCTTGGTAACAATTTCCCGGCATTGGAGGCCAGTAGTTTTAAACGCTCTTCAAATTTACTAAGTTTCAAAGATATTAAGGTACCCGCTAGGTTGTATGCCTTATCTACGTTCTTCTCTGACCATTTGATCCAGTTATCAGCATGATTTACTCATATCCCACTGACACCTGTCATTCTTATCTCTTTCTCAGGTATTCTAATAGTCAACTCAATGATAGAATGGTCACTATATTCCCTGCCTGTTACCTTCATTGATTTTACTTTTTCAGCACCGCTGTTACTGCTGAAGAAGTAATCGAAGGTAGCCTGCATAATCCATCTGTAACCCAAATGTAATCATGTACTCCACACCATTACCATTGTTTATTATGCTCTAAATATACATGTTTAAAATGTACTGTTACTACCCTGTAACTAGACAAGTATGTACTCTGTAACCTACGCCGTGATACCTCTGAGTTTGGGCGTATAACAAATGCTATAAATAAATAGCCACCTTTTTTGCCTACCCTCCATGTGCTCTGGCCGGGGTATCTTCCCCCTGTTCTGCCATTTAGCATGATCATCTCCCATTCTTTCATAAAGTTCAACCGCTGCTTTCCCTTTCTATTTCCCTTTTTGTGCATCATTAAGCTTTTGGCTTTGGCAGAGCGATAGTTAGTACATGTGTCCGTGTCAACACATCCTGCGTTAATATCCCCCCAAGGAAGATGATGTCATGACCTATTACCGTTGTCCAGTCAATATTGTTATGGATCTCTTCCAACCTGGAACTACCCGGTGGTTTTACACATTCAGGATTAGGATATTGTCATGATCTCTGCTTCCAAAAGATCAGGACTTGCCCGACTCCCTTGGAAGCAGACCCATAACCCCGGTTCCGAGTGCCAGCCAGTCCCAATTGGGACCTTTTGGACCCTGTCCTGGCGCCAGTGGCACCAGGCTCATAAAGATGCCCAGTCCCAGCGCTGGAAGCGCCGGGCTCATAATGCTTGGGTGGACTTACCTGCAGCAGACCATGCTGCTTACTTGCCTGCCAGTTGAACCCCTGATACTCTTCTGTTTGGGACTACTTTTCCTGTTGGGTGGGGCAGGAGCCACTCCCTAGGTTCAGAACACTGGAACTCTTCTGGAAAGCAGGAACTCTTTTCTTACCTAGGCGTGGCTGTGGAAGGAGACACCTAAGCACTACAGGAGGCTATTTAAACCACACCCGATGGATGAATCTTGCTTTGCGTTATTCTGCATTCTCTGCAGCAGAACGCTCATCGTGTCTTCTGCTTCTGATCCTGGGCCTAAGGGACAAAGGCTTACCATCCTGGAATCCAATCTTCAGCAGCACCTGCAAAGACAAAGAAAGAACAGGTTAGCACTACGGTCTTCAGTGGCAGCGCATCTCTTACCTGGTCCATCGGCTGTCACCAACGCCTCGTGCTGCATTCCGGCATCTGAAAGACAAAGGCTTACCTACTCTTCGCATGCTCCGGAGGTCTTTGCACTGCATTCCGGCATCTGAAAGACAAAAGCTTACCAGCTCTTCGCACGCTCCGGAGGCCTTCGGCGCTGCATCCCGCATCTGAAAGACAAAAGAAGGTGCGTTTAAAGACATTGGGCAACTTTATTACTCACGTGCCATTACTCCTTCCCACGCCGAATCCGTGGGTATTCCAGCACCCTTCAGCTTCTCTAAAGCTCCGAACTTGTACCTGCAAGATAAAAGGGACAATTAGTGCGCATCATGAAGCAGGCTACAAGCGCTTACTTACGTGCTTCCAGGCGCTTCTATTCCTCACGCGGGTTCGATCCTCAACTCTCATCAGCCCGCCATCCGCCATCGCCGGAACCCTGCAAAACAAGAGATATCATTACAAAAGACTTTTAAGACATTTGAAGTGCCCAGAACTTACCGTTCGTGCAGTTAACGACGGACAGCAGTCCTCTGAGGTCAAGAGGCCTGCACCCTTATCCAGTGAAGAAACTGGTTACGGCACCCTGCCCCGAGGCAGATGGAGAGCTCGGCGTTCACTTACCTAAGGTGAGGGCGTTAACCTTTGGGGTTCTACAGGAGAAGAGAAAGGGAAGAGGAGAGAGGCACCCGATAACCCCAGTTCATTAATCCCATATTTTCTATCTGCAGACATCTTACTCTTCGAGTCAGACATACAGTCCACAGAGGTCCAGCCCAAAGAGCCAACCGTGTGTTACACATCACCTTTGAAGATACGGCATTCACCCAGTCAAGACCGGCGCCTCTGCGGGAATCAGGTGAGCGTTACAGAACGCAAAGCCTACCGCAAAACTCCCACCCAGGCGCTATGGAAACCTCGGATACCGACCAGCTAGCCCAGTTACTTGGGGAACTAAGAGCAGAAGTGCATGCAGCCCGTCAGGAAACGAATGCTCTAAGAAGGGAACTGATTATTTCCAAGGAGCGAACAGACGATCTCGCTAGACAATTGCTACAGTCACAAGCCGGACAAACTCCGTTACCCGCATCAGGGGCAAATCTTCCTTCAACATCCTCTACGAACCCAGTGCAGATCAACCTACCTGGGAATGTACCTCTGACTCCGCCCGAACGATTTTCTGGTGACCCAAAGAGGTTTGCAGTATTTATTAATCAGTGCCGGTTGCACTTCTTATGCCGGCCAGCAGCCTTTCCAACTGATCAAGCTAAGGTAGCTTTTGTGCTTTCGTACCTTAGTGGCAATGCGGCAGACTGGTCGATCCCTCTAGTTTATCAAGATGATCCGGTTCTCCATGATTTTCAAGCTTTTCAGCTCAGTATGGAAAAACTGTTTGCAAGACATTCACAGGGCCAGGCCTTGGACAATGAGCTCCTTTCATTGCGACAGGGTAATCAAGACCTTTTGGCTTATATTGCGTCTTTCAACAGACTGATAGTGGAAACTCGATGGCCTGAGGACAAAAGGATTACGCTGTTTTATAGAGGTCTACGTGGAGAACTCAAAGATGTGTTCGCCCAAGTAGTGAATCCCCCGCAAGACTGTTCGGACTATATTGACTTAGTCGTTCAAATTGACCACAGACTCCAGAACAGGAAGGCCGATCGTTCCAAGTTTGATGCTTGAGTATTTTCCAAACCACCAACTCCTACCAAAGGAGTAGACTCCGGGGAACCCATGCAAATAGGGGGCCTGAAAGGACCACTAACACAAAAGGAGCGGGAAAGGAGAAAACAGCTGCAATTATGCCTCTATTGCGGAAACTCGGGGCACTTTCTTCGAGACTGTCCGGTGAAACCAGCCAAGAAGGCAGTAGGAGCTGCAGTTACCAGGGTCACAAACTCTGAGCAGGGAAACGACCTCGCCCGACAAGAATAGAGGTCCTCTTGCCGAGCGTTAAAACCAGTTCCGTGACCTCGCATTTCGTGATACCTATGGTCCTCATTAGCCCTGAACATCCGGATCTATTACATGCGATTGAAGCTTACGTCGACAGCGGTGCCATCGGCAATTATGTGGATCATGAAATGGTTTTGAGGATGAATCTGACTCTTTGTCCAAAGGCTGTAAAGGACGTCATTACTACGGTGGATGGTACGGAGATAGCCTCCGGACCAGTAACGCATACCACCCAAGAAGTGACGCTAGTAAGTCAAGATTGACACCATGAGAAGATCGTGTTCGATGTGATCAAGGCCCCTCAGTTCCAGATTATTCTAGGAATTCCTTGGTTAGAGAAGCACAATCCTCAGATCGATTGGCGAGCAAGAACGGTTCAGTTTCCAGAATGTGTCTCTACTTGTCACCCTTGACCTGGTGTTGCACTGGCAGCAATTTCCTCGGAGGCTCCCCAGTTACCTCCTGAATACCTAGAATTCCAAGATGTTTTCCGGAAGGATCAGGCTAACTCTCTCCCTCCTCATAGGTCTTATGACTGCCAGATAGACCTGATACCTGGATCTACTCCTCCTTGTAGTAGAATGTATGCCCTCACCGAGCCTGAGAATCTTCACCTCCGACAATACCTGGATCAATACCTAGCGAATGGGTTTATTCGTCCTTCCAAGTCCCCTGCTTCCTCAGCTTTGTTCTTCGTTCCAAAAAAAGAAGGGGACATTAGAACTTGTATAGATTATCGCTCCCTGAACCAGATCACCATTAAGAATAGATATCCGTTACCTTTGATCCCTGAACTCCTGGACCAAGTCAGAAAAGCATGCATATATACAAAGCTGGATCTTAGAGGAGCCTACCACTTGGTACGAGTAAAAGAGGGCGATGAATGAAAGACGGCCTTCGGCACCAAGTATGGGCTATTTGAATATCAGGTCATGCCCTTCGGACTTTGCAATGCCCCGGCCGCCTTTCAATATTTTATGAACGATGTCCTCAGAGAGCTCATAGATGTGTGTGTTGTTGTTTACATTGACGACATCCTCGTTTATTCTTCATCGGAAACTGAACATCGTAAACATGTGAAAATGGTCCTCGAGAGATTGCGTCAACACAAACTTTTCGCTAAGTTGGAAAAATGTGTTTTCAACGTGACTGAAGTTGAATTCTTGGGATTCATATTATCACCTAGCGGAGTGCGTATGGATTCAAAGAAGGTCGATGCAATTCTCAAATGGCCATCGCCTTCCTCCGTAAAAGGTGTTCAAAGCATGTTAGGCTTCGCTAACTTTTACCGCAGGTTTATCCCCGAATTCTCTCGAATAGTCCAGCCCATCACCGCCTTGTTAAAGAAAAACAAACGTTTTGAATGGTCTACCGAGGCGGAACAAGCTTTCCAGAATTTGAAGACTAGATTTATCTCTGCACCGATCTTAAAACATCCTCGCCCAGAACTCCCCTACATCGTTGAAACTGATGCTTCGAGCCTTGCCATGGGGGCAGTTCTATCACAAAAGGACCCAGTAACCAATCAGTTGCATCCCGTGGCATTTTGGTCCCGCAAATTCTCGCCTCCTGAAATCAATTACACTATTACTGATAAGGAACTTCTAGCTATCAAGTCCGCCTTTAAGGCTTGGCGGCATTATCTTCTGGGGGCCCGACACACCGTTACTGTGATTACAGATCACCGAAACCTGCAATATTTGAAAAACGCAAAAGCTCAATCCTCTAGGCAACTCCGTTGGGCACTATTCTTTGCCGAGTTTGACTTCATAATTACCTATCGACCTGGTACAAAAAACGGTAAAGCTGATGCCCTTTCTCGGATGGGAGTGGAAGAACATTTGATCAATCCTAAACCTGTACCTATCATTCCCGCACAAAGAATTCTAGGTGTAATCGCCACACAATCCATAGAGGAAGTTGAGGATAAAGCCAGGCTACTGGTAACTCCAGCAGACATACAGAATTGGCATCTGCAGGGAAAGGACTTTACGGTGAAGGACAACCTATTATATTTCCAAGAACGGTTATACCTGCCCAGCACAGATTTACAGAAAAAGGTAATCTCTTGTTATCACGATTCTTTAATGGAAGGACTCCCGGTATGACCAAGACCTCGGAAAAGATCAAGCGCTACTTCTGGTGGCCGTCTTGGAAAAAAGATATCAGAGACTTTATAATGTCCTGTGGAGTATGCGCCCAAAACAAGAGTCAAAAGGAAAAACCAGCCGGCCTCTTACGCCCTATTGACATCCCGCCTCGCCCTTGGCATACGCTTTCTATGGACTTCATCACCGATCTACCTCCATGCTCCGGATACAATACGATCCTAGTAATCGTGGACCTATTCTCCAAGATGGCGCATTTCATTCCACTCAAAGGCTTACCAACAGCAGCAACTCTGGCCCGAGAATTTCTCGAAAACATCGTCCGACTGCACGGTTTTCCTTCAGTTCTAATTTCGGATCGAGGTAGTCAATTTATTTCTCATTTTTGGCGAAGTTTCTGTCGGTCGGCTCAAATTGATGTGAGACTTTCGACCAGCCACCACCCTCAAACCGACGGACAAACCGAGAGGACCAATCAAACTCGAACAGTATTTGCGCTGCATGCTACAACAAACTGAAAAAACTTGGAAAGATATCCTTTGGATAGCCGAATATGCCTACAATAACTCTGTCCACTCGGGAACTGGGAAGACCCCGTTTTTTCTTTTATACGGTAGTCACCCTCGAACCTCGGAGTTGGATCCACTCCAAGATCTTGGAACACCAGCAGTAGACCACCTGCATTCTACAATCACCCAAGCCTTTAAGGAAGCCGTTTCTCACCTTCAAAGGGCTAAAGAACAATACAAGAAAGGAGCAGACCAACATCGGAAGGAAGCCCCCCAATATCAAGTAGGAGATCAAGTCTGGTTATCCACCAAATATCTACCTCTAAAAGGACCACGCACATTCAACCCAAGATACCTTGGTCCCTATTCCATCACTACCATAGTAAATCCAGTAGCGGTCAAGTTGGACTTGCCCCCTCACATGAAGATACATCCGGTCTTCCACGTCTCTCTATTAAAACCCATGCAACCTCAAACCCGACTAACTACATCTCCAAAACCTATTCTAGTTGATGGAGAACTCGAGTTTGAAGTCAAAAGCATCCTGGATTCCAAGATCTCCAAATCTAAACTATTTTACCTGATTGACTGGAAAGGCTACGGTCCCCAAGAAAGCTCCTGGGAACCTGCAGAATATGTCCACGCGCCTCGTCTAATCAAAAGATTTCATCGAACATTTCCTAACAAGCCCAAACCCCCGGAGAAGCCCGGTTTGGGAGGGGCCTTGAGGGGGGGTGCTGTCATGATCTCTGCTTCCAAAAGATCAGGACTTGCCCGACTCCCTTGGAAGCAGACCCATAACCCCGGTTCCGAGTGCCAGCCAGTCCCAATTGGGACCTTTTGGACCCTGTCCTGGCGCCAGTGGCACCAGGCTCATAAAGATGCCCAGTCCCAGCGCTGGAAGCGCCGGGCTCATAATGCTTGGGTGGACTTACCTGCAGCAGACCATGCTGCTTACTTACCTGCCAGTTGAACCCCTGATCCTCTTCTGTTTGGGACTACTTTTCCTGTTGGGTGGGGCAGGAGCCACTCCCTAGGTTCAGAACACTGGAACTCTTCTGGAAAGCAGGAACTCTTTTCTTACCTAGGCGTGGCTGTGGAAGGAGACATCTAAGCACTACAGGAGGCTATTTAAACCACACCCGATGGATGAATCTTGCTTTGCATTATTCTGCAGTCTCTGCAGCAGAACGCTCATCGTGTCTTCTGCTTCTGATCCTGGGCCTAAGGGACAAAGGCTTACCATCCTGGAATCCAGTCTTCAGCAGCACCTGTAAAGATAAAGAAAGAACAGGTTAGCACTACGGTCTTCAGTGGCAGCGCATCTCTTACCTGGTCCATCGGCTGTCACCAACGCCTCGTGCTGCATTCCGGCATCTGAAAGACAAAGGCTTACCTACTCTTCGCATGCTCCGGAGGTCTTCGCACTGCATTCCGGCATCTGAAAGACAAAAGCTTACCAGCTCTTCGCACGCACCGGAGGCCTTCGGCGCTGCATCCCGCATCTGAAAGACAAAAGAAGGTGCGTTTAAAGACATTGGGCAACTTTATTACTCACGTGCCATTACTCCTTCCCACGCCGAATCCAGTGGGTATTCCAGCACCCTTCAACTTCTCTAAAGCTCCGAACTTGTACCTGCAAGATAAAAGGGACAGTTAGTGCGCATCGTGAAGCAGGCTACAAGCGCTTACTTACGTGCTTCCAGGCGCTTCTATTCCTCACGCGGGTTCGATCCTCAACTCTCATCAGCCCGCCATCCGCCATCGCCGGAACCCTGCAAAACAAGAGATATCATTACAAAAGACTTTTAAGACATTTGAAGTGCCCAGAACCTACCGTTCGTGCAGTTAACGACGGACAGCAGTCCTCTGAGATCAAGAGGCCTGCACCCTTATCCAGTGAAGAAACTGGTTACGGCACCCTGCCCCGAGGCAGATGGAGAGCTCGGCGTTCACTTACCTAAGGTGAGGGCGTTAACCTTTGGGGTTCTACAGGAGAAGAGAAAGGGAAGAGGAGAGAGGCACCCAATAACCCCAGTTCATTAATCCCATATTTTCTATCTGCAGACATCTTACTCTTCGAGTCAGACATACAGTGCACAGAGGTCCAGCCCAAAGAGCCAACCGTGTGTTACACATCACCTTTGAAGATACGGCATTCACCCAGTCAAGACCGGCGCCTCTGCGGGAATCAGGTGAGCGTTACAGATATCCTGGATCCCTGTCCCCTTGTTCAATGATACCTCAACCGCCAGGACATTACAGCAGTTAGATGGCAATTTAGTAGTGTGTAGAGCCAATTTTTGCTTTAATTCTACAATCAAACCCCCAAAAGGGCGGCCCCTTGGGCCCTTTTCCACTGGTTCCTGGTGCACAATGTACCCGTCACAGATTATTGGGGAGGTTAACCATGTCTCTTGGAGGAGAAATATATCCGAGTCGAGCAACAGGGGCAATGACCCCTCAATGACCAAAAAATTGCCTGTGCCTCTTGATGTTCCAGCTTCCAGTCTTTCAGGACCATTCCCACACCTGTGCATCCTCTGTCAGTGGCTTTGGCATTGTTTTTATTGATAAGGAAAATGCTTTAATCAAAAAGAATCTATACAAGAGAACAATAGTAATGAGTGGGGCAATCTCTTATGGTAGTGATGAATGAACAGGATGGTACCAATTGGTGTCAGGAGAATAAGCAAATGGGAACATGAACTGTGTTAATCACAGTCTGACAGAGCCCCTAACGAAGTAAGGTTTTTAACAAGGGTCCCGGTTCAATTAGGAGCCAGGAGGAAGATGATGGTCTGTGGATTTTTTAAATTATCATAAGGGTATTCGTTGAATGCAAACCATGCTTCCAGAAGCAACAGAGCACCTTACAAATTGTAGGGGAAAGGCACAATGAGGGAAGCAGAGATACAAAGAAGCGGGGAGCTAACACTTAGGGAGGGGCATGGCTGGCAATTTGACAGAAAGGGATCTAGAAGCAATAAGAGGAGTTAAACATCAGTCTCGGGTGGGGAGTGGAGGATGCATGGATCCAGGTGTTAGGAAGGAGCCATTGAAGGGGAGGATCTTGAGTTCCTTTCTGAAATGTAGAAGCAAGGGTGCAAGTCTGGTGTTGACGGGGAGTAGCTTCAAGAGTTCAACATGGGCCCTTTCTCCTCCCCCACCTCTATCTCCACCTGTGGTGTCCCTGAGGGCTCCAACCTCTCTCCCTGGCTCTTTAACACCTATCTTGCCCTGCTTGCACTCCTCATCTGCTGCTTACTTCCAGTGTTACGTTACGCAGACGACAAACAACTCTTTTTCAAACTTTCCTCTGACCCTTTCCTTACGTCCTCAATCATTCCTGTCTGCCTATCTGCCATCCAGTCCTGGTGCACCTCCAATGATCTCTGCCTCAACGCCAGCAAGACTGAGATCCTTTCCATTGGGACTTCTGCTCCCTCTTTCCTCCCATCTCTCTGGCCATCCTCTATGGGCTCTCCTCCTTCGCCTTCATCTGAAGCCAGAAACCTAGGAGTCATTTGAGACTCCTCTTTCCTTCCAACCTCACATTCTGGACCTTCCCAAGAAAGCCCACGATCATCTCTACCTCCTCAAAGGAATTCTTCCTTTCCTCACTTGCCCCCAGAAGCTCAATGTCTCCATAGCTCTGGTTCTCTCTAGGCTTGACTACTGCAATAGCCTCTTCCTTAATCTACACGGTTTGTCTCTACGAAACTTCCAGCCTATCCAGATTAGGGCTGCAAGACTTATCCTTGGCCTCAAGTCCAGGGACCGCAACTCTCCACCCTAATAACTCTTCACTGTCTCCCGGTTGCTGCAAGGAACAAATTCAAATCCCTCTGCATCATCCATAAGGCTGGCTGTGGCCCGGGACCACACTATCTACAACTTGCTCTTGCTAAATACTCTCCCTCCAGACCTTCACGTTGCTCTGGCACCAACTCTGAGTGTCAAGCGTTTCGCTAAACAGTGAGCTGGTGGCTGATCTCTTTCCTCTGCTCGCTCTGTCCTATGGAACAGCCTCCCCCTTCCTCTTCATCTTGAGCTGGATCTCCTCAAATTCTGGAAGCTCCTCAAGAACTTGCTTTTCACCTCCTCCATCCCTTGATCCCTACTCTGCTAAAACCCCACAGTCGCTGAGATTGGTGACCAAGGCTCTAATGTGTCCTTTTGGGCCCTAGCCTCCCATACCCAATCACCTTCAGCCTCCGCCCGCTCCCAGCACTTGCTTCGGCACCCACTGGTCTATGCCACCACAGGCCTGCACTTATTTATTTATAGGCAGATGACCACTCAACTAGGCACTTACAACTGTTCACTCCCTAGCACTTCCTTCCTGGTACACCTTGCACTTATCCCCCTACCCCTCATCTCTTCTCCCTCTCTCTGCACTTTTACGTTGGTCCGCCTCTATCAATCAGTGTTATATTTAATTTTCATCCCCATGTTCCCGCCCTGTTGCCCTGTGGGCGCTTTGAAACACAATGTACTTGCTGTGCAAGTGCCTTGCAAATGCATAATAAATAAAAATAAACAAATAAAATACACGAGCAGTCTAATGACAAATGCCAGCGTGAAAATTGATTAGTCTAGAAGATAGTTCAGAGATGAGGGATTTGGATTGGAAAGAGGACGATTTGGGTATAATTGCAAAAAGGCGGTCGGTAAAAACCAAAGGAGGAGATTGGACCTCTTCTCTTGGCAAACTAGAGCGTGAAGAGAAGTTGACCATGGAGAATTCCCTGGAGAACTTCTGAGGGTTTAGAAGAGGTGTGGGCGCTTGTGTTCCAGGAGATGGAGATAGACCGGTCAGAGAGGTAGGAACCAACCGAGTCTGTCACAGAGCACTGTCATCAATACTAATACAGGCATGAGTATTGAGGAGAGACAGGTGGTTGACTGTGTTCTAGGGAGCAGAGGGATCAAAGAGAATATTCACTGAGCAGAGTTTTGGATGGCTGGTAGTAGTAACAATGTTGGAGACCTAAATGAGTCCTGTTTCCATGGACCCAAATTGCAAATGGGTTGAGAGTTCATTGCTCATGATAGGTATTAATAATGTTGAAAACTAGATTGTCTTCTTTGCAAAGAGGTTGATAAAAGAACAAGCTGGGCTGATGGGCCAGAGGATGATTGCTAGCTCAGGAGAAATAGTAGGATGGGAATGACCATGAGGAGGAAGGTGTCATGGTAAGGTGTTATTGGTTTTTGGAAGGAGAATGAGGAACGAAGGAAGGGATGTCTGAGGGTGCAGCGGTAAGGCTCGAACACAATGGTGGCATGTTTTTGGGTAGAAACTTTTATTGCATGAAAAAGGTTGGAAAAATGCCTCTTTGTCCCTAAAAACTAAAAGGGGTTTCCCTGACTCCAAGAAAACAAAGGAAATTGTCAGAATGTCCAAAACCAGAAGGTCTGCCACTGTCGTGTCTCAAAAAGCCTTTCTCTGTCAGTGACATCAATAACATAAACCAACTGTGCAAGGATGAACTCTTCCCAAAGTAAAGTGTTCTTTGTAGATCCAACCAAAAGAAAAGTTCCCAGTCTCTCGGGTAATCAAAACTGGTGAAAATAAAGAAATGTTCACAAATGTAGGTCTCCAAGGTTAGTCGTAATCCTTTCCCACAGATTCTTGTCTTCTGGGGGCCTCTAAGGCCTGTATTTACTTATACAACGGTCAGTAGTCAGTTCACAAGAATGTCTTCTTTGTATTTCTACTGTTTATCCCACTAACTTGGCACACTCCTTTTACAAAGCATATTTTCACTATATATTCTTTACTTATTTTGGGTGCGAGTCACAGACTCGCAGCATTCAGAATGGCTTGATTTACTCCCCTACAAAGCCATTGTCCCCTCATAGACTATCCCTCATTTGGGTGCGGGTCCCATACTTGCACTATCCAAACCTGCTTGGTGTACTCTCCTGCCAAGCATTCGTCCTCTCATGGACTGTCTCTCTTTGGGTGTGAGTCCCAGTCTCGTAATATTCTGATTGGCTTTGTTTCTGTTTCTCATGTGGGTCCCAGACTCGCCCTTTGTTCCCAGGGTCCCAAACCCTCTTGTTCCAGCTTCTGCCTTTCACCCCTTTGTTCCCCAGGACCTCCAGCACCTCTCGGCTAACCTGCGTACGTGTTTGCTTCTTCCCGGCAGGTACCAGCATTTCCTGAACAGCTGCTGCATCTCTTGAAGCTCCGGTAGCGTTGGGCTCCATCGCTGTCTGCAGCAGCTCTGCGGACATCTGCTTCTCCCCAGCAGTGCGTCGTCTCTCATGGACGCTTCACCGGCACTCTGGATGCCCAGAGGTTTTTCTAGGCAGCTGCCCAAGCAATCCTTGCTTCCTGGATCGCCTTTGTGTTCTCCTCCTCCACTCACGTCTTCCCTCCTGCTGGCTCTCGTCTGCTTGCCTGTTGTACGGCTCACCGGCTTCCTACTTGGAAGACCGTCTCTCTTTGTATCTCAGCTGTGGTATATTTAAAGTCCCTCGTTGAAAAATGGAATTGCTTTGGGCCAATCACATTTGTTGAGAAGCTAGAGCGCTTACTCTGCTGCTCCAAAGTGATCCTTGTACTCCTGGTCATCATCATCTTCTCAGTACATGAAATAAAGTCATATGTAGCATACTTTACATTCTCTAATGTTTCAGTCTCGTGAAGTGGATTAAGTTACCCAATACTTGAAGTAGAGCCCTATGCAGTATATTTTGCATTCTCTGATGTTACCAAGTGTATTATGTTTCCCAATACTTTAGAGCCAAATGCAGCATGCTTTATATTTTCTGATTTTGTTATCGTCAAGTATATTGGGTTGGCTAATTTGACAATAGTAGACATTGGCAATATCAAAAGAATAGGAATGAGGATTTAACATTGGGGAAGGGTTTAGGTCTACTGAAGCGGGGGAATACCCCATTTTGAGCATGGCTGTCCCCAGTCCCATAAGGGGGTTCCTCCCTAAGTGGTCCTCACTCGGTGCACCACTCCCAGGGGGACTATTGTACTGTGGACCCACCACCCTAAACCCATGGGAAAGGACTCCCCCTAGGGGAAAAGAGACAACATCCACAAATTTATCACAACTGTTGGTATGTCTCTTATATTGGAGGTTTTTGAGGAGAAATAAGAAGCAACGTCTTGACAGAGGAGAATGGGGTAAGGGTGGGTTGAGCATGGTCTGGATGGACAAGGAGAGTTTGTGGGGATGAAAGCAGAGCGAGCTGCAATGAGGTTGGTATTGCAACAATGTTTAGCGGAGTCCAGGGCAGATGAGTGAAGAGGGATTCCTTGTAGGAGTCAGTGAGAGCAGGAGAACAGGTCTTAAGCATGTGTCGCAGAGGCAGTTGCACAGCATCATAAATTGGCAAATGAGTGGAGTGATCCAAGACTGGATTGGTGTGAAAAAGCAAATAGAAGAGTGGTGCTGAAGGGGAAATCCTGGACAGAGTTCGTGTCCACATAGGCATGTTCACCCCACACCAGCTTCATTGCAGTGTGTGCAAGGCTGGAAGATCCAATGTATGCTCTGTAAGGAGCTATTGAGTCTTCCTTGGATTTGCACTTGGCGATGGAGTAGAAGTGGACATTGAGAATGGAGGGGCCCTGAGCTAGAAAAGTGGAAAAGTGGTAGGGTCAAACGAAGAAGGATCAATGTGTGCGGGTAGAAGAGGTAAGGGGTGAGGATAGAAAGACCAGGTGTTGAGAGTTGCCTTGCTTGTGTGGCGGCTGACTGTAAAGGGCAAACAGATATTTGTTAAAGTGAATAAAGTCAAACTCGAAACATTTGGTATTCGAGATGTATTTACAGTTAACGTTGCCCATGAGGGAAATAGGGTCTTGGTTGGGAGCGATTCAGTGGTGAAATCAAGGTCTGTAAAGAAGTTGCACTGTATGGGCTGCCTGTGGGATTGGGAGGACTCTGGGGACTAGGCATTCCCACAAGCTAGGAGGAGGCCTATTCGGAGGTGGTTTACTGGGGGTGTTTCAGTCCTTTCGTCAATCCCAAACCACCATTCTTCATGACTACAAGCTGTTATGAATTGCCATCTGGCAAGGGTATGAAAAGCCCTGGATTATTTTTTTTTATTAAGTGATGTGGGTAATTCCATCTCTGAAAGGGAAATCTGATTATCAGATTCCCCTTTCATAAGCACCATGCCATAAGCATAGTGTGTACTTGTGCCTGGACATTGCCCATGAGATCCTGGAGTGGGACTCACAGCACCTGGAAGCCAGAAAATCAGAGATCCCTGTTGTTGAAAGCAACCCGCTACAAACGTGATTTCAGTGCACATCGATGTCAGGCAATCTAAAGACCTGTCGATGCTGCCCTTTGGCATCCCTTGTTCTCCGAATCGCTGTCTGCTATTCAACCTCTTTCACTGCTGCGCGGCGCCTGCATAAGTGCATTGTTGGCCCTGCTCAATCTACAAAGTACTGTTGCCATGACTTGCTCAAGTTGCCTGTCCGCAACGCCAGCCTCTTCACTGCCGATCCTGTGAATCGACCGACTCGACCCTGATGTTCCCCAAACCGCGACCTCCGAGCCTTTGCATCAAACCGACTTGCTTTTGCATCTTAGTACAAGCTCGACCGCTGTTGTTCCTCAACCGCTGAGCCCGATTTGGTAAACACCCGATCCGTAACAGCTCGAGTAAATGGTACGAAACCGCAGCTCCCCTTTCTTTCAACCCCCACCTCTGTACCATCGCAACTGCCACATCTGTGACCTGAGCCAACAACGTGGTCGACACCGAGACGCCTGTTTCAAGGCTGACGAACTGCCAAGACTTTTGCAGAAGGTATTTGACTCATATCTGCCTCCTAGAGACTGTCTAGGTCATTTCTATCCCTTTTTGCAACTTGATGAAGTACCCTTCTGATCAGTGTGGTCTTTTGAATGCCTTTCACCTCTTATCTCATCACCCAGTGTGCTGCATATATTCTATGTGTATTTCTTCTACAGAGTTGCGTTTTACAGTGTATTTTAGTTAGTTTTGTACATGGTGTGTCTAATTGCAGTATATATTTTTATACAAACTCAATTGAACAATCCTTTTATTTGGGCTATTATACTAAACTGTTTGGGTTACTACTGAACCATATTCACACCCCACTCAAGAGTATAGCCTTCCCTAGGCCCACGTTACCACTAAAGGTGAAGGAGGTATACCTCTTGATGGTGCCTGTTTTACCTTTATGTTTGTGCTGGCCCTTGGTTTTTAGACGTGTGAAGACTGAGCGGGCACAA
Organism: Ambystoma mexicanum; assembly: GCF_040938575.1. Classification (NCBI taxonomy): domain Eukaryota; kingdom Metazoa; phylum Chordata; class Amphibia; order Caudata; family Ambystomatidae; genus Ambystoma; species Ambystoma mexicanum. The sequence goes on from NC_090926.1 coordinate 904,577,456, forward strand.
GTCAATTTGTTAGTTAGAGGGGGAGATAGAAGAGTTTCCATCTTTACCACATTAACTCAACCTAGAGTTAGGACAGAAAACAACAAGGCTTAGAACCTGTGGCACACTCATTTACACGGAGGACACAGTCTTTGGTAATGTGGGCAAGATGAGCAGATAAGAGTTTCAACATCAAACACAACGTTCAATACCCACGCTTCATGATTAGTGCATACCTGAGAATAGTGATCTGAGTAACCATTGCTTGTGCAGAAACTCCTTATTTCTCTGCCAAATCAATTCAGTTCCATGTGTTAATTCCGCTGCAAAAATATTGTGATGCAAAAATATCGCCATATTTTTGCCGCAAAATTCACACATGGACCCTGTGGGGGACACCCCCGCTCCCACATAATATCCCCAACAAAAATATCGCCTATGGCGAACCAAACGGCCATATCTACGGCGATATTTTTGTTGGGGATATTATGTAGTGATACCGTCATTTCTCCCATGCACAAAGCAGACAGGCCCCTGCCCAGGGTCCCCCAAACCACTTTCTAACAATCACACGCCAAATCAGCCCCACAACCAGAGAGGTAACTGCTGCCTGAATGGTGCATTTGTACACATAGCCATGTGGCTTTAACTTCACTTATGTCGGATTTCAAAGTGGCAGCTAGGATTCTTAAACCTTCGGCCATTGCACGGAAAGAGATAATTACCACTGATTATTCTCTAAGGGGACATTATCTATACCAGCTCTGGAATAAAGGGGACATATATAGTACACCGGCAATGAGTATTTAGGGTCCACTACTGATCAATCCCAGACCTCCTAATGGAGAGATGCTAGAGAGGACCCGATAAGGAATCATACTAAATGATAAAGACAGACTTTAGATCTGGAAGTGAAATGAGCAGAGGCGGAGCCTACGAATGTAAAATCCTGCAGATGGCTATATCTCGGACACTCAGAGACCAGAACCAACGCAACGATTATTTCAATCCTGTTGCCCTGGCAGGAGCCACAGACCAATAAAGGGAGCCAAGAGTATGTTGAGGCGCTGAAAACCTTTGTCCAGGAGGGTGGGAATTGTGCAGTCTGACAAACATCCTAAGCAAGGAGGAAGAAATGCTTGCCGGTAGAAGTGTTTCAAGGTAGTACCCTAAGCAGGGGGGTGGAAAAACGTAAGGGTAGGAGCTGTTAAAGAAGCGTGCTGGGCGCTATGTACCTGGGACTGAAGGCATTCTGCTTGCTTGGCACCATATATCTGAGACCGAGTTACACTAGGGAATCTTGATAAGGACTCTTTAGATGGGCCACTAGACTGGCAATGTAAAACCATGTTGACACTTTCTAGAGCAGTTATCCCCTTTTTAGTTTTTGTGGAAACCCCTAGACTTTTATAGGTGTTCATCTGAACCTATCCCATTGTAAGAATAAAGGTGAGGAATTTAATTTGCTCTGTCTCGGGTGTTCTGTTTATTCCTCATTAGGTCATACAAGAAAGACGTGCCAGTACCAGGAAGAATAATAGATGAGATAAGTTTTGGGAGGGTTTGGTGCAAGGAATTGAAAACCAATGTGCCTGAAGGATGAAGCAGGGAAATCAGATGGAGAAGTGGAACAAATGTGTACGTTTGTTTGATCATAAGACCCGCGCCACCTCATCCAGGCAGTCGGGAATCAGGAGCACCTGCTGCAGAAATTAGTTGTACCCTGCAGGTTATGATTTCGCACCCGCTGCAGAAATTAGTTGTACCCTGCAGGTTATGATTTCAAATCCCCATGCGTTTGCTCAGTTTTTCATCCTACTGACTGTGATAAAATGGTTAGCCCTTGTGTGTTTTACCAACGTGTGAGGTTTCCAGGCACCACTCAGAAGAAGATACAAGTAGAGTCTGTGTATATTCCTGATGACATTTCTATCTTCCAGGTGCACAACAAATAGATACATTTTTCGTCCAGGATGAACGCCAAGTAATCTTCTGTAGTGCTCTATTGTTGCAAAGGCCATGTCTGTCTGTGGGGCAGTCTTTTACAGCAGTGGTTGACAAATGTGTCTCCTTTGTGTCATGTGTGGGGATGTTAGCTGTTAGGGTTGGGGCTCGCTTGATCTCATGGAACACAGAGCACAAACTAATAAGTAGACTTGACATTACTAGCTGGGGGCAGGTACTTTTCCATACTGTGATCGGTTCACAAATCCTTACTGATAATCCTCCCTGCAAAGAGCAAATGAGGATCGTAGACCGGCAAGGCAGTTTCCCCTCTCCACCCTCCATTGTCCTACTCCCTTTATTGCACAGCGTTCTGCGCCTTTCTAGTTTTACGCTGTATGAACCACCTACATACATACGAGGGAATTAACATACTGTATGACTTTCTTTTCTGTGAGAAAACAAAAGTATGCTTCTGTGCCATTTCGAATGTGAGCACCTGGGAAAGATGCAAGGAGTGCCCTGGAAGATAAAGCATGAGCACATATTAAAATGGTCGACACCAATACCAAAGCTCTGCAGTTGTCCCCAACAAAAGCATTCCTTTTTAATGTTCAAACAAAAGCAAGAACCCCTCGTTGTCAGGTGCGGGGGACTTCACTGCTCACCAAGAAAAGCAAGAAATGACCAACCTAACGCAATTAGAGGGGCTAGCGTTCAGCCTGCAAGGGAGGAACCGGTAGTCCAAGAACATCTGGAGGGCATTTTCGGATCTTTACCATTAGGTGCCCGAAAAGACATTGGGCCTCATCAGGAGTCCGGCAGTAGCCGTGCCGGAAAAACCAGCAGGCTGCCGCTGAGCCCCAAAATACCATTCTGCCTCTGTGATTGCCGGAATCACTGGGGCATTACAACCCTGGTGACCCGGTAATTCCAGAGACGGAATTCCGTAAATCCCCATAGGACTCCATGGGGATGGGGACAATGGAAACACCGGTTCCGTCTATGACGGAGCTGGTGTTTCCATTTCTGCCTGTAAGGGGGTGGCATTACTCCCGCCAGGTCAGACCTGGTTGGAGTGACACCTCCCGCCTGCAGAACTCGGAATTAGCTGGTCAAGAAAAAACGGTGGTGGCGGATATACCGCCACCGTTGTTTCCTGACTGGCAGGGTCATAATGAGGCCCATTGGCTGACTCTCCATCCGATGGTTCAAATTGTTGTCAGCCCTATTTTCCGTCTCTTCCAATCTTGGCAGCACTCACACATGAAAATGCATCCCCTCTCCCAACCTTCAACCCCGCCACCTGAACTCCCCCATCAATCCCTCACGCTGTGACCTGGATTCAGCCCCTAGTTCCCATCCTTCTTGCCTGTTCACTTAAATGAAAACCTTCTATACAAGCCATGCTGTCAAGGTCACCGGTCCCTTGACCAACTCAGGTAAGATACTGCGGTTGTACCCACTGCCAACGAGGCGGAGAGTACATTCTGATTATTTCATAGCACGATTCGATTTCCTTGTTATCCACTTTAATCTTTAGGGTCAAGTACAGTAGCACCCCCACCCTAGTAAAAAGCATTATACAAATATCCTCTAAGGAAGCAGAAAAACATACTGGGAGACTTAATTAGAAGCTGGAGCGATCAAGCTGAGGCTTCAACTTTTAATATTACCCCTTGATCTGGAAGTGCTTTGAAGTCCAGTGCAATATCAACAAAATGATGCGCTTTCCGTAATAGGCATTGTTGGCAAGACTGCCACCGAACCGCCTCATGAAGTCACACCTTGGTATTCTGGCTTGCTATATGCCAACGCAGGAGCAACCATCCATTTACCTTACCAGGCAGATTCCTTGGGAGGTTTGCCTCTTTCGCGTTCCATGGCAAGAGCTTCATGAACAGCAGGGGCAGGGTAGGACAGGCTGTTAAGTGTTACATGACCCCTTCTGTAATGCCTTGGCATTTTGAGCACCCACCCAGAACAGTATAAGCCATAAGATTATTTTACTGATGCATTGGCCTTGTTGGTTCCTTGTCATCCATGGTGTTATACGAAGCAGCAACTGTTCACAATGCACCCAGATGTGTATATTGTATATGCGAATGAGGTCACAAGGTGTTTGAATATATACAAGTGGAGATCTGGCTTTCCTGTTCCCCTAAGCCACTCCTCACCACACACCACCTGTTTAGGCGAAGATCACTGACTAGGGTCATGGCACGGGATTAGGAAAGGTGTTGGATCGTTTATTTCAAGGCACTTATCATCATTATTTGTTTAGCAAAATGATCGCACAACGGGAGGGGAATCGACACACAGCCGTTGTAGACGGTGTGCTTTTATTGATTGTCTTCCCTGTTGGAGGGGATGCTCTCTGGGTCTGTAACGTGGTGAAAGGCTGGGTGCATTCAAGGCCTGTTGTTTTTAAATGAGGTTTAATTGCTCGGCATTTTTTTAATTACACTGTCAGAGAGGCCAGAGCCTGCAAAATATCTCGAACAAGGCTGTGCCAGATATAAGGAGGCAACCAGGCTTTGTTGTCTACAAGGGGCTAGTTATTCGAGGCGAGATTCTTCCTTCAGACTGCACCGTCCTTTCTTGCAGCTTTCATATAATGGTGGGCTTAGCCGTAGGATAAGAAAATCCCATTTTATGATTTAGACTGGTGCCTTTAGTTTGAGAATGTTAATATGGGAAGCACACCCGTGACAGTGTGGACATCCAGATGCAAACCGAGTGCCCATCACGAGTGACCTGGCAGTTAGTTACTGTTTCTACCAGCGCCTAGTTGCCTCCGGACTTTGAAGGCTTTACAAACCAATAAATAAATCCATTTCTCTGAGACACTGCGTCAGTGAATTGTTTTGAACATTTAAATGTCAGTGGGTAGATGTCTCCTATAGAGTTGGCAGGGTGAGTGTAGGCGTTACAACATGATCAACCCAAACGCACAGAAAAAGACCCAGAAGACCGCCAATATAACCCTACTAAAAACTCTTTAACACTCTGCATACCAACTGCACCAACATTAAAGAAACAAGACACATACCGTAGCCACAAAAGCACCGCAAACTGCAAGCACTCTACCGACTCTCCACAACACCCAAGATGCACATAAAACATCCAAGATGCAATGGTGACCTATCCAACCGTACCTGCACGAAGTGACCGGTTCTTCCGAAGTGAGGCCGCCAACAGCACAGCAAAGCTCTCTAGCGCTTTGGCCTCTCCATCCCACTGACACATCCTAACCCTCTTCCTTTTCAGATCAGCCTGGGCGCCTGGAGACCATGAAATCACAATACCATAACATGGCATGTTCTGCAATCCAGCATGCAGTGCTTTGCTCTCTCTGCACCTGCTAGAGCTGAAACTGAAACCTGTCCAGTGCCGGTTGCAAAACACCAGCCGCAGCTTTATATTCTAACAATCGGGGACACCCATGGCAGCGGGAGGGAGTGCAAACAAAGTGGTGTAGATGGGGAGAGTACCCACAGTAAAGAGAGCGAGGAGCTTGGCCGATCTGGTGTTCCCAGTGCAGCATTTCACACAGAGCCCTCTCGAGGTGTGAGTAAGGAAGTGCTGTCTTCTTTCTGTTTGCTCTTTCCACATCATGCCACTCCTCCATGCACGAAACCGAGGGATCATGAACCGCTATTAACGACTCCGATCTGCAAGTGTGCAGCCCATGGTAACGATAAGGGATCCATCCAAGTCAGCCCGCGGTGCTAGGCTGATTACTGTCTGCAGTGCACATAGTTCCAATGGCCTGTCCAGACACTTTTGACTGGGGTGACCCAAGTGGGGCACTGACTTATGCAGTGGTGGCATGAAGTTCGAGCGCACAGGCACACACACGCGCACGTGTTCACTGGGAACTAAAGGAGGCCCTGAAAATGATCTTCAAAGTGGCCCTATATATTACCCATTTTCAGCCAGCTCAACCCTTTTCCTATGGGAACATTTGGAAGCACCACACAAGAGGCCCAGGGTGCAGAGGCCAGCCGGGAAATCTCCAGAGTTCCTATAGGCCAGACCACCCCTGCACACACACACACTGATCATAGGACAGTGTTTTAAGTGGGGTAAGAAATTGAGGTGGGCCTTCGTTTGAGAGCGTGACCTAAAAGTGTACAACTCATAGTAAGGTGCGCAAACAAACATAAATGTATGTGAGTATTTATATGTTTGTATGCGTACTACTATGGTTTGTGTACTTTTCAAGCCATCTTTTATAAACGTAGCAATGTTACATATTTCTATGTTTATGAAAGGTGGCTTGAAAAGTGCACAAACCATAGTAAGTTACGCACACTTGTGTACTTTTCAAGCCACCTTTTATAAACATAGCCATTTGTAACTTAAGTCTGTGTTTCTAAAAGATGGCTTGACACGTAAACAATTCAATGCATCCTTTATAAAGCGTTCGTTGATGATGGACAAAACCCAAGGTGGCTTTGTCCGTTGATCTTTTATAAAGCTTTGCCAACGGAGATAGACGCCTCGGGCATTGTGATCTATCTGCTCTGAGCAGAGATCACTGAGCCGGAGGTGCCTTTCACCCTCTGCGAACCCGAGGGCTCCGTGATCGATTCTGCATATTAGATCATGGCCAGCTGGTTCACGAGGGTCACTGACCTGGGGAGGGCAAAGAAAGGGACAGTAACTACCTCTGATGACCCTGATGAGGGGTCATCAGAGGAAGTTACACTGACTGACAGAAGTGCCGCCAGCCTCAGTGTGCTGTGGCTGGCTGGCAGTTCTGCCAGCTCAGCTTGCCTGACATAATGGCGGGCGCATCTCCCGTTGCGGCCGCAGTGGGATAATGCGTCCGCCAATGTTGTGTGGGACCGGTTCCCGGAAGGGCCCTGCCTCAGCCCCACCTTCTGGAGACTGCCGGAGCCCGGCCTGGCCCACTTAAAGCACTTGTTTAGGATAATGGGGTGGCACTTGGGGTGTGGCTAATCAGATTCCAGGGGTATCATGTGCCACCCCACGCCACTCCCTGCGCACGCCTATGTATAGTTCACAATCTTCACTTAGGCGATGGGTGTTCCGCTGGACTGGATTCATTCTGTGTTCCTGGTCCGTGCAGTATACATGTGTGTGCGAGTGTCCAGGATGATGCGCTAATTGTGCATATGGCATATGCCTGGGATTCGAATGATGTCACTGAGGATGGGGTCATTAGCACATCGACGTGGTACGCTGGGATAACCCAAAGACGCCCACCATCTTTTATAACTCTTGCTCAAGGTTTTGGTATTCACAGACACGGGTTTTACGTGGAGTGTAATAGCAATGCCGCATTACAAGTAAAGAAGCTTTTGCACTTGTTGTGACTAACTGCGTTCTCTTTTCTTGACAGTGCAAACTCTAGTGCGTGAATCCCAAGTGATCCGCGAGAGCAAAGAAAGGCAGATTGCAGAGTTGAAGAAGATGTGCGAGCAAAGCACGGATTCCATCCGGAACGAATGGGAGAAAAAGGTAAACTCTTGCTCTTCCTTAAAGGCTGCAGGGAGAAGCGCAAACATTACATAATACTGTATAAACACAGACCCGTTTTCTTCCTCCAGATGCCAACCATCGTAAAGCTACTATAAATGGAATCCTTTTATTCAGCACGGGACTAAAGCGTCCCCTCTACCTCTACGACCCGTTTCCTTCCCTCCAAACTAGCAATATGTCCTGCGCGGGCACATGGGCTATGAGTTGTGGTCATTGCATTGAGGAGCTTGTACTTACTTCGGCACCAGGTGCTGCACAGCCATTCATCAACTATCCAGCCACCATCAAATGGCCACCTGCCTACTGTTTGAGACATTGTTTGGCTTACATTATTTTCTGGTGGTCATGATGTATTTTTTTTTTAAATATGTTTTTTATTGAAGTTTGGACCATTGCAAGTAGTAACCAAGTTTAAATGTGCATAGTCTAAAAGCATTGGAAGGGTAAAATAAATATCCGATAATGGTCCGCAAACCTCACAGTTTCTCTTGTATATGTGTGACGAAATGACTACTGCGCGAGTGGTGTATGCAACTTCTAGTAAGGCCCACATTACTACTAAACCTGCAGGGATCTGTCACGGCTCGCTGGCACCGGCGTTCCCTGTGGCAACGCTGGAGATTGCAAGCACTCTCTGTTTCCCACTCTTTCAAGATGTCTCCTCATCCTCTGGGTTACGGTGCAGTGTTTTCACGTTCGCATGGCAGACGTCCTCTGACGTCATCTCGTTCTCCCATGGATTCCGGATATGGCTCAGCAGAGCCGAAGCTCAGTGCGTCGCTACTCTCTACAGACGCTGCGTGAGTTCGCAACTAGGGTGTTTATTACTCTACACCTTATTCCTATGCTTACCTTTCCTTCCTGCTCTTTCCTACAGACTTGCCTTTCTGCCCAGTCATCCCGTTCCGCTGCCCACGAGTCTACAGGAAGCTCCGGTAGCCTCCCCTTCCAGACACGTTAGGTACACCACCAACCATTACATTGATTCCTCTCGTACCTAGTTCCTTCGCTCATCTCTTGTTTACTTATCTAGAATCCGGACTTCACCGAGATTCCATGACCAGATCCAGTGAGTCCTGTAATCTTGAGGAGCTGCAGCCAGCGGATAACGCGACCTATCCAGCTCCACATCCGTTCCAGCAGGGTTTTTTCCCCCCCAGGAGGGTTTCCCTGGGATCCCTTGCACAACCCTTCGTTTCCCTCTTAGGGTGGAGGGAGGTGTTAGGGGCCTCAGGGGACTCTCCATTTGCCTCGTTGGTTGCTGCACGAGACAGGTTAGTGTTGAATCATTACAGCTAGCGACGCCTATAAAAGAAAAAAGAAAAGGGTTAGATACACATCATGACTACTTTACAGGCCGCCTTAGACCAAGTGCAGCAATTAACGACCGCAGTACAAGGATTGTCCCATGAGGTACAAGCCTTAAAGCATGAAAACGCAATCCTTAAACAACAAATGTTAATTAAGGCCCCCACTAGTTCGGAGATTCCTCCTGGCCCTCTACCAGGCGGGAAATACGACGGAAACCCGCATTCTTTAAGGGAATTTTTGGATGCATGTACGGTGCAATTTGCTTTTAAAACATCCTTCTTTCCCTCGGACAGAGATAGAGTGGGATATATGATTACCCATCTCACAGGTCCCGCGCTAGCTTGGGCCACGCCTATTGTCACTTCCAACAATGCCATATTAGATTCTGTGCCTGCTTTTACGGCGAGCATAAAAGCTATGTTTTCTCGGAGGGAATACAATGTCTCCTCTCAAGAGAAACTTCTAGATTTCAAGCAAGGGTCTTTAGGAATCTTAGAATTCATTACCCGTTTTAAACAAATGGCCGTAGGTACATCATGGGCCGATGATGCGCTTATTACGTTGTTTAGGAGAGGGGTTAATGAGGAGTTGAAGGATGAACTAGCTCGAGTTCCGAGACCAAACACATTAGCTGAACTAATCTCGTTAACCATGCAGCTGGACTATCGACTGCAAGAAAGGCACACGGAGAGGAGGAAAGGGAGAAGTCATCGCTCTGTGCCAGAATTAGCATCCTCCCCTAAAACTGCTACTCCGAACGAACCTATGCAGGTGGGCACTGCACGGGGTCCTCTAACTCAAGAGGAACGCGCCCGCAGAATAAACCAGGGACTATGCATGTATTGCGGCTCTTCTGATCATGCCGTGCACGAGTGCCCAGTCGCTCCTCTCAGAAAACCATTTCGTTCGGGAAATGCCAGACCTCAACCGTAAGGGGACCTACGGTCGGGGTAACAGATACAGGTTCCCAATCTCCTACAAGATTGTCTCCCTCGCTGGACATGGTAGTCCTGCGTGTCACTTTTTCTCTGCCAGATAAAAGCATTGTTACTGTCCCAACCTTGGTTGACTGTGGGGCAGCTGGTTTGTTCATGGACGATTTTTGGGCGAGAAAACAGAATATTCCCCGGTCTCCCAAAGCAATCGCGATACCTGTTGAAGGCGTAGACGGAACCCCACTAATATCGGGACCTATACGAGAACACTCTCACCTTGAAGATGTTCATTGGATCACACAGGGAGGACGCCATATTTGATATAATAAAAGCAGCTCACTACCCTGTCATTTTGGGTTTGCCATGGTTAAGACTACATAACCCTTACATAAATTGGGCAGCCGGTTCCATTTTTTTGGGATCAGAATATTGTACCCAACACTGTCTTGCTGAAGGATCAGTCGGATTTTGTACTCCTTCTTCGAATCCTGTTGCCCCTCAAAGGATAGTAGACTTGATAAGTCTTGTTCCTCCTGAGTACGAAGAGTTTCAGGACATCTTCTCCTCTTCCAAATATTCTGAACTTCCGCCTCATCGGAGAGACGATTGTTGCATCCGTCTAGACTCCTCTCAGCCACTCCCTTTCGGAAAGATGTACATCCTTTCCGAGAAGGAAAAATTAGTCCTACAACAGTATTTGGATACCCACCTCAGAAACGGTTTGATTGCGGAATCGACTTCCCCTGCAGGCGCATCATTATTCTTTATAGCAAAGAAGGACACGGACGAGTTACGTCCCTGCATTGATTATAGGGGTCTTAACAAGATCACAATTCCCGATCGATACCCAATGCCCTTAATACCAGACATCCTAGAAGCAGTAAAAGGGGCAACAATTTACACAAAGTTGGACCTCAGAGGGGCTTATCACCTCATCAGAATTAAAGAAGGGGATGAGTGGAAGACCGCGTTTCGTACCCCTTTTGGACATTTCGAATACTGGGTTATGCCCTTCGGTCTTCGCGAATGCACCTGCAGTTTTTCAAAGATTCATTGACCATATATTCTCAGACCTCCTTCTTCATACGGTAGTGGTGTATCTTGACGACATATTGGTGTTTTCCAGGAATCCTAAAGAACATCACCAACACGTGTGTCAGGTATTACACCGATTACGAAGTAACCACCTCTATTGCAAGCCAGAAAAGTGCAGATTCCATCAGACTACAGTCACGTACCTGGGGTTCGTTCTGTCCCCTACTGGAATTTCCATGGATCCTCGCAAGGTGACCGCTATTCTGGAATGGTCCTCTCCTAGTTCTATCAAGGAACTACAGAGATTTCTGGGGTTTTCGAATTTCTATAGGAAATTTATTGCAGGATTTTCCTCAATCGTTCTGCCCCTTACAAGATTTCTCAAGAAGGGAAAGCCTTTTAAATGGACAGAAGACACCCAGTCAGCCTTTGATACTTTGAAGACTCTTTTTACTTCCGCTCCACTCTTGCGAACCCCAGATCAGAGCTTACCGTTTATAGTCGAAACTGATGCCTCCCATTTTGCTTTGGGTGCAGTGCTTAAACAAGCTTTTGCTCAAGGACCAGAACACCCTGTGGCTTTTCTGTCCAAGACTTTTTCTCCCTCTGAGATCAATTACACGGTGCTAGAGGAGGAGTTGCTGGCTATAAAACGGGCCTTTCAAGAATGGAGACATCTCCTTTTGGGTTCCCAACATCCCATTGCGGTTCGCACCGACCATCAGAATCTCAAGAGTTTACAATACGCTGAGACTCGCAACAGCCGGCAAGCAAGATGGGCCCATTTTTTCTCTCCCTACAATATCACTTTCACTATCATTCCAGGTAAAACTAATCTTCAAGCAGACGCTCTATCTCGAAGAGATCCCGATTGCAAATCTGGTTTTCAGACCGAAAGATTGTTTCCTCATGCTACATTTATATCTATGGTTCAGGACTTCCTCCACTCTGTAGCAGCCCAAACTCATGTCTTAATGGACTCCATCAGATTTCAGGCGGATAAATGGGGACTAAGTCTCGAAGACAGATGTTTCTACCGGGGTCATCAGGTGTACATTCCCTCACTCCAGCTCCGAACTGAAGTAATGCACATGTGTTACGATTCTATAGTAGCTGGACATCGTGGAATAGCCAGCACCCAGGAGCTCATACTGAGACATTTCTGGTGGGAAACCTTAAGAAGGGACGTGACTGATTACGTCTCTTCCTGTGTGGTCTGTCAGCAAGTTAAGGTTCCTCGCAGTAAACCATTGGGAAAGCTGGCTCTGGTCCAAATACCTACCCGTCCTTGGCAATTGATTTCCACAGATTTTATTGTTGACTTACCTGTGTCTAAAGATCATACCACCATTATGGTAACGGTTGATTATTTCACCAAATTGGCTCATTTCCAGGCTCTGCCCTCAGTACCGACAGCATCACAGATGGCAAGACATTTCATAGACTCCATCTTTTCCCGGCATGGTCTTCCTGACAGCATAGTGTCAGATCGGGGTTCCCAATATATTTCCCGATATTGGCAACAAGTCTGCTCTGCTTTAGGCATAAAAAGAGGCTTGAGTTCGGGATACCATCCTCAAACTAATGGGCAGACTGAACTGTTTTGTATCAGCGGCACAGGACAATTGGAAGGATTTGTTACCTTTGGCAGAATTTGCCTACAATAACGCTCCTCATGCTTCTATCAAAACTAGTCCCTTTCATTGTACCGATGGGTACTATCCTTCCTGCTATTCATCCTCTCTTCTCAGATCTTCAGCCTTTCCAGATGTGGACGCCCTAATGGGCGACATTCAACAGGGACATCTTTTGGCCAGAACCGCATTACTGGAAGCTCAAGAACATTCTAAACGTTATGCTGACTTGCATCGTTCACCGTCTCCAGTGATTGTTCCGGGGGATTTGGTCTGGCTCTCAGCAAAGTTTCTGCCCAGACATCTGGTTCCCTCTAAATTGTCTCTGAAATATTTTGGACCTTTCACGGTATTGAGAGCAAAAGGTTCTTTGGCTTTTGAGTTACAGCTTCCACCTTCTTGGTCCAGGATCTACCCAGTTTTTCACGTTTCACAACTCAAGGTTCATGTATCAGATCGTTTTGGTCGATCTACAAAGGCCTACCCGCCTCCAGTAGCTACTACGGATGGTCCTGAGTTCGAAGTCTCGGGCATTTGTGATTCGCGTTATCATCGCGGTCGACTGCAGTATTTGATCCATTGGAAGGGTTACTCTGTGGCCGACCGTACGTGGGAACCAGCTTCAGCGGTCCACACCCCCTTACTTGTTCGCCGTTTTCACAGGTATCATCCGGGCAAGCCAGGGGGTGTTACCCTCGGAAGGAGGCATACTGTCACGGCTCGATGGCACCGGCGTTCCCTGTGGCAACGCTGGAGATTGCGAGCACTCTCCGTTTCCCCCTCTTCCAAGATGGCTCCTCATCCTCTGGGTTACGGTGCAGTGCTTTCACGTTTGCATGGCAGACGTCCTCTGATGTCATCTCGTTCTCCCATGGATTCCGGATATGGCTCAGCAGAGCCGAAGCTCAGTGCGTCGCTACTCTCTACAGACACTACGTGAGTTCGCAACTATGGTGTTTATTACTCTACACCTTATTCCTATGCTTACCTTTCCTTCCTGCTCTTTCCTACAGCCTTGCCTTTCTGCCCAGTCATCCCGTTCCGCTGCCCACGAGTCTACAGGAAGCTCCGGTAGCCTCCCCTTCCAGACACGTTAGGTACACCACCAACCATTACATTGATTCCTCTCGTACCTAGTTCCTTCGCTCATCTCTTGTTTACTTATCTAGAATCCGGACTTCGCCGAGATTCCGTGACCAGATCCAGTGTCACTCGCAGTCGCGGCCATCACAGCGACTGGCGATTTCTTCCGCGTTGGAGTTTGAGAGGACGCAGAGGAGGATTACTTTAGTCCTTTTTCTGTGTTCGCTCCGCAGCTCCGAACGCGGGACGCAACGCTGCCGGGAGTATTTAAATCCCCGCCTCCCGGCAGGTCGTTGCGTTGCACCCCCCCTCTGTTGTTTACTTTTCGACTCTGGGTCCTTCGCTCTTCCTCTGCACCTCGCTTTGGAAATTCTCAGGGGTTACTCCCCTTGGATACTTTTCTCCGGGGTTCCGGTTTTTCAGCAGAACACCGTACTTTGTTTCCCTTTTCTCTTCGCCGCCTTCCCTGGGCGGCGCTAGCTGTGCCTTTTTTCTCCGGCGGTCTCTCGCGCTCTCTCTCTCTCTCTCACTCTCTCTCTCTCTCTCTCTCTCTCTCCTGTTCTCTCACCTTGCTCTTTTTGGTCCAGTCAGCGTGCTCCTCCGCAGTACTTTTCTGGAACATTATCGACCTCCACTGCAGCCTCCTCAGCTGCTGCCTTCTCCGCCTGCGCTTCAGGCCTGCTGCTATTGTTGGACTTGGACATTCATTGGCCACCCTTCAGTTGTTGGAGATCCTTCGCTTCCTTCTTTTTCATCTGGGAACAACTGGCCTTCGCAGACAAGTCTTGGCACCTCTTATCAGGGTTTTTTCCCCTCTGCGGGTTTTTCCCTGCATTTTCTGGCTTGGTCCCGGAAAGGAGGTCACTGTGCCGCTGTTCTCACCCGGCGGCCACAGTGGCTTCTCTCCGTGACAAGCTCACGCACCAGAAAAAGGAGAGAGACTACCTGGCACGTCGAGGACTGCAAGAAACCATTGACTCGGAAAGCTCAGGTGAGGAGAACGTGGGTACAGGGGAAACTCAGCCAAGGGTACTTGTCAAGTCACAGATTGCAACGCCTAAGAGTATCACGATGTCAGCTGAGGAACAGGTCCAAGAGCTGTGGAAGGCTTTTCAGGCTATGTCCCAGGAGCTACAAGGGGTCAAGACTGAGAATGCTTTGCTTAAACAAATGGTTGTGGCTAGGGAACCGACTCCCTCGGAATTGCCACCCATGGCGCTGTCCTCTGGGAAGTTTGATGGCTCCCTCAAGAAGGTGAAGGAGTTTCTTGAAGCAAGCCTGGTTCATTTCACATTCAGACCTCGTACCTTTGCTACAGACCAGACCCGGGTGGGTTTCCTAATATCCAACATGACTGGAAACGCTCTGTCCTGGGCCACCTCATTGGTGACTAGTGGAAACGCCATTTTGCAGGACTATTCAAGGTTTCAGAATCTTCTCAAGCAGACCTTTGAACGACCAGAGCTCTCCTTCACAGCCTGCGAAGATCTGTTGGATGTCCGGCAAGGCTCGCTAGACGTTTTATCATATATTTCCTCTTTCAAGACATTAGCAGCCGGAGCAGGATGGCCCGAGGCAGCACAGTATGCCATTTTCAGAAGAGGACTGAAGGAGGAAATTAAAGACGAGCTGGCCAGATCTCCTCGTTCTCCTACTTTCTCAGATCTACTTTCTGCTGCACTTCATATAGAGTATCGCCTTCAAGAGAGACGAGTTGAACGTCGGAAGCAAAGGATTCCTGGCCATATCTCAGACCCCTCTGTACCCGTTCTCCCTAGTCGCTCTACTAACATCGTTACTGAAGAACCCATGCAGATCGGTGCCACCAGGGCGCCCTTGTCCGCAGCTGAAAGACGTCGCAGAAGAGAGAAAGGACTGTGTGCCTACTGCGGATCAGATCAACATTTTATCAGAGACTGTACAGAGCTGTCCAATAAGAAGTCGGGAAACGACTACCCTCGGCGTCAGTAGGGACAAGCGACCGAGGGTCTTCGAGCAATCTTCATCGTCCCTATGTCTCTCTGTCAGTGACCTCCTCTGAATCCAAGGAGGACTCCAGGCTGATGGTCATTCCAGTACAACTCAACCTCGGAAAACATCAGGTGGAGACACTGGCCCTATTAGACTGTGGCGCGGCAGGAAACTTCGTTGACACCCTGTGGGCAGACAAGGTGGGTCTCCGTAGGATTCCCCGGGCAGAAGGTCAGAAGGTGGAAGGTGTGGACGGTTCACCTTTGTCCTCAGGTCCCATCACCCATACCACTGAAGATCTCTCCTTGACGATTAACCAACATAAGGAAGTTATGAGTTTTGATATTATCAGGGCTGCCCATTTCCCCATCATATTGGGCATTACCTGGCTCCGTAGACACAATCCTCTGATCAACTGGACCGAAAATCAAATAAGTTTCAGTTCCCCGTATTGCGCAACCAACTGTTTTTCACTGGAAGGTCGAGCTGATCTGCAGCCAGTCAAGGTGTTTCCCAACAACCATGTTGGTATCCATGCTTTACCCAATTTCTGCTCTGGCTTCTCTGAGGTATTTCAGGAGTGCCTCCATGCCAGACTTCCACCCCATCGGCCAGAGGACTGCACTATCGATCTGGAGCCCAATGCCTTGGTTCCGTTTGGACGGATGTTCGCTCTCACCCAAACCGAGAGACAAGTCCTACGGAGATACTTGGATACCAACATGGAAAATGGTCTCATTCAACCTTCAAAGTCTCCAGCAGGAGCCCCTTTGTTTTTCATTAAGAAGAGAGATTCCGCCGATCTTAGACCCTGCATCGACTACAGGGGCCTGAATACAGTGACAGTCCGTGACCGGTATCCCATGCCCCTTATCACGGACATTATTGAGGCGGTGCAAGGTGCTCGAGTTTATACAAAACTGGATCTTCGCAACGCATACCATCTGTTGCGGATTGCCAAGGGTGACGAATGGAAAACCGCGTTTCGTACTCCTCTGGGCCTATTTGAGTATAAGGTTATGCCGTTCGGTTTGGTGAACGCCCCAGCGGTGTTTCAGAGGTTTATGGACCGAATGTTCTCTGACATGCTTTCCATCTCGGTCATCATCTATTTAGATGATATCTTGGTTTTTTCCCCTAACATGAGAGAACGCATAACACAAGTACGACGAGTTTTGGAGCGTCTTAAGGTGAACAATCTACTGGTCAAGGAGGAGAAATGCAGATTCGCTGTACCATCGGTACATTATCTGGGATATGTTCTATCAGAAGGAGGGATCGCCATGGATCCGGACAAGGTACACGTTATTCTTGACTGGCCGGCCCCGACCTCCGTCCGGGAGGTCCAGAGGTTCCTGGGTCTTTCGAATTACTACAGGAGATTCATTCCTAACTTTTCGGAGGTGGTATACCCCATCACCCGCCTACTCAAGAAGACGGCCTATCCTTTTTCCTGGTCTACTGAGGCGGAAAAGAGTTTCTGTAATCTGAAAACCCTCTTTTGCTCTGCCCCGATTCTGCAGCATCCCAGCCAAACTCTTCCATTTATTCTGGAGACAGACGCATCTGCCATAGCTGTCGGAGCAGTGTTGCTTCAGTCCTTTAACAAGGTGGAGCATCCTGTCGCCTATCTCTCCAAGACTCTTTCTCCCAGCCAACTCAACTACTCGATTCTGGAAAAAGAATTGTTAGCAATGAAACTGGCTTGTGAGGAATGGAGGCACCTTCTCATGGGTGCCCGCCATCGGTTCCTCATTCGCACCGATCACAAGAACCTAAAGGCTTTACAGGACATGGAATTTTCAAACTCCAGGCAAGCTAGATGGGCCTATCTATTTTCGCAGTACGACTTCCAGATCACGTACATCCCTGGGTCTTTCAACCGTCTGGCTGACGCTTTGTCTCGCAAGGATTCCCACTTGGAAACGGTAGCTGTCAAGTCTGAACCATTGTTCCACAGAAATCGGATCCTAGCCATGGGGAGTTCTTTTCTTCAGGAGGTCAAGGCTGCTGTTGCGCAAGAGGCTCCTCATATCTCTTTTTCAGCTGATTCCCCTTTCCAATTCAAGGACGGTTGGGTCTTCTACAAGAAGAGGTGGTATATCCCTGAAGGGTCGTTGCGCCGGAAGATCCTTAAATGGTGTCACGACTCTCGTCTAGGCGGACACAGAAGCGGAAATGGTACGATGGAACTTATCTCGAGGTCATTTCTTTGGCCCAACATCAGGAGAGACGTGTTCAACTACGTAAAGACCTGCCCAACTTGTGCCAGAATCAAATATGCCTCGGGGAAGCCCCTAGGACTTCTCACCCAAGTGGAGATACCGACTCGCCCATGGGGACTCATCTCCACGGACTTCATAGTGGAGCTTCCTGAGTCTGAGTCATGCACATGTATCATGGTTACAGTGGACTCTCTAAGCAAGTTAGCCCATTTTGCTCCTCTTCCTGGACTTCCTTCTGCCACCAAGATGGCAGAGACATTTGCCCGAGATATCTTCAAGCTTCATGGCCTCCCCGACAAGATAATATCCGATCGAGGAAGCCAGTACATTTCCAAATTCTGGACGGCTTTGTGTTCTCGATTGGGAGTGGAAAGGGCCCTTTCCTCTGGGTTTCACCCACAGACGAATGGCCAAACGGAGCGACTCAACGCAACCTTGGAGCAGTACTTGCGATGCTTTATTTCCCAGCGTCAAGATAATTGGATTTCTCTACTCCCTACTGCAGAATTCGTCTACAACAACTCCAGGCACACTGCCACAGGCCTATCCCCTTTTTTTTGTACCTATGGTGTTCACCTGCGTTATCTAATGCCCGAGGTGCCCAGGTTCTCTAACTCTCAGACTGCGGAAGAGGTGCTAAGAAATGTCAAGGAGGCCAGGGACAGTGCATGGCTAAGCTTGACGGATTGTAGACAGCGGAATAAGACTGAAGCCGACAAACATCGCAGGGAAGCACCTTCATGGAAACCCGGGGACAAGGTGTGGTTGTCCACCAGATTCCTTCCCAGATGGACAACTTCTAAACTGTCTCTGCGTTTCTTGGGACCTTTCCCCATCCTCTCCAAGGTCAATCCTGTTGCCTATCGTCTAATACTCTCTCCATCTCTCAGACGCATACACCCTGTCTTTCACACCTCTCTTCTTAAGCCCTACTACTCTGATCCACATCGCCGGCCTCTCAACCGGAATCTTCCTGTCACTGCTGCCAACCAGGAGGAATACGAAGTTTCTGCCATTCGCGATTATAGATTTCTTCGTGGCCGGTTGGAATACCTCCTGTCATGGAAGGGCTACCCGGTATCGGAAGATTCCTGGGAGCCTGCTTCTCAAATACATGCCCCTCAGCTGTTGGCTAGGTTCCATCGCTTGCACCCGGGTAAGCCCGGGTGGTTGCACTCTAACGGGGGGGCATACTGTCACTCGCAGTCGCGGCCATCACCGCGAATGGCGATTTCTTCCGCGTTGGAGTTTGAGAGGACGCAGAGGAGGATTACTTTAGTCCTTTTTCTGTGTTCGCTCCGCAGCTCCGAACGCGGGACGCAACACTGCCGGGAGTATTTAAATCCCTGCCTCCCGGCAGGTCATTGCGTTGCAACCCCCCTCTGTTGTTTACTTTTCGACTCTGGGTCCTTCGCTCTTCCTCTGCACCTCGCTTTGGAAATTCTCAGGGGTTACTCCCCTTGGATACTTTTCTCCGGGGTTCCGGTTTTTCAGAACACCGTACTTTGTTTCCCTTTTCTCTTCGCCGCCTTCCCTGGGCGGCGCTAGCTGTGCCTTTTTTCTCCGGCGGTCTCTCGCGCTCTCTCTCTCTCTCTCTCTCTCTCTCTCTCTCTCTCTCTCTCTCTCTCTCTCTCTCTCTCTCTCTCTCTCTCTCTCTCTCTCTCTCTCTCTCTCTCTCTCTCTCTCTCTCTCTCTCTCTCTCTCTCTCTTCTCTCTCTCTCTCTCTCCTGTTCTCTCACCTTGCTCTTTTTGGTCCAGTCAGCGTGTACTTTTCTGGAACATTATCGACCTCCACTGCAGCCTCCTCAGCTGCTGCCTTCTCCGCCTGCGCTTCAGGCCTGCTGCTATTGTTGGACTTGGACATTCATTGGCCACCCTTCAGTTGTTGGAGATCCTTCGCTTCCTTCTTTTTCATCTGGGAACAACTGGCCTTCGCAGACAAGTCTTGGCACCTCTTATCAGGGTTTTTTCCCCTCTGCGGGTTTTCCCCTGCATTTTCTGGCTTGGTCCCGGAAAGGAGGTCACTGTGCCGCTGTTCTCACCCGGCGGCCACAGTGGCTTCTCTCCGTGACAAGCTCACGCACCAGAAAAAGGAGAGAGACTACCTGGCACGTCGAGGACTGCAAGAAACCATTGACTCGGAAAGCTCAGGTGAGGAGAACGTGGGTACAGGGGAAACTCAGCCAAGGGTACTTGTCAAGTCACATCCAGTGAGTCCTGTAATCTTGAGGAGCTGCAGCCAGCGGATAACGCGACCGATCCAGCTCCACATCCGTTCCAGCAGGGTTTTTTCCCCCAGGAGGGTTTCCCTGGGATCCCTTGCACAACCCTTTGTTTCCCTCTTAGGGTGGAGGGAGGTGTTAGGGGCCTCAGGGGACTCTCCATTTGCCTCGTTGGTTGCTGCACGAGACAGGTTAGTGTTGAATCATTACAGGATCCCAATTATAAGACGCATTGGCAATACCAATAGTTACTTGCCAGGCACAGCCGCAGTGGTATTAACTGGCCATTGTTAGTAGCAGGTGAAAAATGGTGCGAGTACCTGGGCAGCTAATAGCAGTGCCGGGCAAAAGCTTAAAACGCATGCACAAGCAAGAAATGTTGGCTTTTCCAATGCTTGTTTTTAACAGGACTTCAGTGAAGGACACACAACGTGTTTATACATCGAGTGGCTGAAGGCAGACCTGGATAAGACATTTTTATTACACCAGTAGAGTGTTTATAACTCCATTTAGGTCATTAACTCTCGGAAGACTGCTTTGAACAAACCTTGGCAGGTACTTTGAATGCAAATCCTGATGGTAAGGCTTGATTAAAGCTAGCTTAGAGTTCCTATGAGGAGGTGTTTTCGACGGGCAGAGGCAGGAATGGCTATAGAGATTAGCATGGCCATGGGGAGGCAATGGGTGGCCACATAACCAAACAACACCTACAGAATTTGTGTCTCGCCTCATATGTCATTCCTTCCTCGCTGGACTCCAATGCAACAGTTTTGAATTACAGGTGTCGCAGGCTACGCCTAATAGCCCAAACTAAAAATGAAACTGCTACAGCCTGACAGACCTATCATCTTAGCCTCCGTTGGTAACGCGGACAGACGGCAGGCTTTGCTCTTTTTGACGGATGTGAGGTAGCAAAGAAGCATCCACACATTAATACTAGTGGGATACCAAAATAAACTAATGCCCAAACAAGGTTCTGCCGGGTCTATATTACTCTTAAAAACACACACAACTAATAAAACCACTAAAACTAATACAACCACTAATAACCCAACAATGTAAAAGAAGACACAGAATAAACAGACATTAAGATGAGAGGCAATTGGGGTCTGTACCCAGACGGATACAGGCAATATTTTCAGCAGCAATGCTCAAGTTTAATTAAATGTCTTTTAAAAAAGTAAGGAGTGTGGCCTACAATGTTACATGGCCACAAATGTCACTAGTAAATCACCCTGTGAGCCAAAACCACTGTAAATATCCTTTAGTTTTGTTTTTGGGGCTCGACAGTGTGGAGACAGGCTTCGATGTAGGCTATTTGCAGGAGATGGAGTGCGCTGAGAAGGTCCAGTCTCGCCACACTGTCCGCCGATGCAGTCCTGCTTCTGTGAATGTCTCGAATTGGGTGAAGAACAAGCAGATGGTGGTCAATTTGGCTTCTCGAACCGGTCTAGTCTGTTCGACAAGGTACAACAATGCAATGTGTTTTTGCATTGGTGATCAGCTGGTGTGTAGACAGTTGATGGGGGTATCGGGTAATAATGTCCCCATAGATAATGTCACCGGGAAAAGCCATTGGCAACATTATGTATGGAGACGGATTGCAGGGATGTCCCCTGCTCCCATTGTTAAAAAAAAATGTAAAAAATGTAAAATAAGGGGTTTGCAGGCGTGTGCCCCACGCATGTTCAATGTAATAATGTCTCCGCAAAAAAGTTACTTTTTTGCCAGGGGACATTTTTGTAGGGACATTACATGGAACCGTGATGGGTGAGTCAGCTGCTTAATGGCTTGAATAGGATTGAAAAGGCAGCTCCAGGTGGCCTGCAGCGGCTCGAAAATTACTCGAAAGCAGCAGTCTGCTCGAAAGTGGTTTGAGGAAACCGATCCCAAACCTTGTCCTTGACTTCTTGGTGGATGGGGGCACTGTCCAAGGTCCCAAAGGATATGGAGAGTCCTTGTTCTGCCCTTCCCAGCCAGGAAGGTTGCCAGAAAGCACATGCAGGGGCTGTACCCAACAGTGAGCAGGATCCCGGTTCCAGTGTTAAGGCACCAGATAGGTTTGTCAACACAGCAGTTTGCTCGAAATGGTTATGAGGTAATCCACTCCTGTCTCCCATCCCTTTTGCTCCCTGGCTAGAATTGCATGTTTTGAATGACACCTTTTTAATTCCAGATGTGTCCTCTGGCACGTAAAGTCCTCCTGGGAGTGCATTGGCCCCGATTAAGTTCCAGTTCAGATTATTGTACCCAATTGAAGATATTGCAGAAATTACTCGTTCACAATAGGTGGTTCTTCTGGTTTTTTCTAAACTGAAAGAAGCACGATCACCCACCATCCCTATTGGCTTGTTTTTTCCTCCTGTTTGTTCATATGACTGTATACTGGTATCTCTGTGGACTGTCTAAATCTGAATGCATGTCCTCTTAAAGGAATGGTTCGGTCAAAATATTTTATTGTCCCTATGGGTCGGCCATGTGTTTTTAAGCCTAAGTCGCACGATCTTAGAAAAAGTTCCTATGGACCTTACCCAAGTTTTCGTCCATTAAACGCACGCGAAAACAGGCACCAAGGCGCTGCCATTTTGTGATAATCCTATCACTTGCCCCATCGCCCTGGCTGACCTGCTTTTGCGGCACTAAATCATATCCCCCGCCCCTGAGCGTGACATTATCAAAACATTCATATTCCCCGCCTCTCTCCGTGACGTTACTGTGCTGCGTAGGCAAACGTGCCCAGTCGTCTTCTACGTGACTTCACACAGAACCCGGAAACCAACACAGATCAACTCACAACACAGCGCGCCACAATTCGGAATATCAAACTGTACTTAAAAATCAAACAGCAACACGGTACATTTGGTAAAGAACATTTATTTGACATTAAATGTTTGTAGAATATTCATCAATTGGCATATTAAATCGGAATGTGATTTTTTTTTTTCTTTTCTCTCTATCCGCAAATCTGTTCTGTTTTATCGTGAGTCATGCGCTGTTCCTTTATGGTACACAGGGTGTTGCCTGTTCCATCAACTAGGCACTAGGCCAGCGTAAAGGTTGATATGTTGCTTCTAGCCGCTAGTACCGCGTAAGGGCATATGGGCCCTTGGCGATCGTCCCATAAGATCGTCAAAGTGGTGCAGTTGTTTACGAGAAGCTGCAGCTGGCGGTTGAAAAAACCATCTGCCGGGGTCTGAAACTGGTGGCAGTAGCAGTAGGGTAGGATATACCTGTTTTGAAAACATAAAAATTATAAATAGTCTCGCCAGCCGATCTTTATTACTATTATTCATTTAATTTATTACGGCCGATCAGAACCTATTTGCTTGCAAGTATAGTGCAATGGAGAATGTTCGGCTCTAAAATCAATGCGAAAACTAACTAAATAAATCGAGGTTAACACACAATGAGAAACAACTGTTTGTCTACATGCGTGTGGAATGTGGACCTGAATGCCCATGTCCCCGGTAAAAAGATGATCCCACAAACGTTTTACTTGATCTTCATTCATTAATTTATCCATTCATTAATTCTTTATTCCGGTATAATAGCGTCTAAAGAGTTACTTACATTATATTTGCAATTTCCATTGTGTCTCTGCGTAATGCAGTCCGTAAATCCCACTGTGCTCGTGACAACGATTTTTCGTATACTGAACTAACATGAAACTCTCTCTAGTTTCCGAATTTTCTGCCTTATCGTCTCTTACGTTATTGCCCACATCCTTCAAATGAAGTCCTTTCGGCATGGTCCCTGTCTGTCAAGATCAAAAGACAATAGAACCTTATACTGCCAGTGCGAGTTGTGGGCCTCTTCAGGCCGCGAGCTGAAAATCAAAGCCGCTGACCTTCACTCGAAATGAGCATACATTCTTACTTTGCAACATCCTGTAGTAAAGCCATCTGTGAGAACTTGAATTTTCGAATCCATCTATGTACTGGGCCTCAATGTGCAAATGAGAACTGGCTTCTCTCCCATCTGCAACAGCTCGCTTGGCGCTTTCTAAGGCCCCCAATTTTGTCCTTGTTGTCCGCGAGCTTTGCAGCCCTACAGAACCATAACTATGGGGATATTGACTTTTTGGGGGAAGGTCAGGGTATAAAGTACCCGAGGAGCTGAGTTGAAAGTTAGATTTATTGTTTGTTTGTTTTATTATTTGCAATACGCAAGCCTCCCCTCGGTTAACAGTGCGCAGCATTTACATGAGATTGTGAAACTTAGTTACATCAACAAAAATATATACATACACATATTGACAAGGTCAGCGATATGAGGTGAATAGAGAGAGAAGTCAAAGATGACACCCAGGTTGTTTGCCACCCAGGATGGTGAAGGTAGGGGTTAGGGTTTGCATACTTTGTATGTACACTGTACAATAACATTTTTTTACAAAAAGACAATCAAATTATAATGATTTAAACCAGGATTTGTACTTCTCAATGAGTTCTTCTTTGGGTGGACATGGCACAGTGGCAATGTTTGATGGCAATGCATCAGTGCTCTGCACAGAAACGCTCAAAATTCCACATCTGTGCTTCTCGAGTACAGCAACAATAAGGCCTTTAACAAAGTCGAACTCCATTTCCTCATAGACTGGTTTGATCACCCATTGCTTACTTCTTTTTGCAAAGGCCGCAGTGTAGCAAAGCATCCCTACATTACCTGTAGTTCTAGATTGTGTTAAGTGACTTCAATTCAGCAATCCCACTAAGTCAGTGCCTCGTCTGGGACGCCCAAGGGAAGCCCTTATTTATATATTTTTATGACAAGTTATACTCTGGATGATAAACTCTTATATAATGCCCCTCTCTTTGAATCCCCCTGACCTCACTGAGCCAAGAAGTAGGTTTGTTTTGTAATTTAAAAGATTTATTGGAAAAATTAAACAATATATAAATTACACTTTTATAAATAAATTAATATTTGATCGCACACTTATGAATATGACCGTGATCAACAATGGATAATATGACAATTGTACGCTTATTTAATCACTTAGGAATTGGTATAGAAAGGGTAAAGTAGCAGAGAATACTTTAATGGGTTCAAGGAAAAACAATGATGGAAAAGAACACAGGAATAACCTTGATTTGATTTCAACAAAAGACAATGTAATCACTTTCCCCTTTTGGAAATTCACCCCCCCCCCCTTATGCAATATAAAAAGATGGAAAGGAGAGCACACCGTTCTCAGGAATTCAATCAAATGTAGTTCAGTTCCCCCCCTAGCAAGCTTAGATCACAGGGATGATTTTAAAACACAGGCAAAATACTTTAAATGTGGTTTGCAAAGAAGTGAAATTATGCTAAAAATTATTTTAATTCCCTATAGGAGATTCAGGGTAGGTGATTGCTACTTAAGATTAGTTCAAGTCACACTGGCAATGCTCAATGAGGGATTAGCAGGTTGAAAACAAATTTTAGCAGTTCAAGCTAAAGAAAGTTAAATCTTCTTCCTAGCACCTGCGATTCCAAAGATACGGACGATTTTATGAAGGTAGTTTTTCAGAAATGAAATAATGATTCAAAATGGCAAAATGACACTTTTACAGGTTTAAAGTCGGAGAAGGGACACACGATTCTATGATGCAGTTCTGGACAGGTTAAAATGGTTTGAATCAGATTATTTTAGACTAAGAGATTGGTTCTGGCACAGTTCTAGCTGAGTACTCACACTATAAATTTGAAATGGGCCATCAAGGTCTGATCAGGTTTGGACGGGACTCCTGGCGGGTGGTTCTGAAGTCACAGCTCTCTGGGTCAGTTCTGCTCTGCACTTCACAGCGGTCTGGTCTCTGGTTCTGGCAAAAGTTCTTGTCACTGCTGAAAAAGTTCTGAAGTTTGGATTCTAAGTTCTGGAGATGGTCCTTCTGGATATTGTCTGGTCCGGCAAAATGCTTCGCAAGAAAGTGGAAGATGAATGTGTTGCCTGTCCAAAGCAGTCTCTTTTTATGTGTTTTGAAAATGGGTGTGTGCGTGGGCATAACTAAGCCAGCCCCTCACAACTTATCATTGGCCAAGCTCTCCTCTCTCCCTTGATTGGGGGAAGGAATGGAGTGTCATCAGGCATTAATTTTATGGCATACAGAAAGAACACTCCCCTTGTCAATTTGCACACAAATCTATGTTTGATCCAAATACATATTTATCTATGTACCATTTTTCTAATATTATATGTCCAGTTAACATATTTTCTGTAGCACCAAACCATCCGATCCCTGTCTTTGTAAGATGTCCTGTCCACTTATGACTGAATTCTGCCCTTTTCATCAAGAACACAACCTCTAAACTTTTCCAGAATTTACACAAACATGCACAAGGAATATGGGCATCAGATGATAAAGTGTCAGATTTTTAACATACAGACATTCGGAGTAATAGCTTATTTTCCGCTACTACCCCCCAGAACATACCACAGAGTCCTAACACCCCAAAGCACACGGTGGAATTTCTGATTTGTCCACTTCCTCCAACTCAGGTTGCTCACAGAGGCACTGCTACTCCCAGTTTCTTGCAAGAGGAAGCCATTTACAAACCCCCCTAATTTAACATTTGCCTGAGCCAAGGGAAGCTCATTGTTTTATTTCCCGGCTCCCAGGTGCTCCTCCCCTGATTCAATCAGAGAGGTGTAATCTCCTTTTGGTGGGAACAGCAGAAGGCAGCCAGGCCTGGAATGCAGTTGCGGGGCAAGTTTCAACTCCTGTCGGGGGTAGTTGCCAGGCAGAATTCAATCTCTTCATGCCAGGCTTCAGCTAAATGTCACTTTTGTTCCAGTTTTCTTCCTTCAAATCAAACTTACAATTTTTACACATGCCGCTAGAACGCTGATTCTAAGTTCAAAACTATGACCTTTAAACAGTTGCAACCTATGTGACACTCAAAAGTAGGTCACTCATTTATTTTAAACATTTCGATTTTAGTGGTTTTAAATCCAATTTCAGTTAAGCTGCTGACATCCACAGCTCAGCCAGTTTTGTTATAAACATTGTTTTGGGCTCTTCATCTTTCCAGATTTTGTATGCACACAAGACTACATTCTGCCAAATATCTGCTGGTGTTCAGTGAGATTTTTGAATATCTTGCAATGTTTAAAATAGGCAATTTTATCTTGCATTTCAGAGAAACAAAGGTGATTTCAAAGCATTTTTTTTTTTGTTGAGCTAACAGGCACTGCTGTTTTTTTTCCTTTGGCACCACGTTTCACTCATGGCGCTTCTGGCCCATCACGCTCGCACTGGTGGGTGGCAGGTCAGGCGACAATTTTGGTGTGCGCAAAACTGTGCGGTTTTCCTGGATTCTGGCGCAAATGTGGGCTTTTCAGACATCTTGGATTTTCTAAGCCCACAGAACCAAATGTTGCAGCATAATAACTTGAACGTGGGTCAAGACACCCAACAAGCGTTCACGGCACACATTCTCGTTATGGGCCAAGACCGCAAGTAGAGTCCTATATTTCATTCCCTGCATGCTGAAATGCAAGCGCTTAGGCACATATTGTGGAACACTTCTAAACCTCCTGTGTGACAGAATTCTGTCAGCCCCCTCAAATCTCTTGATAGAGTTTTATCGAAAACAATCTTCTCAATGGCTTTGTGTGTGGGTGAAGATGGAACCAATCACTTCTTCTTCCGTGCCTCCTCTGGGGACAAAGGGCCATGTTCACGTTGGTGGAAATGTAGGTTTTCTGTCTAGCGGTGAACGTTGGTACAGTGGTGCATCAGCGACCGCCATTTTTCAAGTAGGATTTCCACTGACCCTTCACAAGTTTTGGAGCTCCACCAAAGATGTTGCTGATAGTCTGGGACCACTGTGAAATACTTTCTAAACCTTTTTTTTTTCCCTGCAGCCGAGATTTTCTTATTGATTGATTTAGCAAGATGCTATACATCAAATTGATGTTTAATATGTGGGAACTGCTCTCTCATTGTCTTGGCAATTGAAACGTGTCTGTCCGTGGCTGAGACCGATGTGCATTCCCCTCGATTGTAGATATTCTACTGATTTTATAAATCCTAGTTTCTCCATGGCCACTAAGGATTTACATTGGGACACCTGCACGACCACCAAACTCAACATTTTCTTACTATCCATGTCCTGAAAGTGGTAAGTGCAGTACTTGGCAGAAAATCCAGGGCTGTCGCACAGTCCATCGCCGGCTAGCCTGAATCGTTTGCCTTCGAATGTACTTGCTAGAGACCATTGTTCAATTTTCTAAGCATCACTAAAGGCCGGAAATAGATAATCACGTTGGTATCTGTAGTACTGCGTTTTAGAAATGAAATGGAGTCCCACAAACTGAAAGAAAGACTTTAACTTTCTAAAACTGGAGCCACTAAAAAGTGATGCATCTGCACACAGTAGATTGCCTGCTGGCAGTTTCCCCAGCATCGGTTGTGCAGACCATGAGAACGTATGATTTAATCTATAGGCGGCATCTATTTTGACGTTACTGCCTTGTTTTTGACGAGTCACATGAATCAATGGCTTCCGACATACTTTCCCTCTGACGGAATGCCCACATTTCAGCATACTTATAATATCCATCAAACAACTGTCGAATACTATGTATTTGCCCTCTTTGATTAGACTGTCTTCCGGCATCACACTTGTTTCCGACTGCATCGTTGAGGACATATCAGCAGCATTGAAAGAAATGTCGATGATATCAGGTTCTGATGCGTCGGTGAATGCTGCTGCTGGTTCATTCTCTGTCATTTCAACATCTGTTACTTCAACATTGATGGGAGAACACAACAATGTCGACCGCTTTTTTGGTGGCAATATTTTGGCTGGTGTAGATGTGTGAATTGATCTGCGACTACTTCAGAGCTATCTTCAATACATTCAGTATCATCTTCTTGTGGTGTTGCAATCGCACTATAGCAATGGTCCATTACAACTTTACTGGATTCTCCAGACACATTCATTTCATGTTCTGGCCATTGGACATGAGCATCTCTAGTCTCAACACGCGGCGTCTGAATTAATAGTTCCTCCATAGTGTAAATGGCCTGGCAAGCAACATCTCTCATTTGCTTCACTGTCTGTGTATGTATAGTTCGTACACCCACGGGTAACTAGAGGACAGATTGGAAAAGTGATGTTCAGTTTAAGCACAAGATAAAGTATAGTACAATTGACTGGGAAAAAAAACATAAAATAGTCTCCAGCAGAAAAGATTTTCTAAAGTTATGAACTGATTGTAACTAACCTTATTTTTGTTTCTTTTCTTTGCAACTTTTTTGACTCGACCTTCAACATCTGCACGCTGTAGCTCCGATTCGTTTCCGCATCTTTTCCCTTCCTGTTGCGCTGCAACGACTATATTTTCTGTATCCGCATAGGCAGCACGGATTGAGGCTCCATCGACTCCATGAAACACAGTACTTTCATTACTATGTATCACAGTATTGTTAGCATAAAACACACGTGAGGATGAACACAAAGGTACATTTCAATAGCTAAACATGATTTAAACATTGTGTAGAACAATCAAACGACAAGTATTTGAGCTCTGATGACATAGTTCGATGGAACTGTCAGTATCCATACCTCTGGCTCTGCATGGACTGCCATGAATGATTGTATTGGAGAGGATGCATCAGCAACTCCCTAAAACACAGTACTTGCGTTAGTATGGTTTTCAATATTGTAAACATACACACACTTGGGGTCGACTGCACAGGTACATATAAAGTGATAACCACAAATGATCCTTTGTCTAAAAGAATCAAGGAATATTTAAATATGATCCGATTTAATTGACTTATTTGTCAGATTTCTTTACATCTGCATCATCTAAATGGGATGTTGTGATTCTAGTGGAAGCTCCATCGTCTCCCTGAAACACAGTACTTGCGTTAATAGGGAAGAAAGTATAGCAAATGGAATCACGTTATATGATCACGCTTGATGGAGCTGTCAGTATCCATACCTCGTGCTGCTGAAGAATATATAGGGATGTTGTAAATGTAGTGCGCACTTCCGAAAGCTGTTGCGCCGATTCGTATCCGCATGGTCCCGCTTCCACTTCCCCTGGAATTACTTGAATGTCAGGCTACGCATCAAGTGCGGGGGTTGACGCTTCAACAACTGCCTGAAACATAGTATTTGCATTAGTAAGGATTACAATATTGAAAACCTAACACATACTTGGGGTCGACCGCACAGGTACATATCAATGGCTAACCACGAATGAAACATGGTGTAGAACAAACGACAAGTGTTCCAGTCCTGATGATCACGGTCGATTGAGCTGTCAGTATCCATACCTCGTGCTGCTGAAGAACATCTAGGGCTGTTGTCAATGTGGTGGACGCTACAGCATCTCCCTGAAAGACAGTAGTTGCATTAGTATGGATAACACCAATTATAACTGAAAACAAACACCATGGGGCGACAACTAAGGTGTATATCAATTGGAAAGCACTAATCAAACAATTGGTAAACTAATTACACGATACATAAAAACTGTTACTTGACATGCATAAAACAAGTCTGTAGCGGAATAGCCAAGTAAGATTACCTGATGGGCGCTAGAAGTGGTTGATAACTGCGAGCACGTCACGGAAGTAGAATGTTCTTGCTTCAGATTCAAGGGATAGTCAAGCAGTTGTAAAGGTAAATTATTGTTTGATAATGAAATGCCAATATTTAAAATTGCCATGTAAGGAGACAGAATACTTGAGTAATGCATTTGAAAATGCGCAATATAGCACAGTTCCCTGTGCCCATATATAGATTTTATTTGTGGGTTATGAAATCTAAAAATAATATATTGATAAATGTCATTATTCAAAAAGCTATACACTCATATCAATGTCAAAAGTATTACAAATTGGAAACAACAGCTAAAATATCAATGAATCCATTCGGCTACCTACACACTACCGCAAGGCCTAAAGCTAAAAACGGACACTTGACTCACCAGTGGCGGAATGTGGATGAATAGAGTGGGAATAGCGTTGCGAGCAATTTTCGTGTTGTTCGCCGTATATTCTTCTTTGTTACCCAAGATGTAGCTTACAAGTTCGAGGGAAAGTGCCGGCTGCAGATGCGGTATCAATCACCCCTCTTGTCCTCAAAGACTTGTTGGACTCTACTTTCAAGCTCATGCAGTGGATATCCGCAATGTCTGACCCATTCTCTTATTCGATCAACAGTTTTCGGGAATTCATGCATTGTAGTGCCTTCAGATTTAGCATGGGTCTTCGAAGGGCAACCGCTAATCGAACAGGCAGGCATTGTTGAAAATTCTGAAAAGTAAATATCGACATTATTTTTTTTTTTTTAAAACATGTTTTTATTGGTTTTAAACAAGCAAGTTATACATTACGTCATGTGCAATTAAGGTGTTTCCATTGGTGAAGTCTCGCTTGAGAATACAAACCAAAGAAACAAACATAAAGCATAAACACAACAGTAGGTCAGTGAGGAAGGTCTAACTGCATGGGGAGGCCGAAGTTTGGTGGGGGTAAGCCCCTCGAGGCCCCATTTCGGATTCAGAACTCCTGGAGGTAGATCATTCTTCAGGGT
This sequence comes from Ambystoma mexicanum, assembly GCF_040938575.1. Classification (NCBI taxonomy): domain Eukaryota; kingdom Metazoa; phylum Chordata; class Amphibia; order Caudata; family Ambystomatidae; genus Ambystoma; species Ambystoma mexicanum. The sequence continues at coordinate 904,608,841 of NC_090926.1, forward strand.
CCAGCTGGGGGAGGGGAGAAGGCCCCACTTAGATCAAAGCTTTCGCTGCTCCGACTATTTTGCTAACAGGGGCTGACCTCCCCAGATGGGTGACCCCGGCTACTCTTCCGTGTTTTATTTCAGTCGTATTTGTCCTTCCAACGTAGAGAGGGAGGCTGTCGGGTCAGGCCTGGGTATGACTGTGCGTAATCCAAGAAGGGAGACCAAGTATGGAAAAATGTGTCTCTGTTCCCAAACCTGAAGGCGGTGATTTTTTCAGCCGCTATTATGTCCCAACATTTAGTCCACCACATTTGAACCGACGAGCCCTCTGGGTTTTTCCAGAGCCTTGCCACTGAAATATCGGCCGCAGTCAGCAGGTGGGAGAAAGTTCTCCTCTGTGGCCTGATCGAGGGAATTGGCCCTCGCCGCTTGCTCCGAGGAGTACGATCCCTGGTTCCCATGGGATTGCCAATCCCGTGATCAAATTGATTTGCTCTAACACTGCTTTCCAAAATTGCATCGCCTTGGGGCATGTCCAGAGCAGATGGTGTAGTGTGCCTTTGTCCGGGCAACCTCTCCAGCATGTTGGTGGGATCGCCTGGTTGCATTTATTGAGAGATTGTGGGGTTCGATACCACCTATAGCATACTTTGAATGCCCCCTCCTTGTTGGATACACATTTCGAGCTTCTATTTGCTCTTGTCCAGATCTGGTCCCATTCCTCCGGCTCAATGGGTCTCCCAATGTCTCTCTCCCATCTGAGCATGTATGGTTCCTTGTTGGTCGGTTCTGTCTAGCATCTTGTAGAGGGTAGAGATCTTGCCCTTAGGGGGAGGCGATGTGAGGGTCTGCTCCAGGGCTGTTAGGTCTCTGCTTCCCAGGTTTTTCATGCTCCTGTTTGGGAGCCAATGCCTGAGTTGGGTGTATCTGAACCTCTCGTTTTCAGGAACCTTGAATTTCGCCTTGCAGGCCTCGAAGTCCAGAGGATTACCCTCCTCGAAAAAGCTTTGCACTTTCTCCAGTCCTCCCTCCCTCCACCTCACGAAGTCCTTGGGGTTGGTGCCCGGTGAAAATTCCGGATTCAACCAGATCGGGGTGAGAGGGCCCGTAGTACTGCAGACTCTCCATAGCCGTGCCACCTTCTTCTAGTTCGCCACTGTGTTTTCGGTTGCTGAGCGCGGGCCCCTGTCCGGGCGGTCGATGGAGCGTTTCATATGTGGTAGTGAGGTTATCGGGACTGGACTCCAGGCCTCCTCCAGCTCCAGCCAGCAGGGTTTAGGAGTGACCGGTGGCCAGGCGAATGCGTGCAAGAGCTGGGCTGCTAGGATATATCTGGCAACGTGGGGTGCTCCCAATCCCCCCACAGCCCGATCCCGTAGCATGAGTTTCCTTGGGATCCATGGCTGTTTTCCATCCCAGATGTATCTCATGATGCCCCTTTGTAGTTTCTGTACAGCTTGCTTCGGGATAGCCGTTGGTAGGGTTGAGCAGTGGTAAAGCAGTCTTGGAATGAGGTTCATTTTCAGAGCCGTTATTCTTCCGAACCAGGACATTTCCTGTTTCTGCCAGCGTAATAGATCGCTTTTGAATTCTTTGAACAGAGGGGGAAAGTTAGCTTTATATAGTTTGTTGGGTGATCCTGTTAGTTGGACCTCTAGGTATGATAGGTGCTTTTCGGGCCAGGGAATGAGATATTCGTTTGCCATGTCCGAGATCAGAGATCGAGGTAGGTTGATTCCCAGCGCCGCTGACTTAGGAAGGTTAACCTTGAACCCCGATGCTTTACCAAATTCTTTCAGTTCAGTCCACAGAGCTTTCATGGATTCCCTGGGCTTGGTTAGTGTTAAGAGTACATTGTCGGCGTATAAGGCGGCTTTGTATAGTTGGGCTTTGATCGTCAGGCCTTGGATTGCAGCGTTTTGCCGTACTCTGCTTGCGAACGACTCCATCGAGAGGGCAAAGATCAGTGGGGAGAGTGGACATCCTTGCCTTGTGCCTCTCGAAATGTGGATTGTGTCGGATCTAGTTCCATTAATTCTCAGCCTGGTGAATGGGTGCTGATAGTTAGCTAGTGTCCATTTTATGAACTTGGGGCCGAAGCCAAAGTGCCTTAATGTTTTTTGTATGTAGCCCAAATCTAGCCTGTCAAAAGCTTTATGAGCAACAAGCGAGAGCACCATCAACTCCTGTCCCTTCCTGCTGGCTGATTCGGTAACATTTATGGTTCTTCTTATGTTGTCGTGAGTGCGACGGCCGGGGATGAACCCGGTTTGGTCCGGGTGTATGATGTCCGGGAGTAAGGGAGCCAGCCTGTTTGCTAGGATTTTGGCGAAGATTTTGGCGTCGTAATTCAGGAGCGTGATGGGTCTGTATGAGGCACAGAGGCTCCGGTCCCTGCCTGGTTTCAGAAGCAGCTCTGTTAGCGACTCTTCCATTGAGGGGGTGGTCGTTCCCGATGACAGGAAGGAGTTGAAGAGGGCCACCAGCTGGGGGGCGAGTATGTATGAAAACTTTTTATAGAATGGAGCTGTGAGCCCACCCGCCCAGGTGATGAGTTTTTCAATTTTGCTATGACCTCGCTCACTTCTTCTATCGAGATAGGGTTTTCTAGGGCTGCCAGGTGAGGGTGTGGGTCGCGCGGCTGTATCCCAGCTAGGTATTTTGAATGTGCGTCTGCTGCCGTGGGGAACCCGACATGATTACTCTATGGCGCGCAGTCATGATGTCTATTTTCTCCGGGTTGGCGTAGCGCGGCCTTCCCTGGGCATCCTGGAGACATTGGATGGTGTTCCGCGAGTGCAGCTTTTTTAATTAGTCGTCAAGGAGACGGTTTGCTTTGTTGCTGTGCGCATAATAGAATTGTTTTGTGTATGTGAGTGCTCTGGCCGCCTTAACTGCTAGGTGCATTTCTAGAGATCGTTTTGCTTTCTGGAGCGCACGGCTTGCTTTCCTGTTCTGACCCTGCTTCAGGATGCGTTCCGCCTCGAACACGTCCGCTTCGAGCTTGTCCTGCTGTAGGTTGCGTAGGCGTCGTAGCCTGGCGGTGCAATCGTTAGCCGTGCCCCTGATCACTGGTTTCATGGCATCCCAGATCGTGGAAATCGATGTGTCTTTGGTGGTGTTTTCCTTGAAGTAGTTCTTGAGGGCTTCTGCCATTTCCCTTCTGATTGCTATGTCTGCCAAGATCTGGTCTTGAAGTTTCCATTGTCGCTGGGTTGGCTCGCGGAAGCTCTTTACCCTCAGTTTCATTATGACCGGAGCATGGCCTGAAAGGGCTCTGTGTCCTATTTGCATGGTTTCAACGCAGGGGATGAGAGAACTGGATAGAAGCAGCAGATCGATCCTTGAATGCCCCAGATGGGCATGGGAGAAGAATGTGTAATCCCTAGTCCCCATGTTGGCCCATCTCCAAACATCTATGGAGTCGGTTTCCCTCAAGAATTCTGCCATAGCGAGAGCTTTGCCGAAGTCCTCCTTGGCTGGGGGGGAGTGCTTTATCCAGATTGGGATCTGGAGTCAGGTTGAAGTCTCCCCCTATGAGCAGCTGACCTTCGGTGAAGGTTGTAAGTACAGGAAGGAGATTTTGCAGAAATAGGCTTTGCGCTGTGTTTGGGCAGTATATAGCTGCTATGGTGATGGGAAGCTCCACTAGCCGGCCTTTCAGTGGAATATACCGCCCCTCTGGATCTCTTTTGATCGTAATATTCGTCAAAGGGAGGCTTCGGCTTATCAAGATGGCCACCCCTCTTTTTTTGAGGTCTGCAGAGGCGAAGAAGCGTTTTGGGTAGTGTTGTTAGGCGATGCGGCGCTCGTCAGTCCTGAGGAGGTGTGTCTCCTGAAGGCATATAATATCAGGTGCTAGCTGGGAAAGCCTGTGCTCCACGGACTTCCTCTTCCGAGGGGCGTTCAGGCCCTGGACGTTCCAGGTTAACACAGATAGCTCTCTATCCGGCAGGGCCATTAGTCGGTGATACAGTTAGTGGATTTGCCTTGCTTCTGTCCGGGTGAGGAGTGAAAGTCACCCCTTCCCTTGTGGGCCGGGCTTTGCATATATCGAACCATACAATGTTCAATGCAAAGTTTGTTTTACTCGCCGGAACTATACCAGTTCATCATGTGCGGCTTAGTGTTTGCATAAGTTGCAGAAATTTGTAAATAATGTGACTAAACTCTGAACATGTGACTCGTCCCTTGGATGTTCTGTCTTGCACAAGAAGGAAACATGCTTACATTATAGACTGGATCCCGAAGGATGCAATTCAATGACAATTGACACAGATGAAAATAAATAGATCTATCGATAGCATAAAAATTGAAACTCAAGTCAATAGCAATGAGCCAAATGAACATACCACTATTGGGTACTCTAATCGCAAATAGAAATTTAAAAATGACCGAAATATGACTAGGATATATGGCCTTACCTTGACCAACAAACAGATGGATTCAGCAGGCCGAGCAGTATGTTGCAGGAGAACAGGTAGATGGCCACAGGTAGCACACTGACAAGTTTGCTCGAAGCGGTCACAGATGGCACGACGACGAGCAGATTAGCATAGATCTCGGTGCTACTCAGGTAGAACGTTCAGGAGTTGACTTGCAAAGCACAAAGATGTTCTCATGAGACATATCAAGTGGTTTATAAAGTATTAGAAACAGGGATGTGTTTGTGAATGAATGACGTGTGTATGTCGTGGTATTATGTGGTTTGCAGGGGGGAGGCCTGCCTCAGGGGAGGCCTGCCTGGAGACACGGGGTCTGAGGAGGCCATGTGAGCGATTGCCCCTTTGGCGTGGGATACCTTTTGAAGTGTACATGGTGTTATCGCCCCTGACAGCACACCGTGGCAGCGCTCATCCACGGGTGCGAAATGCCTTTGATAGGGGAGGGGGGAGGGGGTGGATGGATGGGCCAGTGGGCGTGCAGGCAAGTGTGTGGGAGCGAGGGGCCATCAGGCCCCTCTCATCCTTTACTTCTCAGTAGAAACTCGGACCAAGTGCCTCCAGTAGTGGCTTCGCCCCTTGCCCTTATGTGATGTTAACTTTGGTTGACATTCGCGGAGATGGGACCACTGAGCAGGACACGGGGCATCCATTTTTGTACCCCCTTTCGACTCCATCTTGATGACCAGGCCTCACTGCGATAGTACAGCGCGCAGAGCACATGGCCCCCACCCTCGTTCCCACTCTGACTGGAAAACTCCAGAGGTATTTACAACAGCTAATAAATGTAACACATCAATCTTCCTCTGAGATCACTGTCCTGCATGTGAACCAGCCTGAACTAAGCACATAGCTCGTTCATCTCCACAAACGTGTCCTTGCCCACGCACCGTCGCCAGTGGAAACTTACTGCAATTCTGACTCTGTGTCCCTGCAAGGTATTCTCTTCATGTGCCAGACCACTGACCATGCCATGATGCCCACCTAGCAGATCCCCAACTAACATTAGACCACTACCACAGTATATCGTTGCCCATCAATAACAAATGACACATACCGGAGATTCTTGTGAGCACAGGCCCACACTTCAACCAGTGTTTTAATTGATAGTATAGATATATGTGTGACTTTTATAGAGACATAACCTACTGAAAGACTTTGAACAAGTGTTATTTAGTGCATGTATTATTGAGAATATATTATGTTAGCTTAGATAGTGACCACCCCGCTTCACAGCGACCTGACCTTCACCCATTCGGAGCACAGATGTCTGACGTCCATCCTTGAATGGAGACGCACTTCATTCATTTAAAAAATCGAAACAACCGTTGTTGAAACATATGTGGTGTTTTATTTTGTATCTTATTTTGATCGCACAAAAATACAAGACTTTACACATTGTACAGGTCAGGTTGCAGCACAGCGAGGGAAAATCCCCTGTACTGACCGCTGTCACTCGGGAAAATTTCTCTTATGGCACGAACGGCACAGGCGGGTATTACTCTTCGAACGCGGTGTCCAAGCCTCCCGTGAAGCCACCATGTAAAGGAACGATAGGCCACCAGCCGGTACCACCTGTGAAAAAGAATGATACAAACTGTTTTTAAATGAACAAGATAAGTTTATTAAACGTTTGTTGTCAATGTCAATTCTTGTAACTAATGGCATTCTGCTTGGACAAATGCTATCTAGAGACTGCACACTATTGAATGACTTTCATGCGTTAACATGATATGTATATGTAATTCTGGATATAGTAGAAGACCATAAAATAGGTGTGGCATCACAAGCAGAGTATACTTACTCGTTACTCGGATTCCGAGGACGAACAGTTGCGCGAAGTTCGTGCATAAGCACCATCGTTATCCTCAACACGGACCGCGTGAGGCAGGCTGACCTGAAGTCTGGCTGCTCGGTGATGCATTGCGGTTGTGGCTCGCCTTCCGAGATGTAGGCCACGCATCCCAAGTTATCACAGCAGCAGCAGTTCTCCTCCTCGGTTGGCATTATCTCACACCGATTGCATGTGCACCAGGTGGAAACACCGTCCATGCGACTAGGTCCAGTGTCTTCATCCGTTGATTCGTCCTGCCAACTGCCGTCCGAAGCCCCATCGTTTTCGCGTGTTTCCCTTTCCAGTAGTTCCTCCTCGGTATACTCGGGCTTGTACATGTAGGGCATTATTTTAGCCATTGTGTGGTAAACAAACTAAAATAATTTATAGCGATGGTACAGGTGTTCACACGGGCTACAAGCGGCAAAGGTAGCTGACCAGAGCACAGAAACGAGTCACAGAATACTCAAAGTAACACAGAGAGAGGAATGGAATCGAAAATCTGCTGCTGTGTGTTGTGAAACGGTCTGTTTATACTTAATGAGTAAAGAGGCTTCCTGCCGTTTCCATGGCAACAGGTCATTAGCTCAAGCGCAGCGATTGTTGACACGAGACGTGCTTTGGCGTTGTGAAATGGGCGGTACGCGTCTGCTGATGACAGGCTCAGGGGCAGGGGATATGATTTAGTGCCGCAAAAGCAGGTCAGCCAGGGCGATGGGGCAAGTGATAGGATTATCACAAAATGGCAGTGCCCTGGTGCCTGTTTTCGTGTGCTTTTAATGGATGAAAACTTGGGTGATGTCCATAGGAAATTTTTCTAAAATCGTGCGATTTAGGCTTAAAAACACATGGCCGACCCGTAGGGACAAAAACATTTTTTTTTTTTTTTTTATAAAGTATTTTATTGTTATTAACATAGTACAATGGTCATAATAACAAAGCAACAAGCAAACAAAAACAACTTCAGACTGTCATAGTCGTTCACAATCAGAAAAGGTACCCTGAGCATCAACAGTTGAGCGATCATCTCATCACATGCAATAATGTATAGTATGGTACAAGCACAAAACAAAACCCCCAGTGCACATTCCCCCGCCTGTACATGGGACACTCAGGCCACACCTTCCTCCCACCTGTCCCATATTTTCGACGCTTTGTTGGGACAGCCTCGCGCCGAGTAAATCCTACGCTCCATCATAGCGCATATGTCCATATCCAATTTCCATTGTTCCAGCGTTGGGGAGTCAGGGGCACCCCATTTCTGCGCGATATTGCGCTTAACCAGCCCCATCGCCGTGTGTAGGAGCAATCTTTCCCACTTATTAGCTTCTATCTCATCGGGCACGCCCAGAAGCAAAGCCCTTGGGTCCAGTGGTATGGTGCGAGTCAGAACTCGGGAGAGTTCCCTACAGCATGCGTTCCAAAAAGTTTGTATCTGGGGACACAGCCACAAAATGTGAATAAAGGTCCCCTCCCCATCCCCACACCGCAAACAGTTTGGGTCAGAAGCCCGTTTCCAGCCATATAGACGTGTCCTAGGGTAATAAACCCGGTGTAGTATTTTCAACTGCACTAATCGAAGCCTAGAGGAAATGGCGATTTCCCGGGGATGCATAAGGACTTGTATCCAATCCTCAGGATCTATCACCCCCACATCTACTTCCCATTTTGCCTTTAGTTCATTCAATTCGGGGGTAGCAAAGGAGGATATAGCATTGTAAAGGATGGAAGTGCATTTGGTAGGGATATGCGCCGGAAGGATGTTACGCTCTATGGGGGTATAGTCCGGTAACTGCGTATCTGCTGTCAGGTAGGGTCTCAAAGCATGGGCGAGGCGAATGTAGTGGTAATGTTCCGTATTCGGAATCTGGAATCGCAATTGTAGGTCATCAAATGAGGCCAAACACCCCTGTGTAAGCATGTCCCCAATCCTGGCAATCCCCGCATTCACCCACCTAGGCCACGGCTCCAACTTCTGGGTCTCAGCTAGGTTGTTGTTCCGCCAGAGGGGTTGTGCTCTAGTAGCTTTATTTTCCCACCCAATGAATCGGTGTGCCTGTCTCCACACTGTGATCATATGCGTAGTGGTTGTGGGCGGAGAGGTTCTCGAAAGGGGCTGATAGAGGAGAAGCAGCGGGTCAGTGTTGCGCATAGTGGCTATCTCAGCCCGTATATGGGGCAGGTCTCGGTCCCCGTGGAGAAGGTCATTAACCACCACCAGTTGTGATGCCCAGTAATACGTTTGAAGGCGGGGAACTCCTATTCCTCCCTCCCAAATAGATCTTTGAAGTGTAGTTAACGCAATTCGTGACTGGCCTCCCCCCCATATGAGGTCTCTGAGAAGTGTCTCCACCTGGTGGAACTCCGAGTCGGGGACTTTAAGTGGGGCATTTTGAAGGACATAGAGGAATCTAGGAAGGGTCATCATTTTAAAAAGTGCCGCTCTTCCCATAAGTGTCAGGGGGAGGAGTTTCCAGTGCCGGACATCAACAATAAAGCGGTCTGTGATTGGTCGGAGATTGTTCCTTATATAGCTTGTTAAATCCCCGGATATCCATATTCCCAGGTAACGAAACCCCTGTCGTTCCACCCGGTACGGGCAGTCCTGGGGGATTGCCTGTTCCCCACCCTTCACCGGAAAGAGGACTGATTTCCCCCAGTTGATTCTGAGTCCGCTGAGTTCCCCAAAGCGGACTAACATTTGCGTTACAATGGCAGAGGATGTTAGTGGGTCACCCAGGTACACCAGGAGGTCATCCGCATACAGGGATGTACGATCCTCGTGTCCCTCCGGCCATCTGAATCCTCTCCAGGCGGTGTTTTGGCGAAGCCAAAGAGCTAATGGCTCGATAGCAAGGGCGAACAAAAGAGGGGACAAAGGGCATCCCTGTCGCGTACCACGGCCCAGGGGGAAGGACCCAGAGGACCAGCCATTCACTCTCACTTCCGCCTTGATGTTAACATAAAGTAGCTGCACCCAGCCTAAATAGGCCTCTCCGAACCCCATGCGGCGCATTATTTCCCAAAGGTAGTCCCATCGAATGGAGTCGAACGCCTTTTCAAAATCGATTGCCAACAAGGCCAAGGGTTCGTTTATAATCGGGGATCTCTCCAATGCTAAATGGAGGCGGCGCAGATTCATCCGAGTCGATTTGGCAGGCATAAAACCACACTGATCCGGATGGATCAAGGAGGATGTGACTAACTGCAACCGATTCGCTAATAGCTTAGCAAGGACCTTAGCTTCCCCGTTAATCAGCGATATAGGTCTATAAGAAGCACAATCATGTGGAGGTTTGCCAGGCTTGGGAATGACCACAATGGTGGCCTTGCAAAGATCTGGTGGGAGGGTACCCTGTTCCCGGGCAGCAAGAAACATCCTATGTAGAGGACCGGCCATTTTGTCTACTCCTAGCTTCTGCCAAGTTTCAACTGGGAATCCGTTCGGGCCCGGTGCCTTTCCCGACTGGAGCTGAGACAGTGCCTCTGCAATCTCAGCCTCTGATAAAGCAGAGTCCAGCTGGTCCCTCTGTTGCCCCGAAAGGATCGGCAGCGTCACCTCATCTAGGAGGCAGGGGTTTAGCGGTGAGGTCGGAGCCCGATACAAATCTGCGTAAAACTCTGTGAAGGCCTCGGCAATCCCAGAGTCCGAATGTTGGGTGTCGCCCTGTGCCGTGACAATTTCCCGGACATGGCGCTGCCCCTCGTCTCTCCTCTGCAACCAAGCGAGCAGTTTACCCGACTTATCCCCAAGTTCATACACCCTCGCCCTAGCCTGCCAATGGGCCTGCTTGGCGTCATCCATCGTTCTGTTACGGAGGCACTCCTGGGCGCGCTGGAGGGATCGGTGGGTCTCAGGCGTAGGATCGGATATATGCTCAATCTCCCTGTCTCTCACTTCCTCTTCGGCCTTTAATATTTCCCGGAACCGGATGTTTCTTTTATGTGTCGTCCAAGAAAGGATTTCACCCCTTAGCACTGTTTTATAGGCCTCCCATAATATCACGGGGCTGTCCACCGACTTCTCGTTAATTTCGAAATATTCACCAGAAACTTCCTCGAGGCGATCTATCAGTTCCGGGGACCCCAGATAATAATTGTTAAGTCTCCACGTTCTAGGGGGAAGGGGACCCTGCATACGCAATTCAACTAAGAGGGGGGAGTGGTCCGAAATGCCCCGGGGGAGTAAATCTGCGGACATTGCCCTATGGAGGTCGGTATGTGGCAAGAAGAAGTAGTCCAGTCTGGACATGGAGCCGTGAGCGCCGGAATGGAAGGAGTACTCCCTATCAGTCGGGTGTAACTCTCTCCATACATCTCGGAGCCCAAGGGCCGATGCAAAACTGGCCAATCTAGTCGAGGTGTCAGGGTTGCGATTTCGGAGATGGGAACGGTCAAAGTTATCATTCATGGTATCATTAAAATCACCCCCCAGAATGAACGTATCAGGATGGTGTTTCCCTATAAGGGTAGTAAGATCGTCCAGTAATTCCTGTCCCAACCCGGGTGGGGAATAAATTGCGGCAATGGCCATCGTCTGACCCCAGATGGTCCCCATGACGAACACGTATCGACCCCTTGGGTCGCGCTCAACCAATTGCTGAGTAAATGGAATGCGCTTGTGTATCAGGATGAGGGTGCCCCTGGAGCCCATTGTGTACCCCGCCTGAAGGGCAAGGTGGTAATTAGTCCTCTGAAAAAAGGCACAGTGTGATCCGGCCAGGTGGGTTTCTGTCAAAAGGGCCACATCAGGGGAGTGTCTATTTAGAAATTGCCTAAGCAGGCGCCGTTTAATCCCGGACCCCATCCCATTCACGTTCCAGGTGAGGAACTTCAGGGATTTGGTGTGGCGCATGGGTGTCCCGTGAGTCTGTGCACAGGATATCTATCACACATGATGGGGGTCTGTACGATTGTAGCAATCAGTGAGAGATGGTGAAGTGGTAACTTCGACCAAAGACAGTGGTTCGTGTCCGTTATAAACATATGACAGTCTTGAAGTAACAAACAAACTTCCAAACATTCCCAACTTACCCCCACCCTATACTCCACCCCAACACGAAGTACCTGTCGCCCAAACATAGCTGGACCTTCAACTTAAGGTAGCAGCTCAAAAACCCAGACCCTAGAGCCGGGTCTAGATAAACAAGAAAGAGGGGGGGGGAAAAGGGAGAAGGAGAAGGAGAAGGAAAGGAGGAAGTTCGGCTAGGGGGGGGGGGTTTTCAGAGGCTCCTCCAGAGTCCCCTCCCATGCGCCAGTGTCAACATCTTCCATGGTGGACTACTCATGCGTCCGGCTTAAGAATACAAACAAAGAAAGAATACTTCAAAGCGCCATTACTAGGCCAGAGGGGCGACAGTCCGGTCAATGTCCTCGCTGATCTGCATCGGGGTCCAGGACCCCCTGTTCATTCCTCTCCGGGTTTCCTCTCGGGGAGGCGTGCCTGGGCCTCGGTCTTCCTCTCGGCCTCCTCGGTCTCGCAGTCCAATCACCTTCTATATGGGCCTCCGCCCATTTCCATGCCTCCTGCGGGTCGCTGAAATGAACCGTGGTTCCACCATGATATATCTTCAGTTGGGCCGGGAAGAGCAGGCCATATTTCACATTTAGTTGGGCCAGCTGTCTCTTGAGTGGCTCAAACGATTGTCGTGCCCGCTGCACTTCTCGGGTGTAGTCCGGGAAAAAGGCGATTCGGGAGCCGTTATGGGTAATCGAGCCTTGTGCCCGCGACAGTTGCAGGAGGGCATCCCTATCTCGGTAGTTGAGTAAGCGGGCGATGATAGTACGTGGCGGGGCACCCGGGGGTGGTCTACCCGCCGGCATTCTGTGAGCCCTCTCCACTGAGAAGAACTTTGAAAAGGATGTGGCCTCGAAGATGTCTACAAGCCACTGCTCCAAGAACAGCTCCATACACTGTCCCTCCTCCCCTTCTGGCAGACCCAGGATACGGACATTATTGCGACGGGATCGCCCCTCTCCATCCTCCACTCTTGATTCAAGGGTCTTAAGGCGGTTTAAGGCCTGGGACAGTTGGCGGTTAATCCCGCCTATATTGTCTTCCACTTCAGAAATACGTTGTTCCGCCTCTCCCGTTCTGGAGGTTAGTTTTAGAAGCTGGATGGTGCCCTCCGATTGTGGCCATTTTGTGGGGACATCTGAGCTAGCTGTAGTATTCACGCTGTGGTGAGTTTTTGACAAAACTTATCTTGGGGTTAACTGGGATTTACAAGTAGGTGCCTTCCTCCTCAAATGCTTTTTCTTTTTTGAAATTCTTCCCAAGCCTTCAGTTCTTTTTTTAACTGTAATGTTATGTCGTGTTGTTCTGTTTGCATTCTCTCTTGGCGCTCTAGCAGTTGAGATTTGGTTAGAGGGAAGAGGGGAATGCAGTCTGGCTTTGTTGCTTTGTGCAGACTGGAATTTCCCTGAGCTCTGCATATGGATCTGTTTCTAGGTGTTGTGTGTCAAGAGCGTACATTCATTTTGTCTCCAGAGGGGAGTCTTTCATGCTCTTGGTGTTAGAATACATTAGCCTCGGTGGGTATATGCATTAGCACCCTGCAGGGGGGCCAATCAGGAGGCTCGGAATACGGGCTGTACTGTGTGGTACAAACCTTGCATTCCAACCTGCCTGTGCAGCCAGCGCCCCCTTCCCCGCTCTTGCCATCTGTTAAGGGCACAAAGCCCTAGATTTTTGGATTTGTATTAAATAATAAAATGTTGCAGGGAATTCCATCTCAGAAAGGGTGGCCTGCTGACCAGACCACTCCACCGCCATTCATATCACAGCATAGTTTGCACATGTGCACCAGTCTCTGGCAGAGCTTCAGCACCTGCTCTCCAGTTGCACAGAGCAGGTTAAAAGGTCACATATGCACTTTTGATTATTCCAAGCTACCACATGGTGGCAGGATAATCTTGAAATATAAGTCATGCCAAGGTTTTGGGATGGTGGCTGGTAGTTCACATAAGTATTAAAACACGTCTGATTTGTAGCATACCAGTGTCAACCCTGTGAGCTCAGACCAGCTATGAGCTGTAATGTGGATACCTGTCTGCATTCCAGTGACTGAGACAAAGGACTGCACTCCAGCCTCTTTTGACCCTCTGGGAGGATATGTGACTCCTCCCTCCCAGGCACCAATAGCTCTCAACAGTAGTTGTCCTGGGAACATAGCTGCAAAGAGGCACTTCTATATTAAAGGACTGACTCAAACTAGAGAGCGGCCCCAGCAGAAGTCTTTGAAGCTGCAGTCTGGGACAGGGTGTAGTTAAGACAGGCTTGAAGAAGGATCCATCCATCTTACTTTTCTGTGGACTTTGATCTCCGTCCTGTCACCTCCACTTCCTGCGGAACAAGGCATTATATGGGTTTGATGGGAGGAAATAATCTCTTGCCTGAAGGACAGGGATTCAACCCCTTAAAGCAGGCTTGCTTTCCTTCAATCCTCTGTGGCCTTTTACCTATAAAATAGTCCTGCAGAAGTTGAACTTTGCTGTGCCCAGTGCTGCGTGTGTTTCACCGTCCTGAAAAAGTTGAACTTTGCTGTGCCACATGCAGCCACTACCTCCTGCCCTTCATCTCCCCCTCGCCCCCTTTTCCCATCCTACCCCACCCTCTCTGCTAGCACTGTCCTCTTTCTTCTATCTCCTTGTATACTGATGTATTGTCCTCCCTTCTGTCTCAAACTCGCACCCATCCTACTCTCCCCTCACCCTACTTGCCCTTTTCCTTACACCTTAAAAACCGCCTAACTATTTGGAGCATAGTTAAGCCCAGTCATCTTCCTTTCCTTTCCCCCCTCTTACCCTCCTCTCCCATTAACCTCACCCCCCCTCCCATCCCCCTTTACACTGTATTTATGTCACACTCATTGTCCCACTCCAATTTAGCGTTGTATAGCAGCCTGTCTGTTCTACCCCGTCCCCTACACTCCTCTACCCTCCTATTTTTGTAAAGCACTTGGAAAAACTAAGGACGGTCGTCAGACATCAAAGAGTGTTCTTCACTGTTATGTTTTATTTGTACTTATTTATGCACTTAACCTGCCATGTGTAAGCCTGTATCTTTCAGAAAGTCAAGAGCTCTGAATGACTGTTGTTTTTCTACCACTGTTCCTCTCCCCTCCTTCAGCGCTTTGAAACACTTCTCTGTGTATAGGCGCTATACAAATAAACAAGAAATAAAATTACATGAATAAATAAAAGATGGGATCTCACTCACTTTTGAATTTGAATCACTTTTAGACCATCAAGAAGAATTCATTTGAACCCCGTTGGGAGAGCAGTCAGTTCCAAATCCCTCTGCCAGAGGTTAAGACAGATGTTCTAAGGCAGAGGGAAACGCTGCTCCCTACCGATATCCAGGGTACCTTGGAGTTGACTTTGCTCGGAACCAATGCCTACCACCCTGCTAGCAACATTCTCTAAGGTGGGAGAGCAGAGACTGAAAAGGACTAACTTTGACCTAGAGCCTCCCTGCAGTGGGACACACTGCATCCAGAGGGCCAAAGCAGCCTGGTCTCCTGTTTTCATCTCTAACCACTTTGAACCACATTCAAACCACCTGGATCTTCGGTGCTGCCTTTGGCACTTGCCTTCGAACCACCCCTTGCATCCATTGAACCGTTTTTACGCTCCAGCGTCCCAGTAGAACCTCGTCAGCTGTTTAGCTCGAGCACCAGCGCACTGCACAGACAACTGCAAACCGCTGCGTCATCAAACAACCAGGACTTCACTTTGCGGCTCAAATTGATGGAAGATTACGTCATTTGTTGATCAGAGCCAACAGTACACATCGTTTCGAACCACCCTCAATACCTGTACTGCTATTGGTTATCTATCGACCTAGAAGGCTCATCACTGCCTTTGAATCTCAAGGAGCACAGCTTCTAACTTGGCTGCACGCTGACTGACTGCCTAGGGTCAATGTGCCTTTATGCCTGCGAAGCTGCTTTGACCTGCCAGTGTCACGCCCCAAAGACTGGTTCGGCCCCGTCAAACTGCCTAAGAACTGGATGAAGGTACTATTGCGAGCCCCTGTCCCCTTGGTACTTTTTTAGGGTGCTAGAGACTGGGTAAAGCCCATTTTGCATCTTTTTCCTAAAGAACATATCCCTTTAAGTGACAATATTGCAATTATTGCCCTTTTCCTCCCTGCTAAGGTATGGATGGTGCCCACACTTATTTTTCCTACATTTTCTGTCTTCATTTATAGGGGTTGCTTTGTATAGTGTTTTTAATGGTTAGATGTATGTTTAACTTATTTAATGAAAGTTTCTAATATTATAGAACTTTGATTGGACATTCTTGTATTTTGGAACTGTTTTAATATTTCTGCTGAGTTTGCAACTGTTTTACGTTCACACCCCTTTGAAGACAATAGGCTTCCCTCTTCACACGTTATGATATAATATTTTATTTGTATCGCGCTCGTACACAAGTGTTTCAGAGCGCGACTAGGCAAGGGATGGGAACAGGGGAAAAACAAAACACAACACAACAACGATCTTATTAGGCCCAGTGACATTGAGAATGCGCAAGTGCATGGGAAAGGGAAGAGGGAAAAAGTGCATGGAAGGGGGACAGTGGAAAGTATGGAGCAGAGGAGAGCAGATTAATAATAAATAAATAGAAAATGGAGGCAATAAATAGCGTTGCCACAAAACGTGAGGGAGGTATCTCTCTAGGCTGTGCCTGTTTTACCTTTATGATTGGGATCTGTGCTGGCTGTAGAAGTGTGAGGGCTGGTCAAGCGGCTTAGCTCCCAATTATCCTTGTACTCCGGCAGAAGTCATATCGTCCCACTTGTCTCTCTTTCTGCCAGTGGGGCTTACTCCGTAGATTGCATTCATTATCATATGCAGAGCACTAGGTGATATATGGAGAGGCAAGACATGCCTGTTGTCAGTGTGTGCGGAAAATATAGGTTCTAGTACGTAGATATAGCAACGTAGCTAATTGTTATTACATTATACTTGATTATCACCATTTGTGCTGGGCTCGCACAATGCATATGGGCCCCAAATTTTAGCGGAAGAATGCCAAACTTGCGGAAAGTGCTCTGAAAAATACAAATGCAAAACCACCAACTGGCTACCGATTTTGGCGATTGTTGATAAATGTAATCACAAAGCTTCCCCTGTAGACTTTAAACTGCACTTGTGTTGTACCTACTGTGGCATGCTCATCCGAGCTCTTGAGCACGCCCTGGACTTACAGTGACTTCTCCTGTGTAACACAGCTCCACACTGCAGTGGCAGAGATGGAACAGGAGAAGCTTGACCTCCAGCACAAGCACACCGAAAACATCCAAGCCCTCTTGGACGACACCAATGCACGCCTTGTTAGGATGGAAGCGGACTATGCGGCTCAGACTGAAGAGACTGTATGTATTCTCATATACCAATTCTTTCCTGGCTTTCCTCATTCTCGCAATGCAATCTTCTGTTTTATTGGAGCTCTCCTTGCCTGCTTTATGTGTCTTTCTGAATTCATGCCTAGAGTTTAGAGTACTTTGATTTGTGAAAACAAAAACTTGCGATGCTCTGGCACGCTCGCTTGGCAGGATCCAAAAATGTATTTGCACTGTAGTTTGTAACAAGAAAACCTAGGGGTCGTCAGGAGACAGTGCGCTCGCTAATACCGCCAATTACTGTTAACACAAAGTATCCAATGTAAGATTGAATCTGCTGCGTCAGTGTACTTCCACTGGTGCCCCCTAGTAGGTACCAGGATACATAACATACAAATTATAAAATGAAGGCAAGTCCAACGTGAAAATCCTGGGTAATGATAATCACGTCAATCCAAGTATCTTTGGAAAAATATTGTCTTGCACATCAACTCTTTTGGTGTAGCAAATGAAGTCTTTATATTAGTGTCATATGTTGAGTGAAACCAGCCGACACGTGTTTCAACCAACAAGGTTGTTGTCAAGGCGTGAATCCAGATATGCAGTCCAGCAGTTTGTAGAAGGATGGCTGGGTTTGAGCAAAATATAAAGCCACCCTGTTGCTATATAGCAAATGGTAATAGCGAATGGTAGGACGAATGGATTTAAATGTGTCGGCTGGTTTCACTCAACATATGATGCTAATATAAAGACTTCATTTTGTAATTTCTTTGTTTCTAAGACAGTTGGAGTTGAGATGGTACAAGGTCTTCTGGAGAAATCTCACAAAGAGACATTCAGGGACTTAAATGTGTAAAGTTTGGAATAAGGAGAAGTGGGATTTGAGAGACATTGTCATGCCCACAGTAGTAGAGATGGTAAGTGCCTTTACAGCAGAGGGGCCAATGGAATGTAGAACAACTTCCAGCAGCCATGAATAGGTGTGGCTGATGACTAATAATACATTGTGCTTTACAGGGAGAATAGAAAATGCATAGAGGTGTCTTCTGCATAGGTCAAATCGGTTTTAGACGACATCTGGCATGTAATCTTTGTGTCATGGATGCTAGGGGTATGCCAACTTCGGCTCGCCAGATGTTTTTGGACCACAACTCATCAGCCAGCATAGTCAATGGTGAGGGATAATGGGTGGTTTTAGTCCAAAACAACTGTAGAGACACAGGTTTAAAAACCCTGCAATAGAGCAAAGAAAAAAGGTCATTTGGTGGGCTTGAAATCTCCACCTATCATGGGCCGTCATTTCCCTTTAATAGAACAAAGTTGCTGTTCATGCATTTAAAATAGTATGAGTTATGATTCCATTCTACAGCACAGCTTTGTCTCCCGCATGTACTTTAACTGAAGGCCTGCATTTAGCTTTTCGCTGAACACCTATAAATCTCCTGCACCTCTTTTTTCCCTAACATCATAAGATTTTCACAACTGATTGCACCTCTTTTCAAAACCTGTTTGTTACGATTGATGAAATCAATAGCAAGATCACCCGCATGCAAAGGCTATAACAGGAAGCCAGTTGTCCTCATCTTTTTCACGAATCTATCTTTGAGCGTTCAGCCATTCTCAATTTTGTGTTCAGTTTTCTAAAACACAGGGCATGATTTTATTACCCTTCCCAGATATACTAATAAACAGTAATTGCAAGTAGACGGTACATGCGTATGGGCAGCGCCCGGCCACTTTTTTCAGACACGGATGCCACTCCGCCTGGGTGTTTTTGAAGGCAGCTGGGTGTTTTTGAAGGCAGCTGGGTGTTTTTGAAGGCAATGATTTGTGTCGCCTTGGCCGAAACTTCATTTTGCCAACCAACTGTCCCCATTACCAACCCTATGTGTCCCGATTATACCACCCTCTCATGCCAGATGTTACCGAAACTCTTCACATGCATGTCCTCCCCACCACATTTGCAAGCTGCCTATAACAAGGTGAGATGTCTGAATCAAGTAGTAAACTTGTCTATTGGTCATATCAGTACAAGGGGACACAGGGCCCCATCCTCCATCACCTCTCCACTCCTTCCATAACTGCCTCCCCACTCTGGAATCTCCCCAGCCACTCAAACCCCAACAATTCCACCCGAGAACTCCGCTGCACTATCTTCCCCACAGCATAAAGCAACATGTAATGCGCCCTGATGCTGGTGGGCTCTGGCGCATTCTAAAAAGATAAATAAATTTCTCCAGCATTGGATCTTTCATGGATTCACATGCTTTGAATATTCCCCGTCGTCAGGCTGGGAATCCCCGGTACATTATATAGACCCTTTCCCGTAGGAAAACTTTTTCGACGCTTATGCGTCCTATCCACCTCGTTTTGTATCATGCGTGCCCGTGCCGTCAGGACGTCATGATATAAATACAGGCCCCGCCCCCGCGCTCCCTCAGATTTCAACCGTCTTTCAAAGCAGTGGGATCTTCGTGTTACTACTAGTGATAACTAGATTGTTTTTTTGTCTGTTTCGCGTAAGCGAAGTTCAAATCTGGAGAATTATGTCTGGAAAGGCGTTATTTCGCCCATGTGCAACCTGTGGCCTCAAAAAGGTTTATGAAGGAGACGGCCACATGGACTGTATCTACTGTCTCCACCCGCACCACGCGGCGGATACATGTGAGATATGCCAGGGTTTCTCCCAAAAAACCCTTAAGGACCGTAAAAGAAGGCTGGTCGACTGGCTTAATGACGGAGCGGGTGCCTACCCGGCTTCGGAAGTTGGCTCCACGGCCTCCAGGAGCAAGTCGGAGCCTCCATCGAAGAAGGTGCGGCCAGCAGAAATTCGCCCTGAGGACAAGCATAAGGGGAAACATGCTGGATCCTCCTCATCTCATAAAAAGCCCTCCTCCTCCTCATCATCTAAGACGGAGAGGCTGGCGCTGTCTAAATCCTCCTCAGGGGACCGTCCCAGGTCTTCCGTGAGTCGAGAAGCTTCAGCCGGGAAGTCGGCATCAAAATCGACAACGAAGTCTAAAGGCTCGACGACGACGACTTCCTCGTCGACCTCGGTGTCGTTGACGATGCCTATTACCGTTCAAGCAGCAGCGGTTGGGATTCCTTCGTCGACGGAAACTCAGTCTATGGCTTGGCTGCCTGAGGTCTATGACCCGATCCCCCCTGAGGTCTTACTGCAGCCAGACACGGCCTGCTCGGCGGAAGGGGAAGGTGACATGGTTCTGCAGCCATTGGATTTAGGCTTACGGCCTTCCACGTCGACGACGACGGCGACGAGTGCGAGCGGGGGTATGGTACCTATATCATCCACGTTGCTGAACCCCCAGACAGTTTTGTCTCTGGATGTGCTTAATACTCTTCAGAAGCTACTACAGCGGCTGGATACCCAGTTCCCTCAACCTGGGACGTCATCGTCACTTCTGTCTGTACCTTCCGTCGACGAGCAAACTTGTACGGCTCGCTCGTCGACGAATCACCCATCGGCTCCCCAGGCGGTAAAAGATCGTCCTCGAGCTCAGGAGGAGGGTGAGTTGTCGGAGTCCGACTCTATACATGATGACTCTGGGTCAGACATCTCCCTGTCACCGTCGAGGGACCCGACATGGAATTCGGATGTAGAATTGGAGTCTACGAGGAGCCAGACACAGCCATCTCCCCCTGATGATGTGGGAGCCTTCCATGCAATGATGGGGAAAGCGTGTTCCGAATTCGGCTTGATTCCTGAGGAGCAGAGGAAAGACTGTTTCCTTTTTGACCATATGGGTCAAAGGAGAAAATCGGTATTTGCCATCCCAATCCTTGACCACGTGTGGCAAGAAGGTCTCAAAACGATGCGCCATCCGTTCTCGGAACCAGCCATAAAGGGACGGATCGAGAAAAAGTTTAAAGCTCCTGAGTCCACTCCAAAATGTCTAACATCACAGCCTTTGTCTGACTCGGTGGTGTCGGCGGCAGCAGCTAGGAAGGCCAGGGTCCAGCAGAAATGTTCAACGCCACCGGAAAGCGAGGCTAGGAGGCAGGACGCATTTGGAAAGAAGGTGCTCTCGGTCGGAGCGACGACAGTAAGAGCAGCCAATTCCTTAGCGATCGTGTCACGATATGATAGGGAAATGTGGCACAAATTAGCCCCTATCCTAGAACACCTGCCAGACGAACACCGAAAAGCAGCTATGTTACTGGTGCGGGACGGCGAGGAGGCCTCGAACCACGCTATTAATATCGCAGTGGACCTAGCAGAGTCTGGTTTCAAACAAATCAACCATGGAGTAGTGCTTCGTCGACAAGCGTGGCTCAAATGTACTACTTTCCGTCCTGAAGTACAGTACAAAGTCCTGGACATGCCATGCGAAGGGGAGCACCTGTTTGGCGAAAAAGTTGATGAAGCGCTGAAAGGGATGAAAGAAGACACGGATACTGCTAGGTCCCTCGGCGCCCTTCAAACGGGTAGAAATTTTCGCTCTTTTCGCCCTTTCAGAGGTGCTTCTGGAAACTCCCGCTTTGGAGCCTCGAGGGACCGTGGATTTAACAGGCCCTCGTACTCTTCACAAGGGTTCAGACGAGCGTCCCAGTCGGCACGTGGAAGCAGGGACTATCAAGCCTCCAGGCGGCGAGGCTCAGGTCCGTCGTCAACGAAGAACAAGCAAACCAGCAACCAATGACGGCCTTCGGAACGTCCTGGGGGGTCGAGTCTCTCATCACTTCGACCGATGGAAATGCATCACCAAAGATCGATGGGTCCTAGACACGATTCGCATGGGTCATGCGCTGCAATTCAAAGACAAGCCTCCGCGTCTTCCTCCTTTATTCTCGACACAGCCCCACCTCCAAATCCTACGACAAGAGGCGGAGCTTATGTTGCGAAAAGGGGCGGTAGAGAGAGTTCCTGTGGCACAGGAAGGCCAAGGAGTTTATTCCAGGTTCTTTGTTGTCAAAAAGCCAAACGGCAAATGGAGGCCCATTCTCGACCTGAGGGTACTCAACAAGTGGCTAAAGAGCCAAAAATTCAAAATGCTAAAACTCCAAGAGGTTATCAGATCGGTGCAACCCATGGACTATCTCTCTTCACTAGACCTTCAGGATGCTTATTTTCACATCCCAATACGCCCACGACACAGGAGATATTTAAGATTCGTCGTCGGGAGAAAGCATTTTCAGTTCAAGGTCCTCCCGTTCGGGTTCAAGTCCTCCCCCAGGACGTTCACCAAGTGCTTGGCCCCTATAGCGGCCCATTTAAGGAAGGATGGTCATCATGTCTATCCATATCTAGACGACTGGCTAATCAGAGGGTCATCCAAGGAACAAACACGAGACAGTCTACGAGCCACAATGTCCATCTTACAGGAACTGGGCTTCGCAATAAACTTCAACAAGTCCTCAGTAGAGCCTTCGAGGACCTTGGTCTTTCTAGGAGCGGAGTTTTCATACGCACACAAGCCTGGTGAAACCATCCAGCGAAAGAATTCAGAAACTTCAAAACAAGGCGTCGGAATGGAGCGGCGGTACCAGAGTCTCTGTGCGCAAGTACATGTCCCTGCTAGGGACCATGTCGTCCTGCATTCCGTTAATAAACAACTGCCGTCTGTTTATGAGGCCTTGCCAGGAATTTCTAGCGGACCGTTGGGCACAGAGCAGAGGTCGCTGGTCCGACAGACTGGTCGTCGACGAACAACTAGTTCAAGCACTCGGCTGGTGGAAAGTGTCTACTCACCTAACGAGAGGGATGCCTCTACTGGAACCAGAGTTCCAAAAGACGGTGGTGACGGATGCATCGCTGAGCGGATGGGGAGCTCATCTGGATATGTTACAGGTACAAGGCCAGTGGTCTTTGCAGGAGTCCTCCCTGCATATCAACCTGCTAGAACTGAGAGCAGTGCGATGGGCTCTGAAGTCTTTTCTTCCGCAACTGAGGGACTCGGTGGTGCGTGTCATGACGGACAACACCACTACGATGTTCTACTTGAGGAAACAAGGAGGGACACGTTCCAGGTCCCTATCGACAGAGGCACAGAAAATCTGGCATTGGGCCCTTCAACACAACATACAAATCTTAGCATTTCACCTACCAGGAGTGAAAAACGTGGAAGCCGATGCCCTCAGCAGAGAAATGAACGAAGTTCACGAATGGGTGCTGAACGACCAACAACTTCAACAAGTATTCAAGGAATGGGGACACCCTTCCATAGACCTGTTTGCAACGAAGAACAACAAGAAATGCCATCAGTACGCAAGCAGATGGCCTCAGCAGGGCTC
Organism: Ambystoma mexicanum; assembly: GCF_040938575.1. NCBI lineage: Eukaryota > Metazoa > Chordata > Amphibia > Caudata > Ambystomatidae > Ambystoma > Ambystoma mexicanum. The sequence continues at coordinate 904,631,702 of NC_090926.1, forward strand.
ACTGGGGGATGCGTTCTCATTCCCATGGACGAACAAATTCCTGTACGCATTTCCTCCTTTTCCCCTTGTCAGGAGGACGTTGCAATGGATCCTCAGGTACCCATGTCGGGTAATTCTGGTGGCCCCATACTGGGCCAGACAAGTGTGGTTTTCAGACCTACTACACTTAGCGGCGGCGGAACCGATGAGATTCCAGAAGACCCCCGACCTTCTGTCTCGACAGGAGGGTGTCGTTTGGCATCACGACCCGGACAGCCTCAAGTTGACGGCCTGGCTCCTGACTTCGCCGAATTTGGTCGGCTAACGATTCCGGAGGACTGTCGACGTATCCTGCAAGCGGCAAGAGCACCTTCCACAAACGCCTCATACGCGTACAAATGGAAAAGGTTCTGTCAATGGTGTGAGGATCAACCAGGTTTGGCCCCGCAATCGATTAGGCCGGAACAGCTCCTTCCATACTTGCTGTTATTAGCTCAAATGGGCCTGTCGGTGTCGTCAATAAAAGTACACCTAGCAGCCATTTCCAGGTTTACTCGTCGACGGCACTCGGCACCATTGTTCAGCGACCGCCTGATTAAGCACTTCCTTAAAGGCCTCTTTCGGAGTTTCCCTCCAGAGAAGAAATTTCCACTGGAGTGGAGCCTCAATCTGATCTTAACGTCTCTTATGAAACCTCCGTTTGAGCCAATGTCATCATCGTCTCTGAAGTTTCTGTCGTGGAAATTGGCCTTCCTGGTGGCCATCACTTCAGCCCGACGTATCTCAGAAGTTCAGGCTCTAATGGTGGACCCACCATACTTACGATTTTTCAAGACCAAGGTAGTCCTAGCCACTAACCCACAGTTCATACCAAAAGCTCCTTCGGTGTTTCATAAACACTCTTCTATCGTGTTGCCTACGTTTTTTCCGGAGCCATGCTCGGGAGCGGAGCGCATGCTACACACATTGGATGTAAAAAGGGCTCTCAAGTTTTATCTTCATCGTACGCAACCGTTCAGAGAAACGAGACAGCTGTTTGTGGCCTATGGGTTGGGTGCTAGAGGAAAAGCCATTTCAAAGCAAGGACTTTCAAGATGGGTGTCATCTACCATCTCGTACTGCCATTCCAAGGCAGGGAAGCCTCTTCTACGACGGCCAAGAGCTCATTCAACTAGAGCAGCGGCATCGTCGACGGCACTGTGGGCCGGAGTCCCTCTAGGGGACATCTGCATGGCGGCTACCTGGGCGACTACACACACCTTTACCCGCCATTACTGCCTGTCGCAGCAACATGCCGAAGACACCCGGATGGGACAGGCGGTGCTTCGACACCTATTCCAGTAAGGTAAGCCCCGGCTGCGGGGTGGCATCCTGTGGAATTTATGACTGTATGTGGTCCGTTTTTTCCCTATGTAAACTATTACTGATGTATACATAATCTTAGGGAACGGCCTTTTGCGAAGAATGTATAGGGGTTTGCATGCACACCTCCTCTTGGGGGTAGTACTGCTATGTAATCTATTCAAAGCATGTGAATCCATGAAAGATCCAATGCTGGAGAAGGGAATAGTTTCTTACCTGTAACTCCATTTCTCCAGCATTGGTATCTTTCATGGATTCACATGCGCCCACCTGCCTCCCCTGATCATGCAAACCGGTTCCCCCACTACTTTGGGGGCCGAAATCTGAGGGAGCGCGGGGGCGGGGCCTGTATTTATATCATGACGTCCTGACGGCACGGGCACGCATGATACAAAACGAGGTGGATAGGACGCATAAGCGTCGAAAAAGTTTTCCTACGGGAAAGGGTCTATATAATGTACCGGGGATTCCCAGCCTGACGACGGGGAATATTCAAAGCATGTGAATCCATGAAAGATACCAATGCTGGAGAAATGGAGTTACAGGTAAGAAACTATTCCCGTACACTACAACACTGTCATCATGTTTTTAGATCTTTTCATAAAAAGGTAAAAGAAAATAACTCTCTGTTACACGAATAATCTAAGGCAAGATTAGAAATATAAACATCAGGCATAATTGGGAAACATATGATATCAGTTAGAAGTAAAAAATAACAACCATTGTGCCCCCCCCCCCACAGTCCCTCTGCCCCCTCACACACTCACACGTGCCTGTGTGAGCAGGTTTTCTGGGCCCTTGTGGTATACTTTCATGACATACAGTAAGCATATAAGGTTGCCAGAAGGAGGCTACCATGTCCTTCCACCAACCCCACTGGCTCTCTGCCAGGAACCTCCCCGGTTCGGAGTTGGCGCTACCACAAGCTTTGCTTGCCATAGCACTGCCCTGCCTCCACCTCCACCCATGCCAACCCTCGCTAAAGTGAGCAACAGAAATTGCTGCTCTAGCTCGGGATGGTGTTGGGCCCCTTTAACCTTTCTTCCAGGCATAAGTCATTCATGGCTGCGAGAAGGGGGAATTCCTTTGACATCACTGAGATCTGGGTGGATGATCGGATTAGAAATGCCTCTACTGGCACTGAGCATGTGGTATGTTGCCTATATATTGTCAAAGTTCTTAGACCTGTCTGATGAATGCCAATTGGCAGTCATTTGGGCCGGATTGGAAAATGGGGGAGTTGATTCATCCTCATTAATAATCGAAATGTATGCACCGCTTGATTTGGGCACTGCAAAAAGTAGGTTTGTGGGAGGAGGTATGAGTGGGTAATTCCCTCTGTTTGGAGGTAATTATGAAGCAAACTCATGTGGAAATAATTACTTTCCCAATCCCATTTTTTCAACCGTTTTTTGAAGGCATATTTGATGGAATTATATTGGCCACACCAAGCCTCATCTATTGACCAATGTAGTTGATTATACAGCTCTCTACACAAATCATCATACAAGTTAGCATTATTAGTCTCCCCCAAATTGATGATGGTATTACCTATAGTTCTTAACATTTGGCATTCAGGATGGGGGGACTGCTTTCAGGGGAAGTAAGTCTCTTTGCAACAAGATGGTAGCTTTTAGCGAGAGAAAGGCCAGTTCGACCCTTACATATTGAATTGGGCAAGGAGAAGGAAGTCGGAGAACAGTTTGCCAGAAATATCCTTCCGCTCTATCCAGCCAGGATACATTTCTGACAGAGAGGGCCTTTAGACCATAAGCTATCACTGGGATAAGCCACTGAGTATATAACCGCATAATCCCTTTTAATGAGTATCCCGCGTAATTCGAGACAAAGCTACATACAAGCAAGGCTAGCTGTTTGGCTCGATTAACCTTTTTTTCAATGAGAGGAGTATAGCTAGGTCTACTGTGGATTAAAACACCAAGATATTTATAGGATTTAGTGTAATTTATTGTCCCCACCCAACTGGTCACCATTTTAGGCTTCTTCACTTTTTTGTAGGCGATCACCATTATCTGAGTGTTTTTCATGTTCATTCTTAGAGAATGTTCAGTTGCAAAAAGGCAGAGTTCTTCCAATATTGTCTTCATACCATTAAAGGTGTTATCTACTATAACAAGTTCTCCAGCACGGGGTCTGGCATGGATACACATGCTCATGAATATTCCCCGTCGTCAGGCTGGGAATCCTCGGTAAAGAGAAAATTCAGTTTCACTTCTGAACTGTCTTTCTCCTAACAACCAATCACTGGTCTCTGGGTCATATGCCCCAGCCAATGACTGCCCTCCACCTAAGCCCCTCCAGAGTTTTGCTCTATTTTTTCGGTCATTCGAGCCTCAAGCCCCATCGATCAACCTTCCGATTAACGGGGACCCTTTTAGCATTCTTCAGCGCCCCTCAAGGGCGGATTTTCATCGAGTTTCTTCTTGGAGGATTCGAGAAGCTTCTTCGAGGCCTACATCGCGTGGATATGTCAGAGGAGAAGGACTCGCCGCCTCTCTTCAAGGTTTTCCCCGGCTGCAACCTACAGAACGTCTTTTCGGACGATGGACATTCCCTGTGCTTCTACTGCTTGCATTCGGACCAGATGCATGTGGAGGACGACTGCATGACTTGTCAGGAGATGGTGCCACGCACGCAGGCCGACCGATGCAAGCGTCTCAACGAGTGGCTGCAGGCCAAGGCCCCTGCTCCGGGTGAGTCCCGGCAGCATGCCTCCCCTGCCCAGAAGAAGAAAGCTGAGCGGTCTTCTAAGACCTTTGAGGCGCCCCTCCCGCGGGGTCCCAACATTAGGCTAAGCACTGCGAGTCCACTGCCTCTGGGAGCGCCGTTGCGATGGGCTCCTCGGCGGCCAGGGCGAGTTCAGCGTCTCCAGCACTTTCGACCACGAGCCAACGCTCAGGTTCTTCAAAGAAGACCAGGCCGGCCGGACGGAGAAGGCCAAGGGGGAGCTGGGTCCCGACCTTCCCCCTAAGGTGAAGGCCGCAGACACGGTCAAGACCGCGAAGGCCCAGGTGCATAAGGCAAAGACGCACACTTCCATCGAAGTGGTAGCGGCGTCCCTCGTGAAGGCCACGGGGGCGGATTTGCAGGGCACGGCCCCGAAGGCGAGGGTATCCCTGCCTGCCAGGAGGGAGTTCTCTTTCCAGCCCATCGGAAAAAGACTCTGGAGAAGGTGATGCCCATCATTTCACGAAAACGGTCTCCCTTGGTCGCAGAGAAGGAGAGCACGGTAGTCCGCCAGGGCATGGACATTTCCTCAGAGGAAGAGCTCACCAGCCTCCCGGTCCTCCAGGAGGGGGGATGCATCGAGAGCAGGCCCTACGGGAGGGGTCCCGACGAGGGCGACGACAAAGGTGACGACAAAGGTGACGACAAAGGTGACGACAAAGGTGACGACAAAGGTGACGACAAAGGTGACGACTAGGAGACCGACGAGGAGCAACAGGGCGGTGACGATGGAGCAGATCAACCTAAGCCGCAAACGCCCTGGTCCCCTTCGCCTCCACCCCAGCAGCCACCTGGGGATATCTCAGTGGACATTCTTACGGCTCTGCAAACCCTGTGCTAGGAAATCCGAACAAGGATGCCTCTTGCGCCGGCGGACCCGCCCACAGTGCCGGGGCCGTCGGAGAAACCACCATCCAAAAGGAGGAGAGTTCACCCTCCTATGCCCTTTCACACCTCGCCTCCCTCTTCCCCCACCAAGGGACGACACAGAACCGGACATGGCGACAACTGGCACTGGCACAGACGTCGACAGCGGCCTGGGGATCTCCTGTCTCCACTGGCCAGATCTTCACCACCCGACGAGATTGGCTTGTTCCACGCCATGATCTCCATGGCCTCAGAGCTGTTCCAGCTTGTCCCGGAGGAGAAGAAGAAAGAGGGTTTCCTTTACCAGCGCCGGTAGGCGAAGCGGAAGACTGTACTTTCAATCTCGTTATTGGATAACATTTGGGATGAGGGGCTGTCCCTCATGAAGAACCCTTCATCGGCTCCGGCGAAGAGGGATCGCTACGAGAAGAAATACAGAGTGCCTGACTCTGCACCCAAGTGGTTACGGTCCCAGCTGTCTCCAGACTCTGTGGTTTCGGCGGCGGACAAGAAGAAGTCTTCTGGCTCATCCTCGTCGGCGGCCTCCTCCCCTCCCCCCCAGACATTGAGGGGAAGAAGTTGGATGCCATGGGGCAAAGAGTGATCTCGTCGGCAGCAACGACCATCAGGCCGCTAACACCCTCGCCATCGTGGCGTGTTACGAAGGGGACTTTGGTTCAAGATGGCCTCCCTCCTGGACTTCCTTCCCGGCGTTAGCTAGAAGTGGAATTCAGTGACACATTTTGTTAATTTTAGGCAAGGTCCATTTTAATTTCATACTACCATTACTAACTGTAACATTACTAGGGCCCCTTTCATTCACAGAGGGAAAAGGCAAGTTCAACTCAACATAAATCAGAGAATGATTACTATACGGTAAATGGATAACTCCAAAATCACTGATGTAGCTAAAGACAGGTGGATTAACGCAAATGTAGTCTAACGATCTAGAGCCACTTGACCAAGTGCATTTGCCTGGGGTGTCACCTTTTGTTCTACCATTAAGCGTCCATATATCCCATTCTGCCATAAAGTTCTTCCATTCCAAGCCTTTATCATTGCATTTGGAAGTCTCCATAACATTAGTTGTAGCAATATTTACATAGTTGTCAGTCATGGAGAATACACCACACTTGGCATTAAGATCTCCACACATTATGATCAGATTATTTCCCGCAGTCAAAAGCCATCTGGTGATCATTGTATCAATACTTTCAAATATATCACTACAACATTTTCTGGTGGGGGGGGGGCATATATATTAATAATCAATAGATTACTTCAATGGCCAATATGTTTTCATTTGCTTGTTCTGGTTTTATTGCAGTGGAAATCGTGATTCACAGCAATCAATAGGCCACCATATGCACAACCTTTATGCCCTTTTTTTGCATTTAGCTGGGATATAATATGACTGTCAATGTGGAAATCATTCATCAACCACGTCTCCTGTAGCATAAATATAGGGTAACCAAGCAGACGGTCAAGGGAGGTACCCATTTTTTAAAAAGTGGGCATGGCCTCTGGTATTCCACAAGGCTATAGTGCACACTCATGGTTGTGCACTTTCCATTTGGAGGACTAGATTTTGTAACCATCTCCAACCCACTTGATTATCTATGTCCGAAGTCTGTTGAATGATATTCTTTACTACTTCTTTGTTATTAGCTGTACAGCAATGTTCACACCGAGAGGGTTGGGTGGAAGCAGGTATCTCTTTGTCCAACTAAAAGCCAAGAAAATCAGCAAATATTCTTGTGATCTGTTCAATGTGGCTGTAGCAGGTAATACGCAATGCACTTGTGTTATCACTGCGAAATCTCTTTTCAGAGGTTGTATAAACTCAAAATCACAGGATTTCAGTATTCTTAATGAAGGAATTTTTGAGAATAAGTTCACTAATGCTGATCTATTTGTGTGCTTTTTTGTCCTTTTGTTAACCACTCTACCACTCTAATATTAAGAGGGCACACAAGCTCTTTCACATTATTATTTGCTGCTGTGTTGGCTTTAGTGTTGGCAGTTGTATTTTCATGCGGATACGTTTTAGGGAGAGGAAAAGCTGTTTCTTCCATCTCTCTTTCTCTCTTTCAGGTAGAATTGCTTCCTCAAAAGATTGCACTAACACATCAGTATTACTAAGGTTGCTGTCCTGTAACAGCTAACTAGTCAAAGGACCTGTTTTCTGCATATGTCTTTTCTTTCACCGATTTTATCGCTTTCGCACGCATCTAGAATTTCCTTTGGGATCACATGTAGATGTTATGGTAGAGTTAAGAGGTTGGGCCTGATCTTCTACCTCATCTTCAATAATAATTGGTTGAGGTTTACATTTTACCTGTTGTTTACTTTGTTTTGCATGTTTCCGTTTTTGCTTGTGTGTGGCATTGATAAAGGAGATTTCCGATAGATTGTGCAGGCTCAGGGAACTGTCATGTGCAGCTCGAGAGTTAATCACAATCGGGGCCGCCTTAGATGTGTGAAATAGGATTTCCTTTGGTTTCATCCCGTTGAAGGGTTTCCTTATATTGCTGATGTAGGCTTTCAAGTATTTCCCCATGTTTCTGGGTTTGTGTGTAGATCCTATGACATAGTTTTATTAGTATTTTGATGACAAAGTGCATTAGATCACTAGGTGGTTGAACACCATTTGGTGTAGAGACACCCTCTTTGTGCTTGGAGTGATTGTCCTCCATTTCCTTTGCGCTCCTCTCCCTAGTATTATTTACTTAATTGTCATTGAGGGGATGCACGGAGTGTGAGGTGGAGGGCAGAGTCATGGAGGAAAGAGTAGGCATATTCGATAATCGTGGTGAAATAATCACCCTTGTAGCTCTTGGCTCATGATTGTCAACAGCAGATATTTCATGAGGTTTCTCTGCATTGCCCTCGATAGATTCTCTGGTGGTGCCAAATAAGCAGTAACAAAGATCTAATAGCGAGTTGTCGTTAATGGCCCCCATTGATGTGGCAGATAACAGGCAAACATTAGCATTAATTGCATGAATTTCCATCACTGCTGCAAAAGGTTCTTCATTCGTCGCAGGGGCAGAATCTGTATTCCCAGCTTTAAAGTAAGCATTGATATCACCGGAGGCATGCAAATCATGAGAGAATTTCTTTGCACGTTGTGGCAGCGAGTTTAAGTTATTTGCATCAACATCGCTTCTTTTTCCATTTGTGACAGTATCATGGTTTCTCTTTGATGGCCGAGGGTTTAGCCGTAAGGTTTAGATTTTCTTAAAATTGTTGTTTGCTTTTACTTTGCACCTTACCAGGCATTTCAATGGACAAGAGTGAGGGCTTACCTTTCACTTCTTCTATCAGCTTGCGCCGTGTGGCTCAGGTCGTCACTTTCCCAAGGTAACACAAGTACTCTGCGTGTCATGTAAATTCATAGATTTATACAATGTTCTTTCCCAGATGAGGTCTTAGCATCAAATTAGAAGAGCAACGCAACAGAAGGAAAGGCACAATTCACTCCAAGCCCCACGCCAAAAGCAGCAAAACACACTCTCCCACACACTCCGCTACACGTTCAGATAAGGGTTTCCGAGATCAGCTGTGAGCACGGACTGTAGCAAGACTATGCAGCTCGGTGCGCCTAGTGTGTTTTCTTCATAGAAGATGCCTTTCTCTTCAACCCCTCCGACTCTGCGGTCTGGATTTAAGACATGCCGGTACTAAAAGTCGAAGATGTCACTGACTGACCCCCACCGCATATGTTTGTGGTGCCTGGGCGAGTCGCACGACACCGACAACTGCTCGAAATGCCAGTCGCTGACTGCAAAGGCCTTGCGGGAGCGGAAGGGGAGGCTCCAGGTAGGTAGGGGCTCGAAGCCTGTTAAGTTCCGGATGTCCAAGTCCAAGGGGGTTTCTACCGACGACTCGAGGGGCGACTCTCCGCATCGGAAGAATTCCCGGGGATCTCGGTCCCGGAGTGGTTCCCGCCACTCGTCTTCCTCGTCCCGGCACTCACGGAAGCGCCGTCACTGGTCGACTTCCTCGTCCTCCTTGAAGGATGGTTCCTCGAGGAAGGTTATGTGCCCTACAAAGTCCTCGACTCCAGAGGAAAGGGCAGCGTTTAAGAAATCCATGATGGTGATTTTTCAATCGCAGGACAAGGGTCCGGTCGCGCCTTCTGATGCAGCTGGCCTGGATCGGTCTCGTTCCGTGGCTCGCACGCCTTCGGGCTCGGGTTCGCGATGCGACACACATGGGGACAAGGATTTCGAAAGGTTGCAAGAGACGTGACTCTAGGTCTCGGTCCTCCTCCCCGGCGAGATTGCAGCTACCTCTGGAGGGCTAGATGCCGGCGTCAAACCAGCCCAATGTGCTGTCGGCACCTGTGTTGACGCCGAAGCCCTTGGCGCTCACAACGTCGAAGCCTTCAACGCTTTCGGGGAATCTTTCTCAGAATGTGACTTTGGAGTTCCTGGACATCGTGGATCCTCTAAGGAAGGCTACTGGAAAGTCTGTGCTGCCTGTTTTGGCCTCCAGGCCCACTTCTGTCCCCAGGTCTGGGTTTCATCTCCCCCCTGGATGACATTAATGAAGAGGAGGAAAGGTCTGTGGTTGAGGACCCTGGTGACCTGGAGGATGCTCCACTTTTTTCTGGTGATAGTCAGTTGTAGGAGTTGTGCCAGACCCTTCATGATGCTAGTGGTTTGGACACATCTCCGGAAGTGGACTTCGGTAGGCCTAAGCCTGGGCTCATGCAAAGTCCTCGTACAGGAGACTCATGGCGAGGGTCTCAGAGTATCTGGGCTGGTCCAGTCCTCCTGAGGTTTTTGTGCAGGATGATCTGACGGACATTTTAGATCAAGGTCCGTGCTCTGACCCTGTTTTGCTATTTCATCTTACCTTGCAGAAAAGGGTGGCAGCTGCTTGGCAGTCCCCGGAATCTCTTCCGGCTGTCAATAAAAATCTTACTAAGAAATACCGCCCTTCCTTTAGCGACCCCAGCTATTTATCTACTCACCCCACTCCCGAGAGCTTGGTGGTTCAGGCGGCAACGGCCACCTCGAGGCAGGCGGCGTACCCTACCATCCTTCCGGATAGGGACGACAAGCGCTTTGGCGGTTGGGCTCGGAAGGTATTTTCTGCTGGGAGCATGGCCTTGAAATCGGCCAACTCCACGTGTGCCTTGGCAAGGTTTTCACACACTCTGTGGAATTGTTTCCTTGGCTGCTGAGCATATTCCCGAGGGGGAAGAAAGGGATTGTTTCCTTGCTCTCATGCAAGACAGCAAGGATGCCATGTGCGAATCCCTTCAGTCGGCTTTGGATACGGCTGACATTTTTAGCCGACCCATGGCTGCGAGCACCGTTATACGCAGATTTGCGTGGTTGAGGAAGTCGGGGTTTGCTCCGGATGTGCAGGACCGTCTTCTCAACATTCCCTTTGATGGCGCACATTTATTTGGCAGCAAGGCTGATGAGATCCTTGAGAGTTTGCAGACCTCAAAATCTGCGGTGAAGTCTTTGAGCGCCGCAGTCCGCCAACCTCCGCCTTTTCGTCCTAGGGGACAGCAGTGGAGGGGAGGTTCCTTTCGGTACTACTCCTCCTTTGGTAGTACTAGAGTGCCACCAGTCAAAGGGGCAAGCGGAAAAGTACCCGTGGTTGACGTGGTAATTGTGGTGCCACAGCCACTCAGGCAGTTGCCTCTTTGCCTTCTGGCACTACTGCAGCCGCTTCCAAACAGTCATGAGGCCATGTGCCATGGTTCACCGGTTGGGGGGAGACTGTCTCAGCATCTTGAAGAATGGCGGGCCATTACTTCAGATGCGTGGGTGTTGGCTACCATAGCCCACGGCTACTGTCTTCCCTTCCTTCAGCAGCCTCAAGACAATCCACCGGGAAACACTCTTTGAAGATTCCGGATCCGCTCCTTGCGCAGGAAATCTGGTCCCTGCTGGAGAAAGGCGCAATAGAACTGGTACCTGTAGCGGAGAGGACCAAGGGATGGTATTCCCCTTATTTTTTGATCCCAAAGAAAGACTGTTCAACCAACACAAGTCCATGATGGGTCTCAATCCCCAAACTCCTCAGGAAGGACAAGTTCAAGAAGGTCACTCTTTCTCAAGTCCTCCAGGCCCTTCAACTTCAGGATTGGTTGGTGTCTCTGGGCCTCAACGATGCTTACTTCCATGTGCCGATCCATCCCGCGCACAGGAAATACCCGAGGACTGCGGCTGGCGACTCGCACTTTCAGTTTCGGTTCCTGCCGTTCGGATTGACCTCCGCCCCAAGTGTCTTCACCAAGCTCATGATGGTGGTGGCAGCGTACCTCAGGCGAGTGGGGATTCTTGTCTACCCCTACCTGGACGATTGGCTGATCCGGGCACGCTCTCCCAAGCTTGCTTTGGATCATCTTTGTGTCACCTGCCGCACCCTCCACAGGCTGGGCCTTTCCCTGAATTTCAAGAAGTCCCACCTGACACCTTCCCAACAGCTTCAGTACATCGTCCTTTGGAAAGTGTTCGCCTCCCAAGGTAAGGGCACATCACATTGTGCAGATGGTGGATAAGTTTCAACATGGCCAGAGTCTCCCGGCTTTCGAATTCTTAAGGTTGCTCGGCCTCATGACTTCCTGCATTTTTCTGGTGCCAGAGGCCAGGCTGCTGATGAGATCTCTGCAATGGGTCCTCAAGATGCAGTGGTCGCAGTTCTTGTTACTCACCACTCCGAAATAGGCCCAAGATGTGGAGGAGTGCCCTTGGAGATGATGGTGGTACAAGAATCGATATTCAGCCTTCCATCCCTGCTCCCCTGAGTACAAGACTCGGGCTTCCTCAAAGAGGGGCTCTTTTCTACAATGTACCTCTCTGCTGTTTCAGTTGGGACAGACAGAGGTGTCAATTGAATAAAAGAGCGGGGAGAACACACACCGCCAATACCAATGCTGCAAAGGAATACAAAGATATTAGACAGTGTTGAAATTAAACCAAGTAATCAGAACAGTTGTATTTTACAGGAAACTACCTAGGTAAGTATTGGAGTGGAGCTTCCCCGGGGTGGATCTACAAAAAATATGAATAAACACAATGAGTGGGATAATTCTAAAGAGCCTTCCTAAAGTATCAATCCACCTAAATATCGAACCAATAACAACTAACCTGAATAAGGAGATCTTGAGGAAAGTAGTCCATGAAACAGAAGACAACGAAAGGAGAAAATAACAAACAGGAATGTTAGTATAGGGAAGTAGCCCCGAACGGCACGAGGGTCGCACTAGTGCCGGGTTGGTGCAGTTTCAGCAGAGCGTTTATATGCACTTGAAGACAAGTTCACAATATAGTCACTCAATGTCCCAGAATCCAGCAAAAGACAAATATCCAAACAAGGTCGTGGAGAGAAATAATAGCAGAGACGGGATTTGTCAATGATAAGTATGTACCTGAGCACACACGCATCCAGAGTAAGCGTAGAAAGTTCCAAATTGTTGACAGCAAGTCTTTTGCGAGGAAGGCTTTGAGGTTCCGCGCCCAGAAGCGGCTAACTGGAATGTAGTACCGCAAGAGACAGCAGGAAGCCGAATCCAATAACGTTCCCAGTCAACAGCCAGACGAGCACGATATGAATAAAAGAGGAGGCAACCCAATCCAAAAGTCGGACAAGGGTCGAAACCAGGAAAGCAGATAAGGAATTCATGTGGAGGAGATACGAAGTAGTAACGGACGTAACCGCTGTAGCTTGTAACGCTAATTAGCAGCAACGAGCCCCTTGAAAGACGGTGGTTTTAAAGCCGTATGGGGGCGTGTCTTGCTGTACGTCTTCCACGTACAGGACGTGTGAGCTGACACGGAGTCCGTCGTAGTTTGTACAGGCGCCATGGCAACCTGTATCTGGTCCACAGAGGAGCTTGTAAAGAAGTCGTATTCTGCAGGGAAGACCGCAGGGAAGCCGAAGTGTAACGGTTCTCCAGCAAGATGACGGATCCTGTTTAGATCCCACGCTCGGTCTCCCAGGACCTTTTGTGGTGGGCGAACGAAGGTAAACTGATGAAGGGGGAACCGTTTTGGCAACCGTGGCCGGAGGTGACTGTAGTGACAGACACCTCCCTCACTGGATGGGGCGCTCATGCCAACGACTTGACAGCCAGCGGTCGTTGGTCTCCGTCGGAGTCCAGACTGCACATCAATCTGTTAGAGTTGAGTGCTATCAGGCTAGCCCTGAAGGCTTTTCTGCCCTCCGTACGGTGGAAGAGTGTCTTGATCATGACAAACACAGTGGCCCTGCATTACCTCAACAAAAAAGGGGGGGCAGGGTCACTTCCTTTGTGCAGAGAGGCAATGCAGCTCTGGTTCTGGGCCATCCAGCAGGAAATTTCGCTCTCGGAAGTTCATCTGGCTGGAGGCAAAAATGCAGTGGCGGACGCTCTGAGCAGGCAGAGCACAGTCTCTCACGAGTGGGAGTTGGCTCAGGAAGTCCTACAGGAGAGCTTCGCCCTTTGGGGAACCCCGCAAGTGGATCTCTTCGCCACCAGTGTCAACCGGAAGTGCGAGAGATTTTGCTCAAGGGAATTTCCTCCAAGAGGAGCCTTAGCGGACGCGTTTGTGGTGGATTGGTCATTCCTGCTGCTGTACACGTTTCCTCCAGTCCCCGTCATTCCTGAAGTGTTGCGGAGGTTACAGAGGTTCGGTTCCCACATGATCCTCATTGCTCAAGATTGGGCCAGGCGAGCGTGGTACCCGGACCTTCTTGAACTGTCCATCTGCCCTCCACATCGTCTTCCCTGCCGAGAGGATCTGCTCTTGCGCGTCAGGTTCTCCATCTAGGGGTCAGGACTCTCAACCTTGACGCTTTGTATCTGAAAGGTTGAGGCATAAGGATTGGGACCTCCCGGATGACGTGATGGAGATGTTGCTTTCGGCCAGGCGGCCTGCAACAAAATGCCTGTACCGTTGCCGTTGGCGTAAGTTCTGCGACTGGTGCAGAGATCACAATGTTGATCCTTTTCAGTGCTCCATTCCTATGGTTTTGTCTTTCTTTCTTTGGCCCACAGGGGCCTTCAAGTGGGTACCATTAAGGGTTACCTGGCGGCGCAGTCTATTTTTAAGCACTCGTCTGAAGAATGTTCTTACTTTAAGATTCCTTTGATTTCTCAGTTTCTTAAAGGACCGACTAATGTATTCCCGCCGTCCCCCTTCCAGGTGCCGGGTTTGGATTTGAATTTGGTTTTGAGATTTCTCATGGGTGCTCTGTTTGAACCTTTGCACTCTTGTCCTTTGAGATTACTGTCCTTCAAGACTGTGTTCTTGGTTGTGGTTACTTCCCGCTCGCAGAGTGAGTGAATTGCAGGCAGTTTCATCTAAGCCCCCCTTTATAGTGTTTCACAAGGACAGGGTTGTACTGCGAGTATGTCCTTCTTTTTTTCCTAAGGTAGTCTTTGAATATCATTTGAGTCAGAAGGTGGTTCTTCCTTCTTTCTTCCCCCCCTCCTCATCCTGGTAAGGAAGAGGAGCGTCTCCATCGGCTAAATCCTAGGAGAGCTCTTAGCTGTTACGTTTCTCCAGGGTCAGAGTAGACGATCAACTCTTTGTAGGATATGCTGGACACTGATTGGCCCAGGATGTTACCAAACAGACCTTGTCCAGGTGGATTATCCTTACCGTTACGGACTGTTACCGGTTGGCAGGTAAAGACCCTCCTGAAGGGTTGAGTGCTCATTCCACTAGGGGCGTGGCTACTTCCACCGCCCTCCAGCGGGGTGTTCCTATTGGGAATATTTGTGATGCCGCTACTTGGGCTTCAATCCATACATTTGTAAAACATTATTCCCTGGATACTATCCATGGTCAGGATATGGCCTTTGGGAAGGCGGTTCTTTATTCTGCAATCTAATTGGGTACTCTAAATTCTTTTCCCTCCTCCATTTACTGGTACTGCTTTGGGAGTCTGTCAAAGATGTGGAATGCGTTGGAGGACACAATTCATTCGAAGAACAAGTTACTTACCAACTGGATGTTCCTCCAACGCATTCCACATCGCCCTGTCAGCCTGCCCCTCAGGAGAATTTCCTATGCGATTGTAGCTTCTGTTTCCGCAGGGCTAAGTGCAGTCCAGCAGGCATCGGCCTGGTCCCACACGTTCTGGGGAAAACACTTAAACGGTGGCTGGGGGCGCCGTGCGTCCTATTTATAACATCCTGTGACGTCGTCCTCGACGGAGGCCTTCGAGGGACATGGACCCGACTCTATCAACGCAGGACGCCCTCAGCCAAAAAGTTTCCGAAGTGCACATCTCTGGACATTACATATCAAAGATGTGGAATGCGTTGGCGGAACATCCAGTCGAAAGAACGCTATCAGTTGCTAAGTAACTTGCTCTTCTGTCTGAGGGCAAACATTGTAGAAAATCACTTGTGAGGTCGGTACTCTGAGGCAGACCTTACAGCATTGCTTAAACAGTTATATTTATCCGGTTGTAAATGTATCGCAAGCATGGTGCCCTTTGATTGAATATGAGATTGTGTGGAAATGGTCATTCATCTTCTTTATTTGCTCGAAGCCCTTATGCCCATCCTGTGTTACTCCTGCGTCTAACTGTAAGGTGTCTGAGTTGGCTTGCCCATGCTGTGCATCTAGACTTTTCAGGAGGGATTTACAATTACTCTGACCCACCTGGAATCAGGGACATGTTCCCACCATGTTATGTTATCAACACTTTCTGCTAAGCCTCTGTATCTTTACGTGTGCCCGAAAATAAATGCCAAGTTAGTGACTCCTACGCACATGAGCGCTGTGGGTTGCAGAAGGGCATCATGCAGCCAGTTCTTCTCAGATTGGTTTACTTGTCAACTTACTCATAATGACAATGGGAAAAGCCTGCTGTTTGACGGCCCTTGTTAGCCTGCACCCTAGTTTGCCTAGTGGTTGCACCAATGCTCCTGGCAGTCCACAAAAGGTAACTGGCTCCCGTTAATTGAATTCATGGTTCAGTGTGTGCTCAATTGCTATGAATAGTGCTGAAGCTCAGGTTTTAACACAGTTCGTCAGTTCTCCAGGCTGGACATTTATGCACAACACGTGGACACTGCTACTCCCGTTAGTGCTGTACTGAGGTCCCTCACCTGTAACTAGCTCTTTGTGCATTTATTTGAGGGTTTGTTATTGGCACAACTGGCAAATTAAGATTTGTTTATGGCACTGTGCTGTTTTGCTGCTGGATTTGGAATTTCTCGTTGCGTCACAAGTAAACCTATGCGAGTCCCCTTAAATAGCATTTGGCTTGACAACAGCAGGGCTAGTTCGTCTAGTTTTGCGCTTGGGACTCCCTGGGTTTGGAGAAAGGTTTTTGTTTTATTTCACTTGTTTTTATAATTCAGTAAGCTAACTTGCTTTTATATTTGGCATTCATTTATGTATGCAGGTGATGTACAGCACCAGCCTTCAGAGAGAAGCATCCTGGTAGCACCAGAGATGCCGGTCCGGGGAATAAAGGGCGTGGAGAAGGATCACATTCAATCCATGCCCATGGGTTGCTGTCCTGTAGATCCAACTTTAGAGACATTACTGATATAGAAACAAAGCGTGGGACTGGTAGGTAGAGATCTCCACAATGAATGCGAGCCCATGGGCTGCAGTTCTGTGGTCATACCAGCAAGTTAGACGTGTCAGCAAGTCTTGGATAGAGGTAGTAGGAGCCAATCTCCAAAGTATGTGAGAGCCTGGGCAGGCATTGGATCACAAGCCTCTGAATCAAGTTATAATGTCAGAGGAGGGGGATGGTAACCCTGTATTACTCCAAATAGTGTCTGAGGTCTTGGTGAAGGAAGCTGGACCTAGTGGTGGGTTCAAGGGTAATTTCTTGAACAGTCTCGATCCAGTGGGCAACAGGGACTCCTTGAATGGTCTTGATCCATTGAGTTGGTCTTCTGGGTTTCACGGTTAAGTTGGGAATGCCTTTTGGGAGAGTAGAATTTTGAGATCTTTCTTGAAGCAGAGGTGGTTGCCTTGGAGATGGTGGGAGATTTTCCACGACTGTGAGTCCGGCTCCCCAAAACTGATGCCACCCTTGTGTTGGGCGATCAGAAGCACCTAGATTATGGGTACCATTATCGCTCCTCATTGAGGTATTTAGGGCCTTTTTCCAGATTGCAGTGTGTGCTGCGCAGAGCTGTTTGAACTTGATTTCTTTTTTGTTTTCTTTTTTTAAAACTTGTATTTATTAGCGTACTCAGAATCTCATAAACCATAGCAGTAATACATCGAAAGGACAATGTTGCACTAAAACAGTAACAAGGGCAGTGACCTTGGGGGAGCCTATTTCCATATATATACAAGGCGTTGGACATAGCAGTTCAACAGAGTTCCGTCCCATCAAAAACCCAGGTCCCGCAACCATCACCTGGGCGAGGCCAGAATATCATCCTCTGGTAGGTCTGTTTCCATTAGCTATGCTCTGAACGGGGACCAATATATCCTTTGGGCGGGACTGGGTCGGTTGCATACCAGCAACACTGTTCCTCCATATCATTGGCCCAAGTGATTGTCTTGTGCCGGTTCTCCCTCCCCCACCTGTGAGGCTAAGAACCTGGGGTCCTCTTTGACTCCACACTTTCCTTCTCCGCCCACATCTCTGATGTCTCTAAAAAGTCAAACTTCCTACTGCACCTCCTCAGAGATACTCTGCCTTTTCTCTCCTTCCCCCAGAAAGCTCACTGTCTCCCAAGCTCTGTTTCTCTCTAGGTTGAACTATTGTAACATCCTCTTTCTAAATCTACCTGCCTCTACTCTCTGCGCTCTGCATCTAATCCAGAACAGGACTGCAAGACTTGTCCTTGGCCTTAAGCCCTGGGATCGTATCTCTCCAGCTCTGAAATCTCTCCATTGGCTCCCAGTGGATGCAAGGATTAAATTTGAAATCCTCTGCATTGTCCACAAGGCTTTCTGGGGCCTAGGTCCGAAATACCTTCAGCTATCCCTCCGCAAATACCTCCCCTCTTGAGCTCTTCGCTCCTCTACCTCCAACTCCCTCAGGGTCAGTCGTTTTTTTCAAAGAAACGAGCAGGGGGTAGATCTCTGTCTTCGGCTGATGCCTCCCTCTGGAATAGCCTCCCTGCCACTCTAAAACTTGAAGAGAACCATCTCCGGTTCCGGAAGCACTTCAAGACCTTCCTCTTTGCTTCTGCCTTCAACCGCCCCCTGCTGATCTGTTCTCTCTTAGTACAATGCCCCTGGCCACTCTCTGTCCTCCGGGCTCAGGTACCTGCTCACCCTGGCTGCCACCCTCCTGCACTGCCTCCAGGCCAACTACTGCATCTGTACCCATACACCCCCCACCCCTTTTTTTCCTGCACTTATCAGACCTACTCTGTCTGCCGCTTTAAACCCAGCATTTGCCACTTGTTCACTTGTTGGCGTCACTACCAGTGTTTGTTGCCGCCTTATTTATTAATTTTTATTTATTATTTGTTTCTACTCTGCTCTCCCCTTTTCTCCCCCCTTCCATGCACTTGCGCGTTCTCAATGTCACTGGGCCTAGTAAGATCGTTTTATTCTCCCCTGTCCCCCTTCCCTTGCCTTGTCGTGCTCTGAAACACTTGTGTATGAGAGCGATAGAAATAAAATATCAATTCAATTCAATAGGGGCTCTGGAAGTGGTCCACTGCATTAGAATGCATTGTACAGCCAAGAGCAAGCAAAAGCTGATTAGTTTCCGCATACTTCCCAGCTCATGTCCATACACATGAAAACAACATTGCATGGGGGTAGCTGTTATGTCCTTAGCGGTTATGCCCGACAACACAGTACACACCTCATTCCAGAACCTCATGAGACTTGGCCATTCCCATATCATATAGAGATACCCAACTTTCTCCCTCCTGCACCTAGGGCAGCTCCCGGACCCTGCAGCCGAGTTGCTGCGCAATGGTATCTATGTAGGACCTTCAATTGGATGAGCCGAAACCGGGAGTTATAAGGGACACCACGCTTTTGCATGCACATACCTTCCCAAATGTCATCCGTTATATCTAGCTGCAGGTCGCTCGCCCACTTGGTACGCAGTTTTGCAAAGGCTACGGGCAAACTAACTCACACCAGCCGGTACAGGGAGGAGACTAGGGTCCGGGTCCCAGCAGACATGATGCATCCCAATATTGTATCCTTTTTGGGCTCTTCTGCAAATTCCCTCCATATGCTCTTCAATGCTCTGCGCAATCCAAGACATTAAAACCACTGCAGAGACCTCTCACAAATGGGTGCATGGACATCTCCAGCAGCTATAGAAATCCCATAGTCTCGGGAGGCTAGCTCAGGGGCAACGTGCTCGCCTTGGAAGCAAGACGACACGGAGTAACAGAGGTTTGATCCTCGGGTCCGCGCTTAGAAACATCTAGGTATTAAGTGCATAGAAATAACCTATACTATCATATCATCCTGATACATATCTCCCCAAACGCTAACCGCCCCCCTCGCATCCAATTCTTCGCGGTGGTGGCATCTACCCAGGGCAGCGACAGCAAACAATTCCACAGCGAGAAGTCATTCTTATACGGGTTGGACACTCCCAGGATGTTCCATAATGTATGCCGTGCCATTGATTTCATGCTTGCTGGGTCAAAAGGACAGCCATGAACAGACTGTCAGGCAGCACCAATGATCTAAGGTCTCTATCGTGTCAAGCAGGGCGGAGTGGTCTCCAGTGAACCAAAACGACACATGTTGCGCTTGCGCCATTATCCAGTATAATTGGAAATCGGGGGCCACAAACCAATCTTTATCATATGGTTTGGTTAATGTGGCCCACTTCAACCAGGCTGAACTTGAGCGGCAAACACATGTTTTAACCTCTGCCTCCAGCTCACTGAAAATCTTTGCACATGGTCACAGTGGCACATTTTGAAAAAGTAATTTCAGGAGTATCGCCATTTTGAGGAGAGCAATTCTACCAACAAGTGTCATCGGTAGTTGTGACCAGGCCTTGAATTTAGAAACCAGTTGTACCATATACTTCCCATAGTTATTATATAACCTATCGGCCTGCCTAGAGATGCCAACCCCAAGATATTGAATGCTCGAAGGGGCCCGCTTGAGTCCCTGCAGGTTGCATGGAACAACTGTATCATCCGTTAGGGGAAATATCTCAGATTGCCTTGGAGAACTCAGCATCTGTTTTTTGTTTGAAGGGTCCCCTTGCGCAGCACACGTCCAGAGGGAGACTTCAATAGATTTTTTTGTTTTCCCCCCACAGGGGTTATAACTTAATTGCGACCTCTACACTTCAGTGACTTGGCTGTTCAAGCAGCTGTCAAACAGGGCACCTGTGACCTCTGAAAATGTTCTGTGTCGCTGCAGATCAGGAGCTGCAGATCAGGAAACTGGTGCAGCCAGGGCAGAGGTTCAGGTTATGCTTTTGGCATGAAGCTTATGAAAGGGGGGGTTCTAATTAACAGTCCACCTTTTCTGAGATGGGCTTATCTGCATCATTTTGTTAATTAAAACAATCAAAAACGCCCAAAGTGGGTGGACATTTTAGAATGTCCCTTCCCCTCTGTTTTCTACCTTATATCCCCCTACATGTATGTAAACATTGGCCTGGTATGCTTTCCTGCACCAAGACAACGTTGAAACCTGGCTCTGGGCGATGAAAACTAAGGGGATTCCACTGGGCCTGCAACCCAATAACTTCGATAACTGGGCACAGTGAGGGCTAAAAACCTTAGTGCAATTGTCTGTGAACTTTTAGCCCTGTACCTTTAAGGAGGTGTATCAACTCTCTGAGACTGATAGATTTTCCTAAACCCAACTCTGCCATTGGATCACACACCCACTGGTTAGAAAAGGAGCTATATGAGACCTGGGTCCCTTTGAACTCACCTTGCAAGAGTGCTGACCAGGGGAAACATCTCTAGGGTATATAAGCTCGGTTCCATGTAATAATGTCGCCACAAAAATCTCGCCATGCAAAAATATTGCAGAAAAATGGCCGTTTTTTGTGGCGACGTTATTGCATGGAACATGCGGGGGACACCCCCGCAACCCCTAAACTTTTTTTTTTTTAATTTTTTTAAATTTCTTTTTTTTTGCCCCTGTCCCCATATATATGGTCAACGATATAATATCGCCGCAACCTTTTCCCGGCGATATTATTTACGGCGACCATATATATGGGGATAATATTACCTGATACCATAAGCTCTTGCAGGATGATATGTTGGCTGTCCGACCAAACTATATATCCCACTGGGAGATAGCCTTGGGCTACCTGCTAGAGGACCAGTTCTGGGTGGATATCTGGACAAGAAATCACTCCTCTTCGAGATGTGACAAACGGGGAGTGTGCCCTTAAATTGCTCTTTCGCTGGTATTACCCACCAGTACGGCTACACCACTTTCAGAACTCACTGGACCCTAAATGCTGGTGAAATTGTGGGTAGCAAGGGACTTATTTGCACATGTGGTGGTACTGCCTCTGTATTCAAACCTTTTGGGGAAAGGTACTCTCCTCAATTGAAGCCATAACCCACACTAAGCTCCTGTTGTGTCCTGAGACGGTCTTATTGGGCATTCCGGTCCCGGGGGTCTATCCGAGTTCAGGGGTGATAGCCAAACTGCTCACCCAGCTCCTCTTGGCAGCTAAAACCACTGTGGCCCGCACTTGGAAGTCCCCAGAGGGCCCCTTGCTAGCTCTATGGTGGATGGAACTCTGGGACATTCTGGTCGTGGAAAGAGTAACCGCAGCCATTGACCGCAAGCTGCACCAGTTCAGACATTTGGACCCCCATCCTAGAGTACGACCATGACTTTCTGGCGCAAACACACAAGGCACGGCTTCCAAAAGTGTTCCATCTGGCCTGCTAGGCGGAGGCAGTGGCAGGCCGAATGATTCTGGGGGGGTAGTGGGGTATAGTCCCAAATTGTATTGAGCCAGACAATTGAAATTGTGAGGGTTACTGCTGTATTGTCACTCCGAGTTGCAACCGCTTTAAATAGGCAAAGGTCATCTGCACTCTTGATGGCAAATCCTCACACACTATGATGGGTATTGAGAGGAAAATGTACTGAGAAGTTGATCAGGAAACAGCCTTTTCGGCTCCTTAACCCAGTCAGCGATTTGCCGGAAGGAGGTTGTCCGCATTTTAGATATGCAATAAGTGCTTGGGTAGCTTTTCATAACTTGGAATTGGCCTAAAACGTCTAATGCATTACTGTCCTCGTCCTTGGTTAATGTTTCTACCTTTCTTGCATCATCTGGTCTTCAAATGGATTGTGTCCTCCCACAACCACAAATTCCTCATCTTATGATATCTCCATATCCAGCTTCAGCAGCTTCGGATATCTCCATATCCAGCTTCAGCTGCTTCAGACATTTTTTCCAGCAGGAGGTGCTGCACATCGATGCCTGTCAAATCTATGTCTCAAGTGTCGATGTCATAGATGGTATACTGTGCGTGCAACGACTGTTGGCTTCAGTTCCGGTTTTTCGTGAGAGCGAACGCTTTGGATTATCGGTGCGATTTGGTTCGTTGATTAAGAAATATCAACTCTGAGATCGAGGGGTTAAAAAAATGCCACGGCTGTGGGGCAAAGATGTCCCTTACGGTCCCCAATTGGGTGGGCTATATGGTGCCTCGGATCCTCGCATTCGACTTCGGAGTGTGGGTCCTGCCTATCGATGACAGTGAAGGCCCTGAAGGAGCATAAAGGGAAGCGTGGTGCAGGTAGGCCTCATAAATCCCCTTCAACAACCCTGTCAAAAAGGCGATCCTCTGACGAGTCGAGGGAGGACGTTCCTTATTTACTCGCTGGCAGCTCACCTGGAGGTTGCAATGGTCACGTTTATTTATTTTATTTATTTATTTGGATTTGTAGAGTGCACATCTGTCCGGGGGCATCGTGGCGCTAAGAAGTCTTACTTGTTACTGGCATACATGGTGAATATACAGATATACAGATTAGCATAGATGCGTTTTTTCATACATTTGCTGTTATTTCCATAATTACAGTGGTGAGAATACAGGTGAGGCGGGGTTAGTGGAACAGCGTGGTTTTGAGTAGTCTACGGAAGGCATGGTATGATTTTTCGCTTCTTAAGGCGGTGGGGAGTGCGTTCCAATTTTTGGGTGCTAGGTGTTGAAAGCTGGACCCTCCGGCTTTTCTTCTTTTGAAAGTGGGTACATAGGTCTGGTTGGTCAGGTGTGACCTGGTAGGTCTAGTGGAGTTATGGAGGGGGATCCTTTCAGAAAGATAGGGTGGGGCATTGGCAGAGAGGCATCTGTGTGTGATGGCCATGGATTTAAATAGTATGCATTCTTTTATAGGAAGCCAGTGTGCTTCTTTTCTGCCTTGGGAGATGTGCTCCCTTTTTGGAATGCTTAGGGCTGCTCTTAGAGCATTGTTTTGTGTGACTTGCATTTTTTTAATGTTTTGTGCAGATGTGCCCAGGAAGAGGGCGTTGCAGTAGTCCAATTTGGTACCTACTGTGGCTCTGGCTACATTCAGGCAGTTTTTAGGGGATAGGAAGGGTTTAACGGCGTTGATTATCTTAGTGGTTAGTGCAGCAGAGGAGGCTACGGCATTGACTTGCCGTGTCATGGAGAGAGTGGAGTCGAGGTATACTCCTAGCGTTTTTACCGCAGTGGAGACTGTGATGGTGCAGTTATCGACGTTAAAGGATTTGTATAGAGGCGGGAGTTTATTTAGTGTTTCTTTGGTGCCAACTAGTAGGATCTCTGTTTTGTCCCCGTTAAGGCAGAGTCCGTTGGCTGCCATCCAGGTTTGAATGGCTGTGTATATTTTAGTTAGTGCTGCGGCGTCTTGTTCATGTAAGCCAGTAAGGGGGAGCAGGACTTGTGTGTCGTCAGCATAGTTGGTGTAAGCTATGTGGTGATGGTCGAGGTCATTGAACAGAGGGAGGGTGAAAATGTTGTATAGGGTGGGTACAGTGCAGGATCCTTGTGGGACGCCACAGTGGATGGTGGTTGGGGTAGCGTTTGCAGATTCAGAAAAGAGTTTCATAAGTCGACCCTCGAGGAAGGATTTGACCCAGGAGACGGCTCCCGGCGAGAAGTGAGCTTCATTTTTAAGTTGTGTGCCTAGAATGTCATGATTGACCAGGTCGAAGGCAGCAGATAGGTCTAATAGTAGGAGGAGAGCCGGTTTGCCTTTGTCCATGATGTCATTAAGTTGAATTTTAAGGTCTAGAAGGGCCGATTCGGTCCCATGCCCCGGGCGGAAGCCCGATTGCCTTTTGCCTAAGATGCGATTTTCTTCGAGGTAGTGCTGTATTTGTGAGTAGGCGACTTTGTCGAGGATCTTGAGCAGGAAGGGAACTGTTGTAATGGGTCTATAGTTGTTGGCGTTTTCTGGATCTAGAGTGGGTTTCTTGAGAAGCTTCTTTTAGGCTGGTTGGGACTGAGTTAGAGTTGAAGGATGCATTAATGAATGAATTGAAGAATGATGTTAGTGTGTCAAAACAGTCTTTGACTAGTTTGGCGGGGCAGGCGTCGCCTTTGCAGTTGGAGGGTTTGATTCTGTTAACGATATCGATTACCTCTTTTTCTGAGACTTCTCTAAATTTAAAGGGTGTGATGTGACTTATCTTTTTGTTCTCAATCACTGTTTCCTTAGGGGATGCAGCTAAGATTTGCTGAGTGAGATTTTTGTGATGGTTTAAGATTTTGGCTTGGAGGAGTTCGATTTTTTTTAGAAGGGCGGTTTGTATGGTGTTACACCAGGCTTGGTCCTTGACAATCTCTTGTGACTTAGTGGCTGGTGTGGAGAGTTCCTTGAAGATGGCGAAGAGCTCTTTGGATTCTGAGGTGACGTTGGAGATTCTTTCATTATATGATGCAGATTTGGCTGCTAAGATGCTTTTTTTTGTATTGGGTGGCCAGTGATTTGTAGGACGATAGTGAGGAGGCATTGGGTGCTTTTTGCCATACGTTGAGGGCTTTGCGTTTTTTAGTTCGTAGTTCTTTTAGTTCTGCTGAGAACCACGTATTGGAGTGTTTGGAGTTTTTGGATTTTTTCTTTTGTAGGGGGGCGATGATGTCAATGGCAGTGCTAATGGTGGTTTTGTAGATATCTGCCAGTGCAGCTGGGTCAAATGAGGCAGGGAGGTTGTTCGTGAGAGGAACTAGATAGGGTGTGATGCTTTCTTTGGTGAGGTTCTTGACGCTCCTGGCCATGGCTGGGGGTACAGGTGAGAGTTTTTTTACCGCGTTGATAGATAGGGGGATGAAGAAGTGAATGAGAAAGTGGTCGGACCATGGCGTGGGCGTGGTGGAGCTGATGTCGATGCCGCAGTTGTGGTCAACTACCCAGTCAAGAGTGCGCCCTTTACTGTGGGTAGGTTGGAGAACTCTTTGTACAAAGCCCATTTCTTGGAGAGCTTGTGCTAGCTTAGTGGATGGTTTATCTTTCTGGTCGTGGAGCCCCAAGTTGAGGTCTCCTAGGAGAATGGTTTTGGTAGTGGTTTTAAGGTTTTCACCTAGCAGATGTGTGAGGTTGTCTTGGAAGTCCAGTAAAGGGCCTGGTGGGCGATATGCTAGATTGAGAGTGATGGTGGTGTTGTGAGATCTTGGCAGATAGAAAGTCGATGTTATCCCCTAGTTTTGAGGGAGTTTGTCTTAATTCAAGGTGGTCTTTGACTAGAAGTGCCACTCCTCCACCTGTAGATGATGTTCTGTCCTGTCTGAGGATGGAGTATCCTGGTGGAATGGCTAGTGAGATGGCTGGGCCGGCGGCGTTGTGTAGCCAGGTTTCGGTGATGGCAAGAATGTCGAGGTCAAGGTTGGTGAGAAGGTCATGGATTTCGGTGGCGTGGGCGGGGAGGGATCTGGCATTAATTAATGCACACTGTAGGTCTGGGCGAGGTGTGGGAGTGGTATTGGGCTTTTTGGCTACCTTCTTGGGAGTGGACAGTTTCTTGTGTTCAGGGGATATTTTGTTTTCAATTTTGCTTAGAGGGGTTTGCTGTGAGTGTCTGGAGCGGAGGCCTAATTTTTGATTTCTAGAGTTTGTGGTTCTGGGGTGCGTTGAGGGTTGGTTGGGTTTGTGTTCTGTAGGTTTGGTGAAAAAAGATGGGAGGAAAGGCGTAGGGGCGATGAGTGCGGATGGTGGGGGTGTGGTATTGGCCATGATGGGTGAGCATAGGGTAGCAGTCATCTGTAGGTGCAGTTAGTTAAGGCTCAGTGTGGGAGTCAGGTAACAGAGGTTTTGGCCCTGTTTACTAGCAGTGTGGGCACAGGCACAATGCAGCAATTCACTAGCAGTGTGGGGCACAGGAGTTAGGCACATAGCAGCAATTCACTAACAGTGTGGGGCACAGGCACATAGCAGCAATTCACTAACAGTGTGGGGCACAGGCACAATGCAGCAATTCACTAGTATTCCTGGGCAGCGGCTAGGAGTGGGGCCTGAATCAGACGTACAGGAACGAGAGTCACGCTAAGGAGCTGCGTACATTTGAATGCGCATATGTATGCTCTATAGAGCAGCTTAGAATGGCATAGTGGTACTTACAGCGGGTTTTTGTCCATGATGAGGCAGAGTTCGTTTAAGGATATCCTGGGCAACTCGCCACGCGCCGAGAACGGCGAAAAGGGCCTTAGAATGGCCTTTGAAGGTGGCCGGCTCTTCCGCCTGCCGGCGGATGTTGGGTGCTATTAAGCACGGTTGCTTAGCAACCAGGACGCTGAGCCTCACTCTGGCGCCGCATCGCGCCCGACATTTTGTTTTCTTCTTTTTTTTTTGTTTTGATGTCGGCGCGGCTGCAGGAGCGCGACCCGGGCCGCTTCTGGGTGAGGGGTGGGCGGCAGGGCGGTGGAAAGGCGCTCTTGGAAGGGTGGGCAGCACAGGGGTGCTGGTGGGGGCCTGTCTGGGCGGCGATCCTCTTCGTGCCTCGTGGCACGGTGCAGCAGCTCAGATGAGCTGATCCTGGGCTGGGGAGGGTGGGGGCTCCTGCCCTCGCCACCTGGCCTATGAGACTGAGTACAGAGGGGCAAACAGGGCCTTAGAATGGCCTTTGAAGGTGGCCGGCTCTTCCGCCTGCCGGCGGATGTTGGGTGCTATTAAGCACGGTTGCTTAGCAACCAGGACGCTGAGCCTCGCTCTGGCGCCGCATCGCGCCCGACATTTTGTTTTCTTCTTTTTTTTTTGTTTTGATGTCGGCGCGGTTGCAGGAGCGCGACCCGGGCCGCTTCTGGGTGAGGGGTGGGCGGCAGGGCGGTGGAAAGGCGCTCTTGGAAGGGTGGGCAGCACAGGGGTGCTGGTGGGGGCTCGTGGGGGCCTGTCTGGGCGGCGATCCTCTTCGTGCCTCGTGGCACGGTGCAGCAGCTCATATGAGCTGATCCTGGGCTGGGGAGGGTGGGGGCTCCTGCCCTCGCCACCTGGCCTATGAGACTGAGTGCAGAGGGGCAAACAGGGCCTTAGAATGGCCTTTGAAAGTGGCCGGCTCTTCCGCCTGCCGGCGGATGTTGGGTGCTATTAAGCACGGTTGCTTAGCAACCAGGACGCTGAGCCTCGCTCTGGCGCCGCATCACGCCCTACGTTGTAGGCTTTACAACCGAGCCGCATCAGCGATGCGTGTCATAATTTCACGTAATCACCTGACACGGTCTCCGGCATGATCGTAGCCTGAACGGATCAGCTTAAAAGGGGTTTTGTCCAGGCATTCAGTGCTTCTGATTGTGGATTCTGCCACGGAGCTTTGTTGCTTCCGATCCTGTCTTTTTGTCCTTGTTTCCTGACTATTGACTTCCTGTGTTTGACACGGCTCGCTTCCACTTATCCTGACTTTCTGAACTCCTAGTCTGTAGTTTTACCTGCTTCGTAACTGACCTCGGCCTGTATTCTGGAAGTGATTTGCTTGCCGTTTCTGATCTAGGCATTGCCCGCACCATTCTCGACCTTGGCCTGTACTTGGATTTCTGAGACAGTCTACCAGCCAGCACTGTTGAGTACTACGCCCTCCTCTCCTTCCCTTTTGTGTCCCGGAGTCGTGCGCAGAGTCAGTCTGCGTCAGTCCATTTGGAATTTTGTCTGAAGAGAGGCTGCAGCGATGTGCTTTTTCCCCGTACTTTGAACTGCTGAACTGTCGCTTTAAGGATTGTAGTGGGCTGGGCCTATAAATCCTTGTCCAGAGTCAGTCTTCGTCAGTCCGTGACTGACAGCGACTTGGTTGTAATGACCGCACAAACAGGAAATGGTGGCGGGGGGGCGCATACACGACAAAAAACCATCCGACAACGTCGGATGCAAAACCCGTGGACCGCACTTCAAAAGTAAGCGTTGCTAAAGGCGTTCGACTGTTAAGAGTCAATCATTTCTTCTGATCTTATGTCTGAATCATTGCCTGACTCACTGCCCGCTCAATTAGTGGGAACGAACTTTGAAACCTCACCCGTATCTATGCCCGTTTCTATGTCCACATCCACATCCACGGCAAGCTATTAAACAAACGAGGAGAAAAATAAAATCTCTCTCACCTGACCGAGGGGATACCTCGCTTGATCAGACATCAACGAATCCCGAAGCCCAGACTCATCTCCCAGCGCGAAACAGAGTTATAAATCAATCCGTTCAAGCAGAGGTTTCCATCATGTCTGAAGAGCTTGAAGTGATTACCTTGTCTGAGGAAGTCAACTTGAACCCCGATATTTTGCTACAACGACATTTATTAACGCTAACGGACTTACCTCGTGTAACTGTAAGCCTGTCAGATTCACATCTGCCAGACAGCTTCCGACAAACAGCCGAGGGTTTGCTTGCTTCTGAAGTGGCAGACGAGTTCTTTTCCCCCTTTGCATGCAGAGATGATGGAGGCTTCTCAGGGAGACGACGAAAGTGGGAACTTGAACGCGCCTGTAGAAAAAACACCTGTTGTCAATTGTGCAAACAATGAAGTTGTGATCGGTGGCGCTCTAGTAACTGACAAAACAAATCAGAATGACCAACGACCAGGTGCAAAGAAAACAGCTAGTTCCCTGAATCCAAAGGGTTGTGCAAGTGAAAGGCTATCTAAGAAGCTGACAAGCTCCTTAAACTCAGCCCAGCTGAATCCCATAGAGGTTTGCGAGCCGCTGGGCATTTCTAAACTTTCCCAGCTACGAGCCCACCCAAACCTCATAATCGAACTTAATCATCCTGAAAATTGCCACCATGATGTTGGCTTGTGAAACTCGTCTGTTTGAGTAAGCGAAATTCCACGCAACCTGAATTTAAACCGTTTTCGAACTGATGTGGTATCAACAGACGGAGATAACTCTCGAGGCCTATCGGACCCAAGTATGAACATAACTCACACAAACTCACCTCTGCAATTCAATCACAAAGATATCTTTAGTACGCCGAGTTCATGGATAAAAGCTGCACAGTCATCGCGTGATATTCCAGTTCCGCCAGCTGTGAACACCTCGACACTTGGTGACCTCCACTCTGAGTCTGCAAACAACTACAGTCAAGCCTGACTGAAAAATCTGGCTCCAAATCGAAACCTAGCCTTTCATCTGCTGCAGCGATGCAAATCTACAATAACGTTTTGGCCGCTTCTTCAACTGCACTGCTACTGTTCATAAAAATGTATGAATCGTTGCACCATGCTTTTAAAGACCAGACTTCCATAATAGCTACCTTTAAAAGAAAAGCTGGACAAATTTGAGTCCGTAACTAACTTCTTACAAACTCAGTTATCTCACGAGGCTGAACTGACAATGCGATGGCAAGAGCGACTGAGTGATCTCGCCGCACGCCATCACTGCCAAAACGATACTCTATCGGATGGTCTGCTGGAAGCAGTAAATTGGATGCGTCACTCAAGTTTAATGATGGGACCAAATCTGGAGGCAGTGAAGGTCCTACCAAAGTCGGTAGCTGACGCCAACAGAATGCCTTCTTCTAGACCAACAAACTCTGTCATTTACCACAAGACACCACACGATCGAACAAAAAAATTACAACCAACCTCAATTTCTTCTGTGATTGAGGTCCAAGATAAAGCTACCATGGGTCTAGTCGACCAGGTTGGGATAATAACTTTGGACGCGGATCCTCAGGACGCCACCATCAATCCCAAGCCGACGGAACAAACAAAAAGTCCCAAGTGCCACCTCCTCAAAACCATTAATATCCTTTGGCATATTCGAGGGATCCGCAAAATCGATAGTGGTCGCTCCAAAGCTGGCACAACAAAAATCACCCAAAAAAGTGTCGCACGACGCACCTTTAGCAGGAACGAAAGATCTCAAGAATCGTCAACAGAAAACGAAATGAAGAAAGTTCATCAGAAATTTCATGCCTTCGACTAAACCAGGCTTAATGTCCCGACCGAATCTGCCAAATCTTCATGATCAAAAATGTACCTCCTCTCAAGAAAACCTGACAACGAAGCACCCAAATATTGTGGTTCCCGCCAAAAAGAGACAACGACTTGAATCAGACCAAGAAAGCATTGCGAGTAAGTTGTCAAGTTCTGAGATTGATCTTTGTGATCTTTCGATATACTCTGACAAAATTCTTATTGATAAATCACCTGATCAGTCCCACATGATTCCTAATGCTACTGGTGTTGGGCCCCAGCTAAAATCCAAACCAGAAGTTCAATGGAAGAAGAAATTGGACTGCAGGACGAAGGAGCCTGAAAAAGGATCAAGAATGCCTGTACAATGGAACGCCAAGCACAAGAGATTTTAGTCACACAATCAATCCCATTGCACCTCACGAGTGCCATCTTCGTTAAGTTTCGGTTTAGCCAACTTGAACTGTAAACTGAGACTACAAAACCTGCATCACGAAGATCGCAACTTAAATCTGAATCGCAATAATGTGATGAAACTCTTTATTTGCATTCATTTGGTCCGTACAATCAGGTCTGAAGATATTTGCATCGTGGAGTACGCCACCGAGAAATGCTGTGACCAAGTTCTACTAAACAGAACCTCAGCATCAGTTAGGAACACCATACTGAATGCTGCAGAGGACTTGCTAGTCTTTGGGTTCGACATATCTGTTGAACCATTGTGTTCTGGGGCCAACACGTCCATAATAAATCCAAGGAGCAGCTTTCAATGAAGTCACGAACAAAGATGTGCTGACCTACGTAAAGTATTATCAATGCCGAATAACACAAGACAATATTCTACTTATGCGCCAAAAAGTGCCAACCGTCAAGATACAACAAATCGGCGTTAGCCATCAGCAACTGTGCCTGAATGCAAACGTGAATTTATATCTTGGAATACCATGGTATTCACCCATCTATTTAACAACTGTGCCATCCAACTGGAAAAAGTATTCATCATATGTCTCCACGAGACATGGTTAACCGAACCACCAATAAGAGATGGCTATGTAACTTTACTAAATCCTGCCATTAAAAGTGCCATGGGTCGCCCGTCATCTGGTCTATTGATGCTGATTAAAATAAATCCGTGGTGGAGCCTTGTGGAATCTTTTAATCTGAATCCATTTGTTCAAGGAGCATTGGTACAAACTGCTTATGGAACTCACTCCGCAAGGAAACACTTGCTTATTTTAAACGGATACTGGAATCCACACAAAATAAGTACAAGGTCTTTCATAAACACGATCACACTACTCATTGACAAGGCCCTTTTGAATTACAAGAACCTATCAATGATATGTGTCGGTGACCTAAATTCTACATGGTTCAAATATGACTGTCTCCGAAAACTACAAACTGCTACCACATGAAGAGTTATCTACACAAGGACACCAGTGGAGTCTCGCTCTTGGTAATCGCAATTGCAAAATGGTGAATGGTAATGTACCAGGTGATCAGCCACCTCATGCAACCTGGTCAAACCACAAAGCTCACTCAATAATTGATTATTTCTGGGTCTCTCAGAATCTATTCGAAAGCGAGATGACCTTGACAACAACTGACATGCCTTCCAGTGATCATAACCTTCTCTGTCTAACTTGTATAGTGGAATGGCCCACCGAATGCAAGTTATACAAAATTCCAATTTCTGTCAACGCGGGTGGAAATCGTCTCTGGATTGATGGCCCTAAGATCGAGAAGATAAGTCGAAAATTCCTTCACGACATAGCCTTGTCAGTGAATTACGCTCCTTTATTAAATGATTTTGTCACAGTAAAAGCCTTAGATCGTAAAATGGGCACAAAGCATAAACATTTATCATCCATGATATTGCTAGAAGCAAAACAGGCTATGAGACGTGACATTCGTGCCTTGAAAAAATCAGGACACGTGGCCAGTAGCAACTTGACTGTCCAAAACAAAATCTGCCTGTGCCGGCAAACATATCGAAACTGGCTAAAATCACAAAAATCAATAATCGAATAAGACAAAGCAGAGATCTTAATGAAGGAACTGGTAACAAAGAACTCCCGTGAAATATGGGCAATCCTGAATACAGGAAACGAACGTCACTCTTCCAAGCTGTCAAATGTAATAGATGTGGGAAAATGGGAACAGCATTTTGCAAAAATATTTAGTATTCCATTCCCGGATTCATCGTCAGTTCCGAAAGCCGAGCTGTCTTCATGGGATCTACATATCAACAAAGAAGACATCGAGGTAGCAATCCGGGCTCTAAAAAGATCACATGCCGCTGGCCCAGACCTAAAAACAAACATGACGCTAAAGGAAAATGTGGTGCAATGGGCAACCTTTATTGAACTGTTGTTCTCGCGACTGTCTGCTTCAAGGTCCATTCCAGATTCCTGGCGAGAAGCAATCATCGTGCCAATATATAAAAAGGGTAATCTGGCTGATCCAACCAACTATCACCCGATTGCCCTTTTGGACACTATAAGAAAAAATGTTGCCTCTTTTCTGTGTCAAAGGTTAGCGGCATGGTCTGTGTTTGCACTCATTTTTGACATCAGACAAACTGGATTTACTAGAGGTGTTGGTGTGGAAGTCAACTTATTAGTATTAAATATACTAAAACTCGAAACCCTCAAAGCAAAGACACATCTTTAACTAGCCTTTAATTGACCTGCGAGGAGCCTTTGACAGTATCAATCATGGCAAACTGTGACAAAAATGTAACAAATGGAATTGTCCTCAGAATCTAGTTGAACCTATAACAGCCTTACAGACTGAACAACCAATGCGTCTTATCCAGGCAAATACCCACGAGTAAAGGAGTAAAACAAGGGTGTCCGTTGGCAGCTGAACTTTTTAAATTGTTCATTTACCAGAGTTTTGAAGAAATGTTCGATGTTTTCCACCAAAACTAAACCACAACGAAATCGGATGCATTTTTTACGCCGATGACGTGGTCCTTTTGGATCGTACCCAAATAGGACTCCAACGGCAGTTAGCAAACTTGTAAGAGTATTTGAACATCAACGGTTTAGCCTTGAACATCGAAAAGACAAAGATCGTCATCATTGGTCAACAAGAATCCCGTAAGCAGAAAGTTTTCACGTGGAGAGTTGACGGAAACAACTTGGTGTTGTCAACTCAATTAGATACCTGGGGATGACTTTCAATAAGTCTCTACATGAACACTACTGAACACAAAAAATGGAAAACCGAATGATTCAATTCGCTATCCAAGCTCAACTGCTGAACAAAAATTACGGCAAATTTACCCTTACACCGGTTCTAACTTTCTTCGCTCTAAAGGTTGTTCCAGCAATCATCTTTGGGTCAGAATCTGGGTGGAACATCGACATCTTGTTCTGGCAGAAGCTAGAAGGGATTTTTTGGCGGCATGTCCTGAGGCTGTCCTCATACATATCGATGATCTATATAAGATACGAATTGTCACTAAACTCAATACACACTTGTGTAATGTGGAAATCGCCAATGGCATTGCGCAAGATGAGTTTGACCCCTGCGGCTCCAGCATTTCAATTTATTTGTCCGAGCACAGGACCGGGAACATCGAAGCTCCTGGAAGAGTGGAAGCAGAAAATGATCTCAACTCTTGCCGCCGCCAAATTAAATTTAAATGACCTGATCATGCGCCCACAAGTCACAAAAAAGAAATTCGAACTTTGGTGCTGTATCCTGAACAACGACCATCGGCAACGAATGTCGACCACTCTTGAATCAGGAATTGGAGCTCACAAGTTAAATGTGCCAAGCTTGTATTTAACAAACTGCCCTTCCCGTCACCATTGTGATCAATTTCTGCGATTTCGCCTAAACGCTTTAAAAACAAAAGAGATGTTGTGGCTGCGACACATTAGCGAAGGAAACGATAATCTGTGTCATTTCTGCAACAGCGAAATTGAAGCATCAGAACATCTCCTCACCGAGTGTAAGCAGATTGTATTAAAACGGATGCAGCACTTGGGTGAGTTCATTCCTGCTGCCGCCACCAATCGAGACTGGTGGGCCTATGCTAGCGCTGGACACTGTATTAAACTGACCTGCACTGTAGTAGACTTCATAGACTCATTAAGGCTAGACGAATAAGTGTTGATTGTCTAAAGACCATGCCCACGTGGCTTGGTATTTTCTTTTATATAATCAACTGTATACGAAATTCTGAGATTAATGAATTAATGGAGATGCAAGTTGTAACAAAAGCTTGAAGCCCCAGTGCTTACATTGGGTCTTATCAGGCTGAGGTTTCAATAAAAAAACCACTCCTTACCTGATTCTGCAACCAATCTGCACTGGGAAATTGGACACCTTGCTGTTATCTTCATCTTCTCTGTGCAGCAACCCGTACCTAGCGAGTCCCTCGTGCCATTAGGGAATTGCACCTAACTAACCTTCCCTTCCCTCTGTTTACTCCTCATTGATTCTTGCCGCGATACTTGAGACTTTCTTCTTCTCCATTACCTTTGGAATTCCATTCTGGACATTACAAACTAGGAGGTAAGGATCGCAATAGCTATAAAGGTTAGGGGAGGGTAGGACAGTTATTGTCAGGTTGCATCTAATTCCGTATCCTTTGTATTTGTGTGTGATAGGCGCTGGGCAGTGCTACAATCAACACACACCAGTTGAAAAATCTAATTCTGGCATCCCAGCCTGCGGGGCTGTTCCTCTGTGGTGTGTCCGGATCTTCTATCCTTCCAAGTGAACAACTCCTCTAGCGCTTTATTCTAAAGCTAGAGAGGTATATCATTGGGAAGGATTCCCTCGGTTGAGTGAAACCAGACAATAAGGATCAAGACTACCTTCTTGATAAAGTCCAGTCTGAAGTATCCTTTAAATCATGGTTGTTGACTTCTACCTGGTTTACCTTTGTGATCTTGATATTGTCGAATAAGAGAGGTCAGAATAGATTCCCCTGTGGTGGATGGGGAGGAGTTGCTAAGACTGCTCAGGCAGGGACTGCTTTACCCTGAGCCGCTGCATCAGTCACCTCAAAACCTCTCTGAGGCCTTACTCCACAATACTCCGGTGTGCGACAGACTCTCACAGCATCTGAAAGAATGGAAGGGTATTAATTCAGATGCATGGGCATTGGAAACAGTGGCACAGGGTTACTGTCTTCCCTTTCTAAAAAGGCCTAAGGATCATCCACTGGGGGACAGCTATTTCAGA
This sequence comes from Ambystoma mexicanum, assembly GCF_040938575.1. Taxonomy (NCBI): domain Eukaryota; kingdom Metazoa; phylum Chordata; class Amphibia; order Caudata; family Ambystomatidae; genus Ambystoma; species Ambystoma mexicanum. The sequence continues at coordinate 904,667,108 of NC_090926.1, forward strand.
GTTCTAGATCCACTTCTTATGCAGGAAATATTAACTCTGCAAGAGAAAGGTAGTATAGAACCGGTACCTGTAGCGGAGAGCTACAAGGGTTGGTACTCCCCTTAATTCCTAATCCCAAAGAAGGACGGAGGATTGAGACCCATCTTGGACTTAAGAGACTTGAACAAGTTCCTCAGGAAGGACACGTTCAAAATGGTTACCCTTTCTCAGATCCTTCAGGCCCTCCAGCTTCAGGAGTGGATGGTATAATTGGAACTTCAGAATGCTTACTTTCATGTACCAATCCATCAAAAGCACAGAAAGTACCTGAGGTTCGCCATTGGCAATTCTCATTATCAATGACTTTTGGGCTGACCTCCGCCCGAGGGTTTTCACCAAGTTGATGGTGGTGGTGGCAGCGAGTCTCAGGAGAGGGGGATTCAGATCTAACCCTCCGCTGGACGATCGGCTGTTCAGGGCACGTTCTCCTGAACAGGTCCTGGAACATCTCAGTTCCACCTGTCACTCCCTTCACTGGGATTCTCCCTCAAGTTCAAAAAGTCCCACATGATACCATCTCAAAGGCTCCAATTCATCGGGGCTGTCTAGTCGCATCCTAGGGAAAACCCTTGCCACCCGAGGTGAGGGCTCAAGGCACTCTGCCGATGGTCAACAAATTCCAAAATGCCCAGAGTCTTCCGCCCTTCGATTTTCTGAGGTTGCTTGGCCTAATGGCATCCTGCATTTCCTTGGTGACAGAGGTTCGCCTGAGAATGAGATCTCTCCAATGGGCTCTCAGAACTCAATGGTCAAAATTCTCAGGCAAAATGTCAAATCTCCTTCAGGTTCCAAGCAGAGTAGCACAAGATCTTCTGTGGTGGACCCACCAAGAAAACATTCTGAAAGGAGAACCTTTTTGGCAACCATTGCCAGAGATAATTGTAGTGACGGATGCCTCACTCACGGGTTGGGGAGCCCATACCAACAATCGGCGATCGTTGGTCTCCATCAGAGTCCAAACTACACATTAATCGTTTGGAGCTGAGGGCGATCAGAATAGCACTAAAGGCCTTTGTGCCCTATGTACGGGGAAAGAATGTCCTGATAATGATGGACAACACAGTGGCCATGTACTACCTTAACAAGAAAGGAGGCATAGGATCACTACCGCTGTGCACAGAGGCAATGCAGCTCTGGTACTGGGCACTTCAAGAAGGAATAGGCAGAACACAGTGTCCCATGAGTGGGAACTAGCTCAGGAGGTCCTTCAAGAGATCTTCGCTCTTTGGGAAACCCCTCAAGTAGATCTGTTCGTGACCAATGTCAACCGGAAGTGCCAACTGTACTGCTCCAGGGAATTTTCTCCAAGAGGAGCTCTAGGAGAACCGTTCGTAGTGGACTGGGGGGTTTACACTCCTGAATGCCTTTCCTCCAGTCCCGTCATTCTTCCAGTCATCAGGAGGTTGAGAAAGTTCAGGAAAACCATGATCCTAATTGCTCCAGATTGGGCCAGGAGGATGTGGTACCTGGACCTTCTGGACATGTCCATCTGCCCTCCAATACTATCTTCCACAAAGAGAGGACCTTCTCTTGCGAGAGGAGTGTTGGGTCTCCATCCAGAGGTCAGATAACTAAACCTAAACGCATGGTTTCTGAGAGGTTCAGATATAAGGTTTGGGACCTCCCGGATGATGTAATGGAGATTTTGCTTTCGGCCAGAAGGCCAGCAACAAAGTCTGTGTACCGCTGCCGTTGGAACAAGTTCTGAAGCTAGTGCAGGGATTAGAATGTGGCCCCTTTTACATGCAGTATGCCTATGGTGTTAGCCTTCTTGTTACACCTGGCCAATCTGGTGCTCCAGGTTGACTCAATTAAAGGGTATCAGGCAGTGCAATCTATTTTCAAGCGCTCCTCTGAAGAGTTATCTTTCTTCAAGATTACACTGGTTATACAATTCTTGAAAAGATTGACAAATGTATTTCCTCCGGTCCCCTTTCAATTACCGGTTTGGGATCTCAACCTGGTTCTGAAATTCATATTGTGTGCTCCATTTGAGCCTATCAACTCCTGTCATTTTAAGGTTGTTGACCTTAAAGACCATTCTTTTAGTGGCCTTTACATCAGCCTGTAGGGTGGGTGATCTTCAAGCCTTGTCCTGCAAGCCTCGTGACACAGTCTTCTTTAAGGATAGAGTGGTCTTTCAGGTGAAACCTACATTTCTACCACAAATTGTGTATGAGTTTCATTTAACTCAAAAAATCATTCTACCTTGTTTCTATCCCCCACCTCATTCTGGAAAGGAAGAGAAGAGCATACACAGGCTTGACCCAAAAGGTGCACTTGTCTTAGTTTAGAAATTCATAAGTTGGGTATAGCGGTTTCAAAACAAACCTCATCTAGGTGGATTATCCTTGCCATCTCTGAATGCTACAGGTTAGCTGGAAAAGATCCTCCTGGGGGTCTCAGAGCACATTCGACCAGGGGCATGGCTACTTCATCTGCCTTACAGAGGGGAGTCCCAATTCAGGATATTTGTGCGGCAGCAACGTGGTGCTCAGTCCACACATTCACCAAGCACTATAGTCTGGACTTTTCCTCAGGTGTCATGCATTCCTCCCTGCCACCGTGAACCCCCACCTCCTTACCTGCACTGCCGAGGTTGCGGCGGCCGCCCGGACCGCGGATTCCCTTCACTTGGTCTTCACCTGCACGCTGCACGCCATGGTGTCCTTGGTGCCTGTTCTCCCGACCGCGTTGGGGCTTGCCCTGGCGCTTGTAGGCACACAGGAGTGCCCTCCGCCTTCGCGGGCACTCAGCGGTCACGGTGCTCCACAACAAAAGGTCACATGAACCGATTAGCGGTCACGTGACCCGGAACCAATTCAATAATTGGTCATGTGACCAGGTGGGCAGTCACGTGACCCGGAAGAACGCCTGAAAATAGCTCTGGTCCTCTCCCTCAGTGCTTCTCAGCTGTTTCCTTCGGCAAGTAGCGTTTCTTGTGCTTCTTGTGTCCTTGCTGCTGGATTTCACGGATTTTGACCCTGTTTTTTCTATTCTGGATTGCCTTCTGGACTTGCCCATTGAAACCCTGTGTTCTGGAACTAAGTTGACCCTTGGATTGCCTTACTGGACTGCTGTTGGATCTGCCTTTGGATTTGTTTGTTTTTAGACTAATCTGTTTAAACTGCTCAAGACCCCTGGAACGCCTCCTGGACTGCCTTGCACTCTTCTGCCCCTTGGATTCAAGTACTTCTTGGTGTTCACAGCCTGACCTCAGCAAACCCTTGTGACTGACAGAATCCCACTCTCCTCTCCTTCAGGTGGGAACAGTTAGGTTCCAAGCTGGCACCGGTCCTCCTTGGGGTAGGTGTTTCTTTCTGTCCTGTTCACTTGTGCTTATTGTGATAACCTTACATCCATATACTAACCGTGCCTTTTCCTTACAGCCATCCGGGACCCGGTGCTTCCTGTTCCTACCTATCGCCTGCGGCCCCAATAACCGATCAGCGAGTAGACCGCTCTTCTCTGACTGGTGCTTATAATCCACGTGGACCTCAGATCATTACATCTGGCTAGGAAGGTGTTTTTGGCAAATCACTGTTACCTTTTGTAGACAAGGGCCAATAAGGAGCACCCAAATTCTAATTTGAAACTGAAAATTCGGACTCCCTCCTCCAGAAATACAAAAACTGCTCTGGGAGTCTATCATAAAATGAGGAATACGTGGGAGGATACAATCCATTTGAAGAACAAGTTACTTACCTCTGGTAACGTTCTTTTGACTGGATGTTTCTCCCACATGTTCCTCATTGCCCCTCCCAGCCTACCCTGCAGTTGAATTTCCATGTTATTATAGTTTAAGCTCTTTCAGGGCGAGTAGCTGTCGGGCATAGATTAAACCTATACATGTAAAAATCGGAATTTGAAGCCTTTCAAATCGACCCTCCCAGGTCCAACTGGGGTCCTTCCTCTCCGACATCTTTTTCTCCACCTGTGGTGTCCCCCAGGGATCTAATCTCTCTCCCTGGCTGTTCAACCAGTATCTGGCACTCCTTGCCCACCGCATCGCCGCTCTCTGCCCTAATTTCCAGTGCTATGCGGACGATACCCAACTCATCTTCAGGCTACCCTCAGCCTCCCCCTCTCCTTCCCTCATCTCTGACTGTCTGTCTGCTATCCAAGAATGGTGTGCCGCCAATGACCTCTGCCTTAATGCCAGTAAGACTGAGATCCTACTCATCGGTACTCCCACTCCCTCCTTCCCTGTAGCTCTCTGGCCTGCCTCCCTTGGCCCCCTCCCTGCTCCTACCTGCAAGGCAAAAAACCTTGGGGTCATCTTCGACTCCACACTCTCCTTCTCTCCTCATATTTCTGACGTCGCCAAGAGGTCACACTACCAGCTGCACCTCCTCAGAGGTATTCTTCCCTTCCTCTCCTTCCCCCAGAAGCTCACTGTCTCCCGAGCCCTGGTTCTCTCGAAGCTGGACTACTGTAACAGCCTCTATCTTAATCTGCCTGCCTCCACTCTCCGCCCTCTGCAACTCATCCAGAACAGAACTGCAAGACTTGTCCTTGGCCTCAAGCCCAGGGACCGTATCTCTCCAGGACTGAAATCTCTACACTGGCTCCCAGTGGCTGCGAGGATAAAGTTCAAAACCCTCTGCATTGTCCACAAGGCCTTCAGGGGCCTGGGTCCTAAATACCTCCAACTCTCTCTTCCCAAATATCTTCCTTCCCGAGCCCTTCGCTCATCCGCCTCCAATTCCCTCAGGGTTAGCCGCTTCTCGAAGCAACGAGCTGGGGGTAGATCTCTCTCCGCGGCAGGGGCCTCCCTCTGGAACAGCCTTCCTGCCTCCCTGAAACTTGAGGAGAACCATCTCCGGTTCCGGAAGCACCTCAAAACCTTCCTCTTTGCTTCTGCTTTCTCTCTCCCTCTCCCCTGCTGAACAGCTAATTTAATTCCTCACTGAAACTGCACTGATCCTGCAACTGGACCACTCTAAACGGCCTCGGCCCTGGGCCCTGCCACTCTCCACTTGCACTGATGCCCTGGAACCCCTTTGCACTGCGGGACTGTCTCTGTATCCCTACAGCCCCCCCCTCCCCCAGCACTTGTTCTGCACTTACCTCACACTTGCCACCAGCTGGCCCTATTTATTTATCTATTACTTTACGCCACTTACCTTGTACTGCACTTCCCCCCCTCCCCTTCCCCTTGCACTTTTCCCCCTCCCCCACCCCTGCACTTGCGCGATCTGAATGACACCTGCCCTAGTAAGATCGTTGTCTGTCTCCCCTTGTCCCCCCCCCTCCCTGCCTCGTCGCGCCTTGAAACACATGTGTATAGGCGCGTTACAAATACCATATCATATCATATCAATGGTCGCTGTGTTCGCTGTATACCTTCGATGACGCCGAGGCGGAGGCCCTCGAGGGACATCGAGTCGGCAGGCATCGTCGTGCAGCGCCCCCTACTGGAAAGAAATTCTGACCAAGCTGAAGCTGGATATGGAGATATCATAAGATGAGTACGTGGGATGTACATCCAGTCGAAAGAATGTTACCACGGGTAAGTAATTTGTTCTTATAGCCATATCCTCTCACCCATTGTTAAGGACGCGGGTCCTCCGCTCTGTAAATCAATGGTAAAAATGTTGTACGTTTTTTGTATCATAAAATGCATTGCTTTACCTGTAATTCTCATAAATAAATTGTTAGCAGAGGTGGTGAACGCCAGATAGGAAGTGCAGCAATTGGCATATATGAAAAAAGTGGAGGCAAGAAATCAATGTGAAAAAGTCTGCTATATCAAATGCAAATGAGCGGCCAGAATTGACGTAAAAAACAGATCGTAGCAGTGGCATGATGCAAAGTGACCAGGGCTCCTGCACAAATGTTAAGGAACCCCAATAGATCTGCCACCCAAAGACTGATAAAGGCTGTGTGCCAAGCATGGCACCATCACTAATGGGGGACCCCCTTGTGCCACAGGGACACACAATGCTCCATTCCTTGCTTTAATCATGGTTAGGGAAATCACAGGCTTTACGGTTTCCTTTGCGTGTTTCTGTCTTTGCTTTTCCCATATTTCTCCTTCTTCCTGGAGTGCGTAGATTGTAGTCTTGGTTCCTTCTTCCGTTTTCTTTTACTGCACCTTTCACAGTGTAGTACATGTCATGGAATGACGTAGCTGTTTTGTTTTCTTCCCTCTGTTTCCATGCGTCCCCACATGTGGGTCGTTTATCTCTTTTATTGTACAGTTCCTCGTTCGCCGCAGGGGATGAGAGTCTCCCTCAGAGCGTTTTAAGTAAATAGAAAGTACAGGCCGCTTGCCGCTAGCTCGGGATGGATGCAGAAATCCCTTGGTACGTAAACATCTTTTCCCCAGCAAATTTATAGCTTTGCCCCTTAAAGACGGTCATTTTGGTCATAGTGAAAATCGTATCTCTTTAACGAAGCGCACCAAAACGTTATCAACGGGCGCCCTCTTTTATCGTACAATAAAGCAGTTTTGCAAGCTCCTATAATAATAATCGTCTTCTGCAATAAAACTCTGAGCCGACTTCAAAGCAGGCAAAAAAACATGTTGATGGAAGGAAATTTCTGAACCGTAGAGCGGGAGACTGTCTCAAAGGCGTGGACACTCCCATACGTCTCAGATTGGACCCACACTGTTCCCTTGTGTTATTACAGAAAACGAGACTGGGAAGAGTCCGAAGCTTCCTCTCTGTAAACATTTGTCAGTAAAGTCAATAAACAGTGCTTCGGCCCAGACTGTGCTTTTTCATCGGGAGGTACCAGCCGAAGGGACACTCGAAAACGGGCCGCCAGCCGCCGTCAAAGCCTTTTGCGTTAATGAAGGGCGTTTGAGAAATTGGTATTCTTATCCTTCCTGCGCTCCGTAAACTACCTGGGAACGGCTGTCCACGGAAGTGCATTTAAGACCGCTCCCACCCAGAAAGTCCCGGCGCGCCGCATTGGATTTAAAAATTAAATAAAGTGTAATACATGATGAACGCTCGGTCTGCCAATGGATATCAGTTTTTCTCGCCAGATACTTTATGCCAGATACTTACTGTCTGCTAGGTTCTCAGTGTTTTATTCCATTGCTGCACACTGCCGTATATCCTGCTTTTTCATAGTAGGTCGAATCTGGACGGCCCTCTTGTAGGACATGTAGTATTTGAGTAATTTCTACCACATCCGCCAAGTGAACCTGGAAAGTGCTATTTCCTCTAACAAAAAGACCCCTTCAAGACAGAATGCCAGTATTGTATCGACACAGTTGACTGTCTAGAAACCTATTTCAGTAGATCGGCTTTAATAACACATTAAAACGTCCTTTAATTGGAATGTATGCATTCGACGGTGCCGCATGCAACTGAAGTTCTTGGTAAGATTCATGTGAAAATGGCGATGTGGTTCACTTAGTCAACTGGTGATGGAATAGGTCCAGGACAAGACAAAAGGCCTCATTACAATTTTGGCAGTATTTCAGCGGTAAATCTGCTGAAATAGCACCAAATGGAATTACTGTTACTGTTCCTCGGTACCACGTAACAACCGTGGGATTACAAATGGTGGTAGGGCAATGTAACTCCCTCTTTTTGGAGTCCATATGACTCAGTGGAGATTTCGGCGGATTTACCGCCATTGGTAATTCCACCGATTTTTCCTGTTTTTGGCAGTGAGGTGTTGGATTTACCGCCAGTATTTTGCTGCAGGAAAATACTCCACCTTACCACCAATCCTTTAGTACAGCAGTGCTGTGGTAATGGAATTAGCATCACATTGCCACCATTATTTTACTGCATCGTCATACTGGTAATGAGGCCCAGAGTTTGTTTTGCTTGAGCATCATTACATGGAGGCCTGAGTCCTAAACCCCCAGGATTGCTAGTCAAGTAGTTCCCACATCAGCTCCTGACCCAGGGCTCATGGTAAGCAAGAGGGATGGAGTGTTGTACAAGCTGTGCAAAAATAGCGTATCCCTCACATAATAGACAAGCACTGTCCAAATGAGTATGTATTTCTTGTGGTTTGCAGTAATTTTTTCTGTTAGTTTGAATTTATGTGATATATTAATAAGCAAGACGCCCAGTTGGCATTATTTGATATTATATGATAGTTTATTTATATAGCACCTATACACAATGTTTCAAAGCGCTTCAAGGCAAAGAAGGGAACAAGAGAAAATACGATGACATTCTTACAGGTCATGAACAGTAAGGATGTGAAATTAACTATCACACTCGGCCTGATAGCATTTCAGATAGTTCAAGAGTTAAGACCTAGATAAGGAAGGGAGGGGGAGAGTGGGAAGGAAATGGAAACAGACAGGCGACTACCATACTAGGCCTGATGACATTTCAGGTAGAGCCGGAGAAAACAAAAGGCGAGGGAGAGGGGTGCAGAAAGGGAGGGGAGGAACAAAACAAGCGACTATCGTACTAGGCCTGACAACATTTCAGATAGTGCTGGAGGGGGGAGGAAAAAACAAGTAAGGGTCAGGGGACAGGCGAGGTTGCTATTATTCTAAGTCCAGGGACAATTCTGATAGAGTAAGTGCATAGAAGAAAGTAGGGAGAGGAGGGGAGGAAAAAGGAGCAAGTGAGAGGAGGGGAGTACAGAGAGTAAGCAGTCAAAAAGAGTGGTGAAGCAAGAGGGAAGAGCAAATACAATTGCAGAAGTCAGTAGTAACCCATAATGTTGCAAGCCTGGATACAAGATTAAGATGGGAACAGCATGATTCAGGGCCACCATGAGAAAGGGTGATGCACCGTGAATCAATGAAGTCCATAAAAGTCAAATCCACCAAGACAGTGATGGTGAAACCAGAATGTATCAGGGCAGGCTCCTGCAAAAGTAGGCTGGAGGGGGAGGTGAGCAGGGTAGAAGAATCAAGCAAAACGGGCAACACCTTTGTGCGAGAAGCATTGCATTATGCTTGAATCACATTCAGACACATTTCAAATCTACAATTCTGTGGTCATTCTTACTCTCCCAAAATGCTATTTGCTTTTATGCAAATCGCCAGTACTCCGTTCTTCCTGAAAGTGCCCTCCAGTTGCACTTAATAGTGTTCCTTGAGGAGATCTGGTGCTGCTCGACCTGGGCAGGGTCTCCAACATTGAGCCCTACTAGTTTTCTACTCAACACCTTCCAACCCTCAGGCACAAACTGAGTTTTGAGGGTTCAGAGAGTAAACGTCAATTTCCAGCACACAAGATGATGTAGGGGTCATTGAGGTGAAATTATACAGCTTTCATTATAGCTTGACTACCACTTGTATTTTAAGTTAGTTTGTTTTCATTTTTATTGGAATAACTGATGGGATGTGCATAATAGTTACATTAGTGGAAGTTCCATCTTCCAAATGTAGCTGGGAAAGATAAGGCACTAGAAATTTGAGGATCACTGCGCTAGATCCGTGCATTTGTGAGTGACCCGGCTGCCTATGACTGGGTTCTTGTGAGATGATCTTTCCATCTCGTTTCTTGGTTTAGTTTTATTTGTTTTGTTTTTTGGTTTAGACAGTGTGGGTATTGAACCTGTGTCACAATTGCGCTAGGTTGGTTGGTAGTTTCCCTTTGATTACAGGGTTCTATGATGTAGAAAAAGATTCAAAAGGTCAACATTTGTGGTGATGTAGGAAACTGATAAGTAAAAATGCTCAATGAAGTAGGGTCTTTTTCAAGGCTGTGGCAGACATCCAGAGAATGCAATGTGAAACTTGTAGTTTACCACACGTGGTAGTATGGTTTAAGACCACTTAGTGTGAACAGGCGAGTAAATACATGATATTATGTATAGTGTAGTGCCACGTAAGATAAGTGATATAAAGCATTGTGAAGTAAAATGGTTGTATTGTCCATAATTAGTTACAAGGTTTAAAAAAACATGTAAGATTGTTTAGAGTCCGAGCATCGTGGTGTTATATGGTTCATGGACCAAGTGAGCATTGGAGTGGCATTGTAAAGATCAAATATCCACTTTGTAGGAAGATTGACATTGAGCATTTGGGATATATTATGTCGTTGGGGTATCAATGCCATGTTTGGTAACATGTCTGTTTAAATACTATAGTAGTTACTGGCGAATAATATAAATCCGCAGTTTGTATGATGGGGTTTACATTTCATTACCTGGTGGTTTATTTAGCACAACAGTAATCAAATTAATCATCACGTACATTCAAGGATTGTGAAGCCAGTGATAGAGTAGCGGAGCGGTCTGGCGAAAGGAAATATCCCACTCGAAAGTATCTGCAAAATCTTTGATGTTTTTGCTATGAAGCGACAAAGTGAACAAACTTTGAAATGCGCAATGCTCAAGACTAATTCCGACGAAAAGGGGCAGTTAAAAGGTGAATGCTTTAAGAGAAGGATTTCTTTGAACTGATATGATTGTGTTCTGGAACTACCAAGACCAAGAGACACTGGGGCAAATAACATAATAGAGAGCTGAAGTGAAAGTCGAAGTGGTCCTGCGGAGGTCTATGAAAAAATCTTGCACACTCAAGTCTTCGACATCAGTGAAAGGTCCGAGCATGTCTGTGGGGACCTGGAATGTGAAACAAGTTGGGGAAAGGGGAACTCCTGCCAAATGTGAATGAAGCTTGGGGAAGGGGTATCCCTGTAGGTGCTGTGATTCCGAGGTCCGAACCTGGCTGAAGGAGATCTACGTTGAATCAGGTACCTTTGTTGAGAGGTCCGAGCCCGACGGAGGGAGAACTGCATGAACTTTTGATGCCTTGAGAGGTCTGAGGCCGACAGAGGGAGGCCTACGTGAACATTTGTTGAACTGTGCAAGAATATGTAGTGAACTGAAAATAACTGACTTTAATGTGTAAAGCCAAGCGGGCCTCGACCCACGTTTTGAACTTCCTTTTTTTTTTAATAACCTGAGCCAGAGTTTGTCATCTTGTCTACGAGAGCCGTCTTACTCCGTGCTGTCCAACGTGGGTAGGAGAGTTGACTCAGCCACCTTGCTCCTTTGTTACAACACTGATTTTCCTTTGCATACACATTGCCCTTTACACCATTTTTGTATAAGAGATAGGGTAGGCACAGGGCTGAAGTCGAGGGTACACGTGGGGGACTTTTTTAAGAGGGTGGACTCAGTCCCCCCAGCTAAAATGCAGAACATTGAAAGTTTTCTTTGAATTTATGAATTAAAGCCGACTTAGGGGATCAAACCGAAGTAGACAGGTTTGCAGGCCAGACACTTCACCACTGCACTTATCCCACCATCAGTAACCTGCTGAAAAATAGCAAACAACTAAAGGTGAAACGTCCCATTTTGGTTCTGCATGTATCAGGAAAAACATTTGCATTGGTTCGTGGAGTTCCTCATCACCTGCACACCTTTTAACAGTTTCAAAAACACTTTTAGAAGAAAATATTCTCTCTTAGTTTTGTGTATGTGTTCATTTTATGAAAGGCAAATTCAATTCATCCTGTGCAATATGGGTGATTATGCAAAGCCTATTTAATGATATGTGCCTATTTCACCGCTAATTTCTGGCGATGACGCATCCCATTGCGTTTTTTGAAGAGACCCCCCACTTATATTTTTAGGACTTGACCCATGGGTAGGCATTAATTTTCTTTAGTATAAGCCATTTTGATTTGACATAGACTGACTATGACTGTTTTCTTTATGATTTGATGGCAGATACTACTCCCATCATAGTTGTTGGGCAAAGTAGAAGTTTTCCAAACCCCAAGGATTTAATAAAGGTTTTCAAACTTGTAGCTCTTGTGTCAGTGTCATACTTGCGATACCATGCGCGCAGTGCTACTTTATACATAGCTTAATCAACCTAAGCCAGATATTTTCCAAGGCTGTCGGGACAACTCCATACCTGGTTTCACCCTTATTAGGGATCATCAGTGCAGTATAGTCCTTGACAGCATTGTGGCTGGGTTAATTGAGCTACGTATAACGTAGCACTGCCCTCTTAGACAAACACAATATCCTTGAGAAAATGTTTGATTTGAGCTATTTTGCATACATACCCCCCAATGCCTTTCTGTTGTGGCTGAGAACTGGAGGTTAAATTCCAGCAATGGCTACAAGGTGGCGTTGTGGAATGTGTGACTTTGCTCAAACGGACTTTCCTACTTTCACATTTCTGGTGAAAGGTTTATTTTCAAACCTTTTTAAACCCACCATAACTTTCTCTGTGTTTTATTTATATATATATATATATATGTATATATATATAACACACATTTTACAGGTTCTGCGGTAGCGGCACGGTAGTTATGGTTAAGTTGCTTAATTTGTAGAAAGAGCATTTTTGGATGGCTTATAACTTTGCCCTTCCTGGACGTATACTCGCCAAACTTTGCAAAAAATGTATATGGCCCCCTAGATATAGTTTTGTGAAGTTTGTTGCGGTCTCATCCAAGGGGGACAGAGTTATAGGGGGATCCCCAAATGTGTGGAAATCCTCATAGAGGCAATGGAAAAAAATGGTTGCTTGCACCTACAGCCCAAACCGCTGGACGGACATTCACCAAATTTGCACCAGGAGCGGGGCTTGGTCCAGAAAGCGTGCTTTTGTAAATACGGTGTAAATCCATCCAGTAGTTTTTAAACAGATGGCCAAAACATAGGTGAATCAAAATTAGTGATGTCTGGTACGCGGACTCACTTCCTGAGTCGGGGTCTGCGGACACCTTCTGGACCAATCTGGGTCTGGTGTGATGTCCCCAGACATCATACGCGCCCCCTGATTGGTCGGTTAAAACGCGAGGTGCCTCAAAACCGTTGAAACGGACGCCATGTTGGAATCGCAAACTGCACCGGTAGTCGACGGACATGCAGTAAAAACATATTAAAAAACACACCATTGCACTAGTCAAACAAATTAACTATCTCTGGGGAGGTGAGGGTTGAGGTGGTTGGGATGGGACACGGCCATAAAAAGCCAAATATCGTCTGTTTTTTCTTCTCTGATGTTCTCGAACATTTCAGAAGTTCGGGGACCTCCCTGTGATGTTCGCGACAATCTCAGATGTTCAGAGACATCCAGGCATATTTCTGCAGTAGATGGTCTGTTAAAAGCTGTTTTTTAGTGTCTTATAATATTGGCACCACTCAATGAACCAGCATGAAATTTTGCAGTATCATTTTAGACCTTACTCTGAATGGTTATGAAAGGTTTGATGCCGTTTCGTCAAGAGGGGTCAAAATTAGAGGGGCAACATTTTTGAAAGGCTTATAGATTTGGTGCTGTTTGAGGAATCTTCCCAACAGTTTGGAAAATGGTTCTGGATTGTTCTGCAAAGTTTGGTGGGTTTCTGGCAAGAGGGGACAAAATTAGAGGTGGGCGCCAACATTTTTAGATGGCTTATTATAACTTTGGTGCCGTTTGACGAATCTGCACAAAACCTTTCACAAAAATTGTAGACCGAACTTTGAATGTTTGTGCAAAGTCTGAATGGATTTTGTCAAGTGGGGGCTAAATTATAGGACTATTTTCTGTACGTACATTTTGACAATTTTCAAAAAGTAAAACATGGAAGGATTTGCAGCAAACTCGTGTAAGGAGCATTGGCAAGGACCCGAAAGCATAGTTTTGTAAGTGTCATAATGTAGGTACGAAAAATAGTGACACACCATTGGTGACTGAGGTATACACTGTGGCCAGGCACATTGGGCAGATTGCTTTGGCCATGACCCGGACAATCTGGCTACTGGCCATGACCACGAGGGACCGGTAACGGGGTTAAAGTGGGCATGGCCACCAGGGGCCAGCTATGTGGTAAAGTTTTTCGAAATCTAGATAGATTTTAATGGGAAAAAAATTCTGCTTGTGGCTACAGCCCGAACTGCTGGACAGGACTGCAGCAAACATTTGAAAGGAGCATCAGCAAGGACCTCAAAGCATGGTTTTTGCAAATCTGTCCTGTGCTTATTTTTTCTACAGTGTAAACATGTAAGTAAAAAAAATTGCAATATAACTTTGGTGGCTGGGCAATGGGCCTGGCCCTGAGCAAGGACACATGTGTACTCCGATTTGCATATTGTGTATGCGCCATGGCCGAAGCCTTAGGTTTAAATGGAGAAAACAATTTGGCTTGTGGCTGCATCCACTGTACGGGATTGCAGCAAACTTGCACAAGGAGCATGAGCAAGGACCTGAAAGCATGCTTTTGCAAATCTGTCCGTCCTGTGTTTTACTTTTTTGAACATGTCAAAAAGTAAGTACAAAAAATAGTGATGTAACTTTGCTGGGCCTGGTGCTCACCAAGGACAAATGTCTACACTGATTTGCCTATTGGGGAACGCGGCATGGCCTAATCCCATGCCCCATGGATTGTGCAGACTGGCCATGGCTACAAGCCATGAGCTTTGGCCATTGGTCACATTATGAGGGTATAGTGGGTACTGAACTAGGATGCAGGGTAGGTGCTTTGGATAACAGGGGTGGTTTAATGGGGCGTGGGTCAGGATCGAGCCTCATGCCCTAGGCAATTGAACCATGACTTGTATCCTCAGCATGTGCTGCTGATAATGACATCAGTATGCATAGCAAAAAATATGTTTCTTAAAGGAGGTTTACAGTTCTTTGATCAATGTTAAGAGTTATATACAGTGATGTAACATCATGAAACATTTTCATTCATAAAAACCTATGAAATTCACAGAAAAAACCTTGTTAAAAGGACGTTATCGTTAAGTTGCACGAATGAAAACCTATGAAATTCAGTGAAAAATCTTAGTTAAAGGGATGTTATGATTAAAAGTAAAACCGAAAACCCCCAGAAATTTTCCAGTTATGGCAAGCTAGGCAACCATAGCTCGCTCCACCACCTTGCACTGCTAACAGTAACACCCAGGACTTAAAAGATGATATCACATATGTTATTGATGACATCACTGATGACATTGCATATGAAATTAATTTTGATGAAAAGTCCCTGCAAAGGGTTGTGCTTATAATGTTGGTAACAAGATGTCGGGGGTGATCATGAAAGCCAACATGAACTATTTAATGTATTAAAGAATGTGCTCATTTAAACAAAAACATTATTTCAATGGGTTGCTTTTCTCCGCAGATTCCTCATCTTGATAGATTTCCATCATCCAGCTCTGCTACTCAGAAACGTTTTGCCACGGGACATAGTGGACCTCGACTCGGCCGTTGGTCCATCTTGTCCGGCTTTCGATCATTGGCTCGGCAAGTGACATCAGGCGTCGTATATACAGCATGTCACTACGCCCGATTCTGCAGTTCCTTTTTTCGCGCGCTTGCTTGCTGCATTGGGAATGCAACTCTAGTTTACTCGACAATTTTTGTACGATTTGTACATTTTCCTTCAAAAACCACGACACAATGTCATCTCACAGGATTTCGGGCTTCAAGCAATGCCACGATTGCAAGGCCAAAATGTCAGTGACCGACCCCCACAAAATTTGTCTGTTGTGTCTAGGTGCTAGTCGCGTCATTTGCAAAGATGCAGCCGAAATCCCTACGTGAGAGGGTCTGGAAACTGGCTATTGTGTTGACCATGCACCAAGTCTCGGGCTGTCGACCGTGCGGCAAGTCTCGGGCGTGGCTGCTCATCCCCTCTTCAGAGGCTGAGAATTAGCAGCCCGCCCAGAAGAAGAAGCGGCACCACCGCCATCGATGCAAGACCAGCTCGTCGTCCGACCACTCGGGAAGAGTGGGAATGTTTTCAAACGTCTATGCTCGAAATGTTTAAAAGGCAAACTACTGTAGGTGCCTCTCTGGACCCTGACCAGCAAGCTTTCTTTGCAAATGCGGCACTCAGTGCTCCTGACCCCAAGCCAGCCACACAGTCGACATCGAAAACGCCTTTGGGCATCACACCTGCTTGGTAGAAATCGCCAGAATGCCGCAAGGCAGAGGCCCAAGACGTCTATCGGTCGTCCGAGTGTCCCTCTGCCCCGAAAGAACCATCCGCATCGAAAGCCACTTTGGCCTCAAAACCTAGTCTGTCGGTGATCAAGCCCTCGGCGCCGGCAGTCAGCAATGGTTCGTTTGTGCCATTATCGAGATCAGGGTTCTTTCACTCAATGCAGTCCATCTTTGGCGTTGATGACCACGATGATCTGTTCGACCCTGTCTACTCAGGAGCCGGCGGTGTCAATTTCTTCGATGACCAAGCTGATTTATTGGCCCTGGTACAAGGTTTACATGACGCTAGTGGTCTGGATACTTCTCCAGACCTAGAAAAACCAGCCTTATACACATGCTAACATCCTGGTCAGAGTTCTGGCTGACAGGGTTGTTGACACCCTTGAGTTGAAGGCGTCTTCCACATCTCTCCCAGGGTATGAGCTCACTGATATCCTGGATGAGGGTCCCCACAGTGGAGCATAACATGCCATTTAACCCAGCCATTGTGGACCCTTTATCCTTCTTATGGCCGCACCCTTGTACTATTCCCCCTGTAAACGCCAATTTTACGGGGAAGTATAGGCGGATAAGAGGAGACCCATCTTTCCTCACCACACACCCTTCCCCAGAAGGGCTGGTTATACAGACTGCCATAACTTCCACCAGACCAGTGCCATCCACTTCCAGTCTACGGACAGAGAGGGGAAGAAAACCCTGTGGTCAAACCTTGCCTGTGGATTCTAAAAGTATTCCTTCGGCTTTTGGAAATCTGTAGAACATGCTGCTGAATACTTCCCTGAGGGTGCCATGGGGGAACAGATTTTTACAACTGGTGGAGGATGGGGAAGGAGGTAGCCAAGCAGTCACTGCAAACAGGCCCAGACGTAGCCAACTGTGCTGGCTGATCTCTGTGATGCCTAGGTTATCATGGAGACGGTTTATGAGGATGGAGTGGTTGACTGTGCCAAATGCAGAACAAAGTTCACGGAGATTAAGAACAAGAGGGATTGTTTGAGTCCAGATTAGAGAGCAGGTCTTCACGGGTGTTCAGGGGAGCAGTTTCCGTGCTTCTGGATGCCCTCAACCCGGATTGGTGGTCGTGGAGGCAGCCTGCCACTTTGGTGTGGTGGGGTCAGTTGGGGGATGAGCAGCTTCTCCATGAATTTGCCCAATAAGGAGGTGATGGAGATAGGGCGATAGTTAGCAGGGTCAGCGAATGGCCTTTTTAGGAGAGGATGCACAAGAGAGTGCTTGAGGGGCTGTGGGAAGGAGACAGTAGCAAATGAGTGGTTGCAGAAGTCAGCCAATCCTGGGGTGAAAGAGGCGATGTTGTCCTTGATTGTTCTGGAGGATCAGGGGAGCACCGGTTTAGAGAAGTCTTTCAACGAGTGGACCACTCTAGAGATCTCATCTGGTGCAATGGGAGAGGAGGGGGAGAGTATAGTGGGTGGAAGGGTGCCAAAGGAGCTAAGAGAAGAAGTAGGGAGGGGGAGCAGAAGACAGAGGACAGAATGTTCAGACTTTTGGAGGAGAGTGGGCGGCCAGTGCAGAGCAGATGGTCTGGGAGAGTGGTGTAGAGGAGAAGACTGCAGTGATTGGCATTTTCCTAGCAGATTTTAAAGTGATTAGCCATGTTATTGGTGGTTCGAGAGATGCAGACTTGGAGATGAGCTCTCTTCTTGTAGCAGATGGTGAGACGATATTGCCTTTAGAGTAGGCAGCATGCCAGTTTGTCCGCGGATGAGGTAGATGCCTGCCTCTTCCTCTCTGCAGCTTTTCACTTGGTTTCAAAGCTGCCAAGTCAGGATAATACCAAAAGTTGCGTTTGGAGGCAGGCGTCATGTGGATCCTCATGACAGGGTGTTGGAGATAGAGAGATGAAGGTTAGCAAAAACGGAGTCAGAGGAATAGTAAAATGAAGGTGGGAGAGGGCCGGGATGAAGGAAGAGAAAAATGCAGCGACTGACACACGCTGCATCGGTCGAAAGACTAAGAAGGAAAATGGAAATTCTGGCAGAGGCATCATCAGGGGAGTGGGGAGGTCAAGTTGGGAAGAGTCCTATCTTCCCACCTTGACCTCCCCACTCCCCTCTCTCCTGGTCTGAGTGTGATCAGACCAGGAGAGAGGGGGTAGTAAGAGGGTTGAAGAGGGATGTTTGTTGAGATGAGAGCACCAAAGGTGTGTCTGGCAGAGTGGGTTGAGCCAGAGGGGGAGGCATAGTGAGGGAAAGAGTGCCACAGAGGTTGCGAAAGAGAATAATCACATCGGGAGAGTTGAGATGGATGTTATAGTCCCCAAGGAAAATACGTTTGGGGGAGGAGGCAAGGAGAGAAGACAGGCCGGCCCATTCTGTGAGGAAGTGGGAGGTTGGTCCGGGGGGCCTGTAGATGGTAGCAAGAGTAAGTAGGTGACACAGAAAGCCTGCAGACTAGACTTTCAAAGGAAGAGTAGGTTTGAGTGGGGATGATGGAGGCAGGAACCCACTCAGGGAAAATCCAGAACCACTCCACCACCAAACAGGGAGGGCCTGGGATTAGAAAAAATCTTGTAGCCCTCAGGGAAAAGACTGTCAAAAGCAGTGACAGGGCTGGCCTTGAGCCACATCCAGGGCCGGTGCTATCATAAGGCAAGGTTAGCCACTTGCCTATATGTACAAAATGTTAGAGTGGCAAAATGCTGACTGCTTTGCCTTGCCTGTGATAGCATCGGTCCTGTCCCTGGGTCCTTTATGCTGTCTGCATCCGAGAAACCAGGCGGCGCGGCGCCGTGATGGTTGGGGGTCAGGCCTATGTCATACTGCTCACAAATGGTATTGTGGGTTTGACCGCAGCGAGTGGCTGTGGCAGGGAGCGAGCGCTGGCCGCTGTGCCTCAGGAGCAAGCACCGCACGTTCCCCTCTTGCTCTGTCTTCTGTGCGTCTCGTCTGCCTCAGAATGTGGAGAAAGCAGATTGATTCAGGTGAGCAGTGACAACCGGGCTGCCCGGAGCGGACAAGATTAGATCATGCATTGAAACGTATCTTTAGCTGCGCGGACCGCGTTCCCTTGAAATGTGTCATAATCTACTGCAAGAACATAAAGTTGCAATGAAAACACCAGACAACGGAGAAAAAATATACATAACTGGGCTCAGCAATGCCCCATGACCACCTAATGAGGATTGTTCTGCATGTACAACATGATGCCTTGCATGCACTGCAGTATGGCCTGGCTCCGCCATAGCCCTTTGCGTAACAACATACGCTCTTCCTCCACGTTCTTGTGGGTAAAATGGCCTCGTAACAGGCTGTGT
Organism: Ambystoma mexicanum; assembly: GCF_040938575.1. Classification (NCBI taxonomy): domain Eukaryota; kingdom Metazoa; phylum Chordata; class Amphibia; order Caudata; family Ambystomatidae; genus Ambystoma; species Ambystoma mexicanum. The sequence goes on from NC_090926.1 coordinate 904,686,259, forward strand.
ATCCCTGCCATTTTGCAGTGCCCTACATCTGTAAATAAGCCTTTCAGGATGATGGAATTTCTGAAATGTCCCTGTCTATCTACGGATGTCTGCCTGGCCCTGGATGGACACAATCCTTGCATTTCGATCTGCAACCTTTTTACAGAGTTTGTTTGAGGCCCCGATTTGGTGTTGGAGGAGTGACTCCAGCAGAGTCTATAGTTGCAAAATGGACACCAATTTTCCCATGCATTCCCGATGCGTTGAAATGCAGTCTGGTCTTTGTGCAAAGCATGGGTGGGTGACGAGTATAAACACAGAGAAAATAGATTCCTGAGCCACTGTTTGATATACAGTTTACAGATTAAGTTGGCTCTCTGTGACCAGGGGGTAACACCATTGAGCTTATCCGGCTTTAGCCCCCCCGCCGAAATTATGGGCTATGTTGTTTCGACCTGACTGACCTATAGAGCTGTGGCAAGACAGCACAGAAAACGCACTTTAAACGGCACTGGGCTTCCATTGGAAGGGTAGAGGGTGGGGCAGGCAGAGGACCACTCATTCTAACAGCAGTCCTTAAGTGGGTGCTTTCAGAGGTAACGGGCAGAGTTTGCTGCTTTTGACACTGAAGCTTCACCAGAATAGTCTCATTGGAATGTGTTAAGAAGTATGTCACATGTATTACTAGATATGTGTGATCTATATGTCTGGGTCACCAAAGCCATCATAAATGATGGCTTTGGTGACCCAGACACATGTTTCATGGTTTGTCAACAGGTGGCCCACCACTTCTCTTGTGTTTCTTGGGTTTTTGGATGGATTTGGATAGTCACTATTTTAGGTGTTTCAAAAATAAGAGACATATTGCAAAGTATTGTTGAATTTATACATATCATAGTAAGCAAGTACTGGGACACGTTTAGTATTTTGTGCCAGGTAGGTAGTGCTTCTTATGTGCTTACAGGTGCCTAGTATGTATTACTAAAATCGTTTTCCTACTGTCTGTATTGCCTATATATAATTTACAGAAAGGATTAGATCTGCATGCTTCAGTATTACATTTGTTGTTGCTATAGTATCATTGACTTGTTTAATAAACGTGTATTTATGAAAAACAGGAGAAGTGGAGAGGCTTTAATGTGACTTCTGAAACCTAACACTGTGAGTGGACGTGAGGGTGAGGAAAGTGCAATGTGATCCATCCACAGCAGAAGACGTGAGCAATGTGTTAGGTGGAGGCAATGGGTTTGCAGCAATCGGTAACAAAATGAGGACGGTTGGTTGAGAACGGTTAGGATCTGGAGTTGGGGCGGGGGGAGGGGCGCCATCTGACAGTTTTCCTAGGGTGGCAACATTCCTTGCACCGGCCCTGACCACGTCTCAGTGAGAGCAAGGACGTCTAGGTTAAGGTCTTCAAGGAGGTAACCGATGTCAGAGGAGTGTTTGATAGCAGAGCAAGAATTGAGGGTGGCTAAGTGAAGCTGGTTTCCCCCTTTAAAAGATTTGCGAGAGGGGGCACATAGGTGGGGTGTCACCACTGGGGGTGGGGTGGGAATGGGGAGAGGAGGGAGAGAGAGGTGGCAGCAGGGTTGGGGGAGTTGAAGAGAGATGGAAGATGTCTGTCAAGAAGGAGGAGGTTTGGCTGAGAGCTCTGGGCCATGATAGTGCCATTGTGATGGATATTAATGGTGCATTTGGAAGATGCAAAGTGAGCCAAGAGCACTTCCCATCTGGTGTCACCAGTAATGGGTGAGGAGGAGAAAGGGGAGAGGGCAGAAACCATATGGAGAGTCCATAAGTCAGAAGAAGGAACAGCAAAGAGAATGTCAGTGAAAGTCTGTCTGGAGGAAGCATTGATGTAAGTGTCTGTGATGGGCAGACTAGGGATGGAACACAGGAGTGCATTTTTGGAGTGCATTTATTTAGTTTCTTCCTTCCAGACTTCGTGGGGGAGGAAGGATAGCTGATGGATGTTGTGACTTATTGCTTACATTCTTCTTACCTTGTTGCCTTGGGGTTTACAGCTCCTTTATCCCACACCTTTCTCCTATATCATGTCATGTTGTTCTTAGAAGTTGGAATCTCACAAGGTTCTAGACTTGTTATGTTTACTGCAAGATTCCTTTAGTGGCAGTTTGAAAGCTATCGTTAGGGAGGTGGCTGCAGCCATACCTCAACACCACCTTTCTGAAAAGAATTTGTTTACAGAGTTTCAACTGACGTGGGGTGAATTATTTCACTGGCACCAAGGATGTTCTCCGTGGCAGCAGTGGTGTAGGAGAACAGTGACAATCTGCGTGTGCAACCGCCTCAACTGGCGCACAGTGGATCCAAACATTGCTGAAGTGCCAGCCCCGTGGGAGTCGGGCATGGCTGGTTCCACAAACGAGAACGCTCTCGCATCTCTGTCAGGTGCAATAGAGATCCTTCAGGAGTGAGGGTGTGCCAAGAAAAACACTATTCCAGTCGGCGGAGATAGTAGTACTGCCTCCCTCCAAGGTGAGGTGCGCAGCGTGGCCTAGGATCGCTGTATCACTGTGCTGTGTCCTTCATTGTCCTACTGGAAGAATCGAGATGTGGAGGCCCTGATTTGACTTGGGCTTGAGGTTTGCTTTAGAGAAAAGGACCTTTGGGCGTCCCGCTACATGCACCGGCCATCTTGCTGACTCCGGGTTACCAAGGCAACGCATCGGCAGTCCCAAGCGAAGTAAACGACACAGAGCTGAGAGCACAGAGTTGCCGCTCCCTGGCTTGACTTGCTGGAAGCAACTTCATACTGCAGAACCATTTGCAGCATCAGACTTTCACAGGAGAATCTGAAAGAATTGTATGAAAGTGCATGAAATAGTACTTTAAAACCAAGAACAGGGGAGATTGATTTACTATTGTGGAACACAAATGTAAGGTTATCATGGCCAGTATACCTTCGCCTGGGCCTTTTCTCATACAGCCTGGAGAGCCTCTCAAGTGGAGAGGGTGGAAAGGAGACTGCTTGAAATTTTTATTAGCAGTCTATGGGCCAAATTATTCTATAAAGATAAAGGATTCCCTTCTTTACCATTGTTTAGGTACTGCAGGGAAAAGAGGTCTTCAAGAGGCTTCCCAAACCCACGCAGCCACCTGACGTTACATCATGCAACAGCTTTGACATAAGCATCGCTATGCTTGACAAGCATTATGAGGTCAAAGAGAACACGATCCTAGCCAGGTATCACTTTGGGACAAGAGAGCAAAAGAATGGAAAGACTATTGAGGACTTTGTCACTGCGCATTGTGGGCTTGCAGTAAAATGTTGTTTTGGACACTGCCCTGACAAACATATTCATGATCAATTAATGATAAAATGGGCGGATCATCGCATCAGGGAGGAGTAATGGAAAGAATTAGACCCTTACTTAGACAGGAAGATTGCGATTGCCAAGCAGATGGAGCATACAGCCCAGTGCATCAAACAGCTTAGTGCAGGGACTGAAAAAGTCAGCCTTGAAAAGAATCCTGCTGGGGTCAGTGCAGTTTCTTCAGGGAGGAGTGGCAGACAGAGAAACAAGAAGCTCAGTGACTCGAGAGTTGCTGATACTAGGAAGCCCAGACATTTCGGAGGGAGGAAATAATATTATGGGTTTTGGAGGAGTGATGGGCGTGAAGATGATGTCCGCAGAAAATATACTTGCGATTCACTGCAGAAAAGATGTTTTAGATGCGGTAGTTTGCAACACTTTGCCAACTCGAGAGACTGTACAGCTGTGTATGTGGAATGTCGGATTTGCGGAATGCAAGGCCACTTGGCCAAATGCTGTAGGGTTGGGTCCACTGGGGGAGTGTGCATGAAAATGAGTGATGAAGACAAATCAGATAGTGAATTTGTATGCGGAGTTCAAGTCATTCAGGTGATACATACTGTTACTGCAGATAAATGGGAGAAGCCTTGGTTAAGGTTAATGGGGAAGAAGTTCTTATGTTGGTTGACAGTGGGGCCGACTACAACCTCTTCTGTAGAGCGATACATGGGAGAAGGTTTTTCAGAAATGTGTGCTCAAGGAAGCATCCGTCAAGGCGAATGCTTACGGGGAGAACCCCATTCACGTAACTGGAAAAATGCAAGCAGTACCTGAATTCCAAGGAAGGTTGGCTGATGGGAAGTGATATGTAACGAACGTGGGTTGAGATTTACTCTTTTGGAGTAGTCAGGCTGCCCTAGGAATCAAACTTGAGCCAATGTCAGTCCACCAGTGTATATGACTGTTGAGGGTGTTATCAATATGTGCACCAAAGAGAATGAGTTGAGTGAATGTGTTGTGAAGACATTTCTAAATGGGCACCTCATGTATTTCATGACAAGTTAGGTTTTCTGTCCAGGTTTATGCACAAAATCAAACTTACACCTGGATCTTTTCTTATAGTAGCTAAGGTCAGGCCAGTTCCATTGGCCTTGAGGAAGGAGGTGGAGGTTGAACTTGAGCGTATGACGAATGCAGGAGTTTTAGAACCCACTGAAGTGTTGGAGTGGGTTAGTCCCATTGTCTTAACATGCAAGGGTAATGGGGCTGTCAGGTTGTGTATTGATCTATGAGGATTCAATAGGTGTGTGATTGTGGAAAGGTTTCCATTACTCAAGATCGATGAGCTTATATCTGATCTGTTTGGTGCCAAGGTGGTTTCTCTGCTTGATTTGAAGACTGCTTACCACCAAATACCAGTACACCCGGACTCGTGTGGTCTTCCAACATTCATTACCCACGTTGGGATGTTCAGATGTGTGCAGATGCCATCTGGCATGGTGTCCGCCGCCAGTGTGTTCCGGAGAGTTATGCATGATTTACTTGGTGGTGTGTCAGGAGTGAAGTTTTACCAGGACATCTTGATATGGGGTCAGTATTTGAAGAGTCATGATAGGAGATTGCGTAGTGTTTTGGAGAAGTTGAGTGAGGCAGGACTCACTTTGATTTTGGAGAAATGTGGTTTAAGGAAAAAAGAGGTTTAGTATCTTGGGTATAAGTTGAGAGAGTGTAAAGGCCAAAGTCAGTGCCGTGGAAGGAATTTCCGATATGCCGACTCCCAAATCAAAGGCTGTGGTATCTTTATTCTTGGAACTTGTTGAATACTATGCCAAGTTTATTAGAGGCTTGGTGAGTAGAACCAATGAGTTAAGGAAACGTATGAGGAAAGGTACGTTTCTCTGGTCTGCCAAGTGTGATGAGTTTCGAGATGTGAAGGAGAGTATTGTGCATGCGCTGCACCCGTACTTAAAGGGTTCAAGGAGGGGCTTAAGACCATAGTACACACTGATGACAGAGACCTTGGATTAGGTGGAGTATTGCTGCAAGAGGATGGTAATGGTTATTAAACTACAGTGGCTTTTGCTTCGAGGGCTTTGAGGGATGTAGAGAAGAGGTATTTGGTGGTTGAACAACAGCGTTGGCTGTAATCTGTGCTATCGAGAAGGTCAAAGTGTATTTGTATGGGAGGAGTTTTGTAGTCAAGACGGATCACAAACCTTTGGTGAATATCTTCAACAGAGGTGGGCTTGATGGTGTGTCCCGGCGTATCATGAAGTGGGTGACACGGGTTCAGGGGACGGATTTGTTGAGCATGTTGAAGGAAGGAGGAATACCGTTGCTGATCCTTTGTTGCGTATTACAGTCAGGAGAGATAACGGGGTGCTGGAGGATGACCAGTGTGAGGTGATAAAGGACATTTATAGTGTTGACTGTCTGGCAGAAGAAGAATGGTTGAGTGCTTGTGAGGAGGATAAAGTGTATCAAGCGGTCAAACTCACTGTCTTAGAGCGTTGGAGGGACCTGTCTGGCTGTGACCTGTCAGTGATGAAAAGGTTTAAGCAAATCAAAGACAAACCTTTTGTTCAGAGAAATATGGAATACAGAGGTGATCGTTTGTTGGTTCCAGAAGGGATGAGAACCTGTGTGCTTGAAGTAGGGCACAAGGGTCATATGGGGTTTTCGAGAACAAAATCTAAAATAAGGACTGATACTTGGTGGCCTCACATGGATGCAGAGATTGAGCAGAAAGTTGAGGGATGTGTGAGTTGCAGTGGTAGTGATAAGATTTTGAAGCTTCAGGTTCCGCCCATGATTTTCCAGAGGTTTCCGTGTGTTCTATGGGAGGTGATAGCTATTGATTTGTTGGGGCCTTTTAGCTTGTCAGGCGCTAGGGACAGCTATGTAGTTGTTTACATGTTCTCCAAGTGGCCAGATGTGGGAGTGTTGTGTGAAGTTACCACCCCCAGTATTGAGAAGTTTTTAGAGGGAGTGTTTTTGAGAGAAGGTTTGTGACTGATTAGTGACAATGGACTGCAGTTCACATCAAGGGAGTTTGTGGGATGGTTAAAGTCAATTGGGGTAGAGCACAAGAGGACCGCATTAGATCGCCCCCAGAGCAATGGTTGTGTGGCGCGAATAGGACTGTTACGTATGGGGTCAGGATTGGTGTTGCCAGCAATAAGAGCTGGAGAGATGTCTCACTATTGCATAACTTCACATCCCACCACAGGAGTATCTCCTTTTCAGCTATTCAGGGGTCGCAGACCCAACACTATATTAACCGCTAGGTCGTTAAAGAGGTTAGGTTTGGTGCAGCTTGACTCAGAGAGAATCAGAGAAAGGATTGCCAGGCGGGGTGCATTATCCAAAGAGTGGCATGATAATAGAAAAGGCTGTGTTCGCAAATATTTTGTGAGTGGAGCCAGGGTTAAAGTGCGCCTCCCAAGTAAGGGTAGGAAGTGTGCATGAGATTCTCGTCTGAAAGAGTTTTTAAAAAAAGACTGTGGCAATTCAGTCAGTGTGTCTGGAGGTGAAGTTCGGAATAAAGAAAGATTGGCTTTACTTAAGTGATCATTTTCCTATAACTTTGATTCTTATGTTCCATTCATTCTGTTATGATGTTAATGTTATTTAGTACCCGGCGAGGGCGCAATCAGAATGAGAGAACCATTCTAATTGGCCCTTGCCAAGGCATTACCGGCCGGGAATACCTCGGCTGGGATTCCACGGCCATTGTTCCAGGCGGGGGGGGCGTGGCTGCCCCTCAGCCAATGAGGAGGCTCGAAGCGGGGCCTTCTCTGCTCTGACCCTCCATGGCTGAGAAGCTTTCTTTCGTTCCCCACCGGGGACTCAGGTACGTATATTATTTTTTTTTGTTTCTCCCCCCCCCCCCTTCTATCCCTTCCCTCCTGCCCCCTCCACTTACCTTTAGCCTGCTTTGTCATTGGTGGGGGACGATGGCAGCCTCTAGCCATGGTGAGACACCGGAGCGGGCCATCCCCGCTCCGCACCTCCACATGGCTGGTGGCTTCCATCGTCCCCCACCAGGGACCCAGGTATTTTTTTTTTCTTTTTTTTTCCTTCCCCCTCCCTCCCTTCTGCCATCTCAACCCCACTTACCTTCTTGTCTTTTTTTTTCGAGAGCGGACACGCTGGTGTTCCCAGTGCGTCCACTCCCGATGGCTGCCATGGAAAAACTGACTCAGTTTTCCCTTTCCCGGCGGCCGTTTCCTTGGTCGTTTTTTTTTTCCCTGTCCCGAAACATTTCAGGACAGAAAAAAATGCTTTTAGTGCCCCGGTCACGCAGATCTTGCGTGCCGGGGTACTAAGAGCAATATGACCCTCGTGGCGGGGCATTACCAACTCGGGTAATGTCCCGGGGCTTTCGTTAAGGCCTCGCTTCGCTTGGACCTATTACTATGGGCCACGGGGGCAAGAATTGAGCGAGATCTTAAGGAAAGGAAGCGAGTGGAGAGGGAGATGAGGGAGAAAAGGGCGAGGGAGTTGGAGAAGATCGAGAGACGAAGAGAGGGAGCAGAGCAGGAAAAACGCAGGTTAGCAGAGTGAGAGAAGAGGAAGTAGCAGCTAGATCGACTAGCAAGGGAGGAGGACGAGCGAGCAAGAAGTGCGGTAAGAACACAAGTAGCCCCAGATAGGGGAGACGACAGACTCAGGGTGGACAGATGAAAAGAACCAGACAGCACCAGCTCACGACGCAGGAGCATGATAGATAATCGGCCTTAGCATGAAACCTAATACACACTTCACATCGAGGAGACTGAGTTTTGCAGACAATTTCTGCAGTAATATGGACACCGGTTCTGACAATGAGAACAAGTACAGTGGGGGTGAGAGTGTGAAACAGCCCGAGAATCAGTCAACTGGGGTAGGGACAAACAAGCGAGTGGCAAGGGAGTGCAGAACGCACACAGGGGAGAGAAGGAAGAGCCAGCTCGAATGAGCATACACGACTGATCATCGACTTTAACATTCAGCAGGACACCACCACATATATCGACAGGCTCAGAAACCACCCAGGGCAAAGGAAAGGGGAGAAAGCAATGGCTTGTTCAAGGGAAAGAATGAATAGAAGGTATGACGACAGCAGGAGAGCACCCATTATGGAGCCCATAGATGTGTGCGTGGGCATTGAGAGCGAGAGGGGGGACAGATAGGTCAGATTGACTTGAAGGACGCATGAGGAGGAGGTAGCGTACATACAGATGACCTTATTAGAGAGAGGGGGGGTATGACCTCAGTATGTACTATGGAAGGACACAGACAAGGAGAATGTGAAGTGTAGGTTACCATTGTTGCTGCAGGGGCTGGGAAGTGGATTTATGAGATGGAGAAAATGACAGCTGGCTGCAGGCTAGCAGTGGGAGATCTAAAGGGACTTCTAGTATCGATCCTAGGAGATGCCGCTGATGACGTATGGAAAAGGGCTGGGTTACCAGGGGTGAAGACACAAAATACAACACATGATGGTTCACCATTTGCAAACTGGAGGGTGGCAATATGGCAGGCACTGAGGACATCGGTTATTGGGGCCATTACATCACGAAAAATGAGGGACAATGAAGACCCTGTTCAATATATTCAGGAGATTCAAGAGCTTTGGCTCCTTGAAACTCAAGAGCCTTGGGACAAAACTGTAGCAATATTCTATCACATACTAGTACAGGGGCTACCAGAAGCAGTGCAGAAAAGTCTAAGGAAACTAGTAGGGATGGAAGCGAAGGGGAGGCCAGAAATACAGCTCATGATAGTTCACCATTGTAGGCTGTGGCAGGAGAAGGAAGAGGACAGGGCAGGAAGGCAGACAAAGCGATACTAGTACAGAAAAAACAATCAAAGTATGCAATGGAAGGAGCAGTCATAACCATCCCCTGCCCACAAGCACAGCAACCGCAGCAACAGCCACAACCACAGCAGTTTGCACTGCCCATGGGAGGAGAGTACATGGGGTGGGCGGCCCACAGTAAGGGTTCTGAGGAAGGGGAGGTCAACAGAAGGGGCGTGGTTTCGGGCCACAGATGCATCATACCAAGAGGGTTTCCCAGGGGGGTTTCGAGGATATGGGCAGCAGATATCGCAGAATCCAGGAGATTTCTGGGGGGGTGGGTCCAGGGGTAAGTGAGAGAAGTGCCACAGTGTTTGGACCTGTGGGCAGACGGGACATATTTCAAAAGTGTGTCGATACAGGGGAATGCAACAGAACTGGGGAGGGCAGGGCCAGCAGCCCCTACCAAGGAGAGCAGGACGAGTATTATGCACATGACCAGCAACAAGGGCAGATGCAGGGCACATATCAACAAATGCCACACGCAGAAGCACCTGTCATGATCTCTGCTTCCAAAAGGTCAGGGGTTTCCCAACTCCCTTGGAAGCAGATCCATAACCCAGGTTATGAGTGCCAACCAGTCCCAATTGGGACCTTTTGGACCCAGTCCTGGCGCCAGTGGCACCAGGCTCATAAATATGCCCAGTCCCAGCGCTGGAAGCACCGGGCTCATAATGCTTGGGTGGACTTACCTTCAGCAGACCATGCTGCTTACTTGCCTGCCAGTTGAGCCTCTGATCCTCTTCTGTTTGGAACTACTTTTCCTGTTGGGTGGGGCTGGAGCCACTCCCTAGATTCAGAACACTGGAACTCTTCTGGAAGGCAGGAACTCTTTTCTTACCAGGAACTCTTTTCTTACTTAGGCGTGGCTGTGGAAGGAGACACCTAAGCACTACAGGAGGCTATTTAAACCACACCCGGTGGATGAATCTTGCTTTGCGTTATTCTGCAACCTCTGCAGCAGAACGCTCATCGTGTCTTCTGCATCCGGTCCTGGGCCTAGGAAAAAGGCTTACCATCCTGAATCCAGTCTTCAGCAACACCTATAAAGACAAGAAAGAACAGGTTAGCATTCCGGCATCTGAAAGGCAAAGGCTTACCATCCAGAATCCAGTCTTCAGCAACACCTATAAAGACAAGAAGGAACAGGTTAGCATTCCGGCATCTGAAAGGCAAAAGCTTACCTACTCTTCGTGCGCTCCGGAGGTCTTCACTCTGCATTCCGGCATCTGAAAGACAAAAGCTTACCAACTCTTCGCACGCTCCGGAGGCCTTCGGCGCTGCATCCCGCATCTGAAAGACAAAACAAGGTGCGTTTAAATACATTGGGGAACTTTAATACTCACGTGCCATTACTCCTTTCCACATCTAATCCAGTGGGTATTCCGGCACCCTGCAGTCGCTCCGAACTCGTACCTGCAAAATAAAAAGACAGTTAGAGCGCATCGTGAAGCAGGCAACAAGCGCTTACTTACGTGCTTCCAGGCGCTTCTATTCATCACACGGGCTCCATCTTCAACTCACTTCAGCCCGTCATCCGCCATCGCTGGAACCCTGAAAAACAAGAGACATCATCACTAAAGACTTTAAAGACATTTGAATGACTCGAAACTTACCGTTCGTGCAGTAAACGACGGACAGCAGTCCTCTGAAGTCAAGAGGCCTGCGCTACCTATCCAGTGAAGAAACTGGTTACAGCACCCTGCCCCGAGGCAGATGGAGAGCTCGGCATTCACTTACCTAAGACATCTTACTCTACACGTCAGGCATACAGTGCACAGAGGTCCAGCCCAAAGAGCCAACCGGGTGCAACACATCACCTTTGAAGATACGGTAGTCGCCCAGTCAAGACCGGCGCCTCTGCGAGAATCAGGTGAGCGTTACAGCACCACCAGCACAGATGGAGGTACCACAGATGCAAGCACCGGTACGACAATATCTACAAGACCACAGATTCGAAGGGAATACACAGCAAGTAGCACGTATACTGAACGATGGAGCACCAGCACACGTAGACACAGTGGCGACGGTCCCTGACAGACAATTGGGAGGAGTGATCCTGGTAGGCAACAACCCCTTTACAGTGAATGGGATTTCCCTGTATCCTCAATAGGGCAGCCCACGGATGAATTTGATATGTCTCATCCTGTCGATCACACCCAACCTTGCAGAGGAACTTCGCATAGGGTTGGTGATAGGTGACAACACTTTTTCCTTTCTCGTTGACACAGGAGCGACTACGTCCTGCATTAGGGAAGGACATATACATTGTCAGGCGATACCATGAACACTCAAGGAGTCTCTGGGGCTCGGGAAGTGGTTCCTTTCACAGACAATATTTCAATTTCTATCACGATCCATCACTACCTTTGCTTTACTCTTGACAGACACCTGTAAACATTCTGGGATGAGACGTTATGAGCAGACTGAACATGACAATCTCATTCATAGACAAGGCAATAATACACTCCACACCAGAAATTCACATGCTCAATGTAAGACAGATTGTCCAAGCATATTGTGGACCCATGGTACAGAGGGTGGTGCCAGTGGACCCAGAGATGTTTCAGTATGGAACTGACATTGCCATTGCATGGCGTCCAGGGATTTCAGGGAAGTTGTGGCGAGTACCGAACAATTCAGGCCAGAAATACCCATGACCGAACCAGAGGGACCAATAGTGCCCATAGAAAATACAGGCAGTAGTTGCAAGAGAGGATTGGATGGCAGTGCATGGGATAGATGACAAAGGAAGGCCATGGAGAGCAGAGTCACAGTGGTGGAGGGATGCAGATTGACAACAGTGACAGATAAAGAACTTTTTAGGGAAGAGAGGCTTGAAATTGAGTTGGTGTTCGAAATGAGTGTGACCTACTGGTTACAAATCAACTACAAAGAGGTTCCACAGAGAATGGCACTGGCGGTGGAGGCGCAACCAGCATTTTTGGAGGAGAACATGGCAAAGGTACCCAACACGCTATAGACTACAAGTTCCTATGACGTGGGTTGCATAAAGAGCATATGGAGAGTGAAGATAAAGCTAAAGCCAGGAGCAATTCTAACAAGAGTAAAGCAGTATCCCCTAACCAAAGAAGCAGATGAGGGCATTTATGAGACAGTCACAGCCCTGCTTGAGAGAGGCATTCTTGTACCAGCAGAATCTCCAGGTAACATAGCGTTGTGCCCAGTGTGCAAGGCAAAAGGGGATTCATGGCGTTTTATCCAGGATTTAAGGCCTCTTAACCACATTGTAGAAGCAGAGTATCCCTTAGTTGCAAATCCTGCAACAGATTTGTGCAGCAATCCGGCGGAAGCTGCTTGCTTCAGTCATTGATTTGGAGAATGTGTTCTTTCAGTGCCACTACTCCCAGACTCACAAGGGTGTAGTGGCTTGACCAGACTTGACCAGCTTTATGTATAGAAATCAGAAGTGGAAACACACTGGCTTACCACAGAGGTACTGCAAGTCGCCATCCATCTTTAACAGGGTGATACAGATGGACTTGAGCAACATACAGATGGAAAGCACAGTTTTGCAATATGTAAATGGCATTTTGATTTGCAGCACGACCGAATGCCAGTGCAGGAAAGACTCAGTACACATACTGACTGTGTTAGCTGACAAAGGGTACAAGGTGGACAAGGCCAAGCTACAGTACTGTCAGAAGGAGGTGCTATACATTGGACAGATGATATCCCAAAATGGCAGACAGATCGCCCCACAGAGAGCAAAGTCAATATGCAAGAGACCTAAGCCCACGACAGTGAGGGAAATGCAACCATTCTTGGGGTTATGCAACTACTGCAGAGCCTTTGTCTTGGACTACAGCACATACACAAGGCTACTACTAGGTGCACTGAAAGAAGAACAGAAAGGAACAAAGAAACTAACTTGGACAACAGAGATGACTGAGGTCTTTGAGGAACATAAGGAGGTGATGAGCACAGCACCAGTCCTTGGGATCCCCGATTACAAGAAGGAATGTTTCCTATTCTCCTATACTGATGGTGTAGTGATGAAGGCAGACTGACACAAAGGACAAGCCTGGGCCATAAGGTAATAGCTTACTACAGTGGCCAACTCGACTCAGTAATGAGAAGACACTATCCGAGCAAACAAGCTTTGGGCGCTGCTGCATTCGCAGTGGAGAATCAGCTACAGTAATGATGGGGTGCACCACCACTTTTATCGGGGAGCACACCCTCTTTGCAATAATGCAGAAGCCAAAGAGCACTCTGACCACACAAAGAGCATCAGGGTACGAGGTGATACTATCCATTGTAGGCTTCAAGGTAGTGTGGTGCAGGATTGTTATCCCAGCCACATTCCTAACAGACGTTATATAGACAGGAGACTATGCACACAACTGCACAGCCAACATAGACCTGTTCAGCGGCACTCGCAAGGTGGAGGAGGATGCACTTGAGGGGGGAGACGTGCTCTATATTGACGGTTCAGCAACAATTGACCAGACAAATGGGGTCAGGGATACTGTAACTGCAGTGGTAAGACTGAAGGAGGACGGGACAAGTGAAGTGGTAGCAAGTGCATGCCTACCATCCCATCGTTCAGCACAAGCAACAGAACCAGTAGCCCTAATATTAGCACTGGAGAACAGCATTGAGAAGGAGGTGATCATTTATTTTGACTCCGCCTACGTGACATTGACAGTACACTTAGGACTGGAACGATGGCTCAGGAGAGGGTTCAGGAGAGCAGACGGGACTCCAGTAGAGCATGCACTTTTACTGGGCAGACTGATCAAAGTAATTCCTTATCCAACACAGGAAGCAAAAGTGAAGTGCCAAGCACACACTCAAGGGGAGGATCCCATCTCAAGGGGAAACAAAGCAGCAGACTTTGAGGCTAAGTGCACAGCGTATTTTGGGGAGCAGGGGGAGCTAGGAGGGACCACAAATGTGAAAGAGTGCTCCGGAAAATGGTACTAAAGGGAAGGGTACAATGTGTTGCCAGAAGTACGGACTATGGAGTTGCAGGGATCTGCACCCAAGAAAGAGAAGGAGCGGTGGATAAAGAGAAGGTGTTCAGTGTCTCCCACAGATGCACTATGGTCAGGATAACATGGGTAAAGTGCTGATGCCACTAGCATTACTGCCCACAGCATTGACACAATTGTACTATCTAACACACACAGGGAAGGAGGTCATTGCTACACATATTGGAGAAACATTGTTTTGTCCCAATTTAAATGAACATGTGGCTGAATTTGTGAGCAATTGCTTGACGTGCCAACAGTTTACAGCAGGGTATACCTTGAGAGTGGTGAGAGGAGCCATACCAAGACCATTAGGCCCATTTCAGCATCTACATGTGGATTATATAGACATGATCCAAGTCTGCCAAGGGTACCGCTACATGATAGTGGTTGTGTGCCCATTCTCCAGGTGGATTGAGGCTGGGCCCTGCTCCCATGCTGATGCGCTTAGGGCGGCCAAATTCCTCTTTATAGAGGTTTTTCCAAGATGGTGTGTGTGAGGTCCTGCGGTCTGACAATGGGCCTCACTTTGCAACAAAGTGTTTCAGCATATCACAACATTGTTGGGCATCCAACACAAATTTGCCTGTGCGTACTACCCGCAAGCAAATGGGGTGTGTGAACGCATGAATGGCATTTTGAAGGAGTGCATCTCCAAAACATAGCAGAGTACTGAGAAAAATTGGCTGCACTGTTTACCTCTTGCCCTGTTTGTATTGCGCAACACGCCTGGGTCCGACCACCATTTAATGCCCCATGAGGTGGTAACTGGACAGTGCATGTATCTTCCCCTGGCTCCTCCCACAAGAGCAATGAAGGATTGTGAGAATAGTGCAGATGTGTTAGGTCAGGAAATGAATGAGTACATTACTTCTCTGGTGGCCACTGGGGAGGTCCAAAAGACAGCAAGGAGAGCAATGAAGGCAGCACACCCCAAGACTATGGACTCAAAAACACTGTGAAAGTGGGTGAAATCGTCCTCTTGCGTAATTTTGTGAGGCGCTGGAATGCACCTCGGTTCACTGCCCTCCATCCCCCCACATTGTGAAAAAGTGGCCGACCGAGCTGTCAAACTGGAGGGCAAAACATTTTGGAACTACTTGTCAGACATCAAGCCCTACAAAGCAGCAGCCTCGCCTGGCAACCATGTCACTGTGACCGACTGGGCCAACATTCAGCACCTAGGAGGGCTACAGGTGCGTTCCAAACTTACACAGCTAAGGAATCCAGGACACCCAATGGTCTCACGCTCCCGAGCAGCAGAAGTAGATACTAGAAAACATGTGGCTATAGATTATAGTACACCGCCTGTTTATTTTCCTCTCCCGCGCACACAGAGCCTATATCACTGTTACTGTTCTATATATTCATGTTGTCCTCCACCCATCACCCAGAAACATTCTCCAGCCAGTTTGTCCATGCTGTGCGGAGACCTAGCAGATTCTGAGCACAATGCCCTAGAGTGTATTATCTTGCCTTTATAGAGTATCGGTCCCAAACCTACCCCCAGCTTGAGCACGGTGATCTCCCAGTACTTGCCACTCTAAGAGACCCATCAGTAAAAAGGCCATGGGAAGAGGTGTTTGCCTTTGCCATCAGTGATTATTTGGTCTGCGGGGCTTAGGAGTGTTTTTCATTTCAAACAAAATAAAGAATTTCTTCGCGTATTTTAGGCGGGCACCTATATCTTCAGGCAGCAAGGATCAAGCAGCATAAGTGGAAATTAGGGAAACAATAAAGAACATTATTATTATGGCGTATCTATCATTTCCAAGTGGGTTGGCTGGGTTTTCTATTCTGGCAATTTTATATTGTTGTTACTGCTACGGCTGTACCCTATACTAATATTCCCCCAACCATGCAGGTGGAACAACCATGTCAGGTGGATGAGAGAACAGTACTGATACGGTAAGTAGAGGTAAGCGCAGTGCTGACACAGACATGAAGGGGTTTGACATGTATCTCACCGACACTGCTAGAGTGTCTAATAACATGTGATACAAACACATGACAATAGTAGATAAGGAAACCACCGGGGAGAGCTGTTACGTCTGCTCTTTAATCCGCTACACAATGAGTGCCTCCAGAGCATACCCGCAGCAAGAGCACAATGCCTGATGTATCTCTCAATGGTGCAATCTCGAGGGAGATTTCAAGGGAAAACTTGCCATGTTGAGATGGATGTCCAAGGGAACATTCCCTTATGAAGATAATTACATAAAGACATTGGATATGATGAACAATTATTGGCAACTAGATGAAGGGTTACAGGGTGTCCAGTCAAAGGATCGAATGAAAAGGACCAAAATACAATTGGTTCGAGTCAAAAGGACCAAAAACAAAAAAATCGAATGCTTTTTTAAAAATGCTTTTTTTTGTTGCTTGGTATAGATAAAATGTGTTGTTTTTGCCCAAAAAACAGGGATTTGGGCCCCACCCACCCCCCAAAAAAAAAATGTACATTCGATTTTTTTGTTTTAGGTCCTTTTGACGCAAACCAATCATATTTCGGTCCTTTTGATTCGACCCTTTCACCTATAACCGGTTTACAGTACATAACTGACAGACCTGAGAAGGAAGAAACAAAGACTACCATGAAGGAACTGCCATGTCCCTGGACAAGAATGAGGGAGATAGGAGGAGAGGCTCCTTTCTGGGAAAGACCACAGATGCTAGTGTATGGCTAAGTATACACCAGATGGATGGAAAAATGGAATGTTGGGAAGCAAAGCACTGACACTAGCGCAGTCATCTGTGAACAAGGTACAGGAAGAAAACGACAAATGCCTGTGTTAGGCGATCCTCTGCACACCAGGCCACGACACGTCAGAACACCGCTCACATTCCCCCGACATCTCCTCCCAAGCTTCGAGGCTCAAGTGATTCGGTGAACCCACAGAACCGAAAACTCCGTACCAGTGTACGGGCTCGATTGCAACCCTTTCTGCATTGGCAACTGCCTTGGAGAACGTATAGCAGAAAGGGCGGCCTTACGTCTTCACGCCGGTCACGTGATACACTACGGCGTTCCCCATGCGATCTTGGTGGACGTCACATGATCCAGAGTAGTCACATGACCCAGGGGCGGTCAGTATAAAGGTCTGAGAGACAGAACGCTCATTGCTTCTCAGCTGGCTTCGGACACTGTTTGGCGTTACAACTTGCTCCTTGTTACCTTGATCACGGAACTCTATCTCGGACTCCCTCGGACACCCCTTGGTACTTTTGCTTGGAACTGTTTACCTGTTGCCGGATATTTGGACTGCACCTCGACTTGTCTTTGGATCATCCCTTGGTACTTTGCTGATCTTCTACGCCTTTTCCCTACTGGGGATTCAAGTCAAGCTCTGACTCCCCCAGGTGGCTACTCCTCATCCACGCTAAACCTGCGGTTCTACCATTCCAGGGACCGCCGCATCTAATGAGCCTCGAACCTCCCTACTAGGTTACCTGGGTCTCCATTACACCAGATAGGTAAGACACTTTAGTTACTTTCGTTTACCTCATTGTATTGTGCTTGCCTGGTACTTAACCTCATTCCCTCTTGACAGCAGCATCGGTGTTCCAAGAGGCTCCGTGGATCTGAGAAGACATCTCTCACCTGTGGCCTCAAGGGTCGTACAGCGGGTTTCTATTAGTTCCCCTGTGCGTCACTTGGGGACGGAGGTCTCATCGGTCTACACGACACTCAAGTCAGAACAGACTGAGAAGCCGTACAGTCGTGCTAGACGATGCAGGGATCCACGGATGAACCCATAGCTGCTTTGGTTCAGGCAATTACAGTATTAAGGGCAGATATGGCCGCTGCAAACACAGTGATCCATCAAAGGTTGGATTCCATACAAAGTGTTCAACACTCCCTTCCTGCAGACCCTGAGTTTGGAGATACCAGCTCCTCCACTACACCCTCTCCCTTTACTGCTCCTATAGTCCCAACTCCGATGATACTCCCGACTCCTTCCCCCTTAGCTGCTCCTGAACGCTATCAAGGGGATCCCAAGAAGTTCAGAACCTTTATTAATCAGGGCAAGTTACATTTCCTATGCAGACCTTTGGCTTTTCCTACAACCACTGCTAAAGCTGCCTTCGCCCTTTCCCATTTGGCCGGAACAGCAGCCACTTGGGCTAATCCCCTGTTAGAGAACAATAGCCCAGTTCTTTATGACTTTGATTTGTTGGTCCTAGAAATGGCCCGAGTATTCGATACCCGACACAAGGTACAGTCTAGGGATTTGGAGTTGTTGGAATTGACTCAGGGTAAAAGGCCTCTGATAGATTACATCACCCGGTTCAATCAGCTAGTTGCGGAAACATCATGGCCAGAAAACAAGAGGGCGGTGGTCTTCTATAGGGGGTTGAGTAACACCATGAAAGATGCATTAGCAGTGATCCCTTCTATGCCTACTCAGTATCAGGAATTGGTTGATCTGGTCTTGCAGGTAGATGCACGACGATCGGAGCGTAGAGCTGAATTGGGGGCCTCTTCCTCTCCCACTCTTGTTGGCACTCCTGCTTCCAGTACTGAAGAACCTATGCAAGTGGGAGGGTTACGTAGTCCTATTACAACATCTGAGAGAGAACGTAGAAGGGTGGATAATGCATGCTTTTATTGTGGCACCACTGGACATTTCGTGAAAGAGTGTCCTCGACGGCCCAGGAAGAGTCAGGTTTTTCGGACGGCTCGACCTTAGAACCGGAGAACAGGTCGAGTGTTCCGTCATCTTCTCCGGGTACCTCCCTTGCCTTTACTCGTGTTCAACCCATTTCTGTAAAGGCTACCCTATGTCCCTCTACAGGCCTTCTTCATGCAGTCAATATCATTATTGATTCAGGTGCCACTGGTAATTACATAGATATTGATTTGGCCCATTCCCTCAACCTACCTTTAGTGGTAAAAACACGACCGGAACACGTCCAAGCCGTAGACGGCTCTGCACTGGTTTCTGGTCCTGTTAGACATCAAACTGCACCCCTCTTGTTAAACATACAAGAAGTACACACAGAAACCCTGAGTTTTGATTTGATCACCACACCCCAATTTGGCATCATACTAGGGATTCCATGGTTACGTGAACATAATCCATTGATCAATTGGCAGTCAGGCACTGTAATCTTTGAGTCTGAAATCTGTCAGAATTATTGTCTTCCGGTCCATCAAGCCTCTGACACACCTTCTCGGGCCTTGGGGGCCTTAGCCCAACTCACACTGACTGTCGACGATCCAGAGCTTGTGCATACACATACTGTTGGGGGGTTGGTATCTGGGATTCCGCCAGAATACAGAGAATTCGAATCAGTGTTCGATCGGGGCTCGTCTGAGGTACTTCCTCCACACAGACAATATGACTGCCCAATCGAATTGCTTCCCGATTCCAATATTCCTTCGGGCAGGATCTATTCTTTGTCCCCTTCGGAGGAACTGGCGTTGAAAGACTATGTACAGAACGCCCTACGATTAGGACACATCCGCCCCTCCACTTCACCCGCGGCAAGTCCTATCTTCTTTGTACCCAAGAAGGAGGGGGATTTACGTCCTTGTGTAGATTATCGGCGTCTTAACGCTATCACTAAAAAGGATAGGTATCCCATCCCGTTAATCACTCCACTTCTAGACCATTTAACACATGCTTCCATTTTCACTAAGCTTGACCTACGCGGCGCATACAACTTAGTACGCGTCCGCGAGGGAGACGAGTGGAAGACCGCTTTCTGCACTCGGTATGGTTTGTACGAATATCTAGTCATGCCCTTTGGCCTATGTAACGCCCCGGCCACATTCCAACGATTCATGAATGACATATTCAGGGATATTCTGGATGTTTATATGGTTGTGTACTGGGACGACATCCTAATCTTTTCTCGTGATCTTGATGAACACGTAAAGCATGTCCGAGAAGTATTAACCCGTTTGAGAGCACATTCCTTATTTGCCAAACCTGAGAAATGTCAGTTCCATAAAACTACTGTTGAGTTTTTGGGTTTTCACATCACCCCTGGGGCGTTATCCATGAACGAATCTAAGGTCAAAGCAGTATTAGATTGGCCAGTACCTCAAACACTCAAATCCTTGCAGGCTTTTTTAGGATTCGCCAACTTTTACAGACGTTTCATTTCTTCCTTTTCCACAATTGTAGCCCCGCTTACGGCCCTGACTAGTCCTCAGGTACCATATCAATGGCAGAGAGAACAGCAGGAGGCTTTTGAGGCTTTGAAAACCGCCTTTACTACCGCACCGGTACTCCAACATCCAAATCCTGATCTTCCGTTCATAGTAGAGGCGGATGCCTCTTCCTTTGCCCTCGGTGCGGTATTATCACAAACAGGCAAATTACACCCAGTTGCATATCATTCCCGTAAGTTTTCCAGTACTGAGTCTCATTATACCGTTACGGAGAAAGAACTCTTGGCTGTCATGGATGCTTTCCGTGTCTGGCGTCATCATCTTCTGGGGGCTAAACATCCCATCACGGTATACTCAGATCATCGGAACCTACAGGATCTGGCTTCTTTGAAATGCATCAATAGCAGACAGGTCCGATGGCATCTTTTCTTTTCCGCTTTTGATTTCCATATCATGCACCGTCCTGGCACTTCACATGGGAAGGCGGATGCCTTGTCACGTTCCCCGGGGGGGGTCCAGTTACCTACATTCCCCGACACTGTTCTCGGTAAGAGCCATGTGATTTGTCTCTGTACACCCTCATTGTCTCTATTAGATTCGGTTCGGTCCTGGACTAGCAATCATTCTGACCAGTTACGAGAATGGGATCCAGTGTATTCTGATGGTTTACCTTTCGTACATGAACGCCTGTTCCTTCCTACACCTGATACACGTAATCTAGCCCTTGAGTGGTCTCATGACGCTCCCTTTAATGCCCATCCCGGACAAGAGCGTACTTTAGATCTTCTCAAGCGTTGGTGTTGGTGGCCTTCTATGAAGCGCGATGTGGAGTGTTATGTCAGATCTTGTGCGGTATGTGCTCAGGCTAAACATCAAAGGGGTCGACCGGTTGGGTTGTTGCTTCCGCTTCCGGTACCTCCCAGGCCCTGGCATACATTGACTATGGATTTCGTTACCGATCTCCCCAAGTCAAAAGGCTTCGACACCGTCTGGGTAGTGGTGGACACGTTCACAAAAATGGCCCGTTTTGTTCCTTGTAAAGGTATCCCTTCGGCCCCTGTCTTGGCGGACTTGTTTTTTGAACATGTGTTTATGCTATTCGGCCTCCCTTCGGTCCTTGTTTCCGATCGAGGTTCACAGTTCACCTCTCGGTTTTGGAGGTCCTTGACGAACCTATTGGGCATTGATACGAGGTATTCTTCGGCCTATCATCCGGAGACCGACGGTCAGACCGAAAGGACGAATCAATCGATGGAACAGTACCTTCGTTGCCTCATATTGCAACATCAGTCCTCTTGGTTGGCCGTTTTGCGGCTTGCGGAGTTCGCGTATAACAATGCGGCTCATTCGGCTACGGGTTATTCTCCTTTTTACGCCCTCTATGGTCAACATCCCAAGGTTTTGCCGGTCCCTGATGCCTCTGGTTCTTCGAATCCTGCGGCCACGACGTGTCTTAGGGATCTTTCTGCTATTCAAGCGAGTACAGTGGTTCATCGCACTGAAGCAAAGGCCTCTATGAAGGCCTGTGTGGATGGCAAACGTCGTGCTGCTCCCCCTCTGGTGGTGGGTTCTAGGGTCTGGTTATCTTCCCGTCATCTTCGCCTAGTGGGTTGCCGGAAGTTGCTGCCTCGCTTTGTCGGGCCGTATGTGATCTCACAGGTTGTTAATCCGGTGGCTTTCCGTCTAGTACTCCCCAGCTCTTGGCGTATCCATCCTGTGTTTCATGTCTCCCTCCTCAAACCCTGTCCTGACTCAGTCCGTCTTCGTACCCCTGTTGCGCCGGTGTCCTTGACCTCTCCTGATGTTTTTGAGGTGTCGGCCATTTTGGGTTCTAGATGGTTTAGGGGTAAGCTCCAGTATCTGGTGGATTGGACGGGTTACGGCCCGGAGGAGCGTTCGTGGGTTTCCGCATCTGATTTGAACGCCCCGCGGTTGGTAGCCCGCTTCCATAGGGATCATCCGTCCTGCCCACGGGGTCGTGGGCCGTTGGGGGGGGGGGCTATGTTAGGCGATCCTCTGCACACCAGGCCACGACACGTCAGAACACCGCTCACATTCCCCCGACATCTCCTCCCAAGCTTCGAGGCTCAAGTGATTCGGTGAACCCACAGAACCGAAAACTCCGTACCAGTGTACGGGCTCGATTGCAACCCTTTCTGCATTGGCAACTGCCTTGGAGAACGTATAGCAGAAAGGGCGGCCTTACGTCTTCATGCCGGTCACGTGATACACTACGGCGTTCCCTATGCGATCTTGGTGGACGTCACATGATCCAGAGTAGTCACATGACCCAGGGGCGGTCAGTATAAAGGTCTGAGAGACAGAACGCTCATTGCTTCTCAGCTGGCTTCGGACACTGTTTGGCGTTACAACTTGCTCCTTGTTACCTTGATCACGGAACTCTATCTCGGACTCCCTCGGACACCCCTTGGTACTTTTGCTTGGAACTGTTTACCTGTTGCCGGATATTTGGACTGCACCTCGACTTGTCTTTGGATCATCCCTTGGTACTTTGCTGATCTTCTACGCCTTTTCCCTACTGGGGATTCAAGTCAAGCTCTGACTCCCACAGGTGGCTACTCCTCATCCACGCTAAACCTGCGGTTCTACCATTCCAGGGACCGCCGCATCTAATGAGCCTCGAACCTCCCTACTAGGTTACCTGGGTCTCCATTACACCAGATAGGTAAGACACTTTAGTTACTTTCGTTTACCTCATTGTATTGTGCTTGCCTGGTACTTAACCTCATTCCCTCTTGACAGCAGCATCAGTGTTCCAAGAGGCTCCGTGGATCTGAGAAGACATCTCTCACCTGTGGCCTCAAGGGTCGTACAGCGGGTTTCTATTAGTTCCCCTGTGCGTCACTTGGGGACGGAGGTCTCATCGGTCTACACGACACTCAAGTCAGAACAGCCTGAAAGAATGGGAAGCAAGTGCAAAGTTACTGACATGGGTGGTGAACGAAGCTGGTCCAATGCTGATAATACCTCTGACGACACCAGCACTGTGCTATCAGAACAGCGAAGTTGAAGTTGGCGAGAATGTTGGGTGCAAGAACATTGAACAAATCGCAGCCATGAAGGCGGGAACAGCAGTGCTGATGGATCACTATTGAGCTTGCGGATCAAAGGCATACGAGTAACTGTCACCTGACTGGGGAGGAGTTTGCCTGTTGGTACACATCAACATGTTTTTGTTGGTCGTGCCAAAAATGAATGTGAAGCTCGATGACTTCCCAAAGATGGACAATAACAAAAGGAAGAGGTTGATTGAAGGGGCACCAACTCCCAAGGCAGAGAAAGGAGAGGAGCAAGCAGGATTAAACAGAGTGAAGAGGGGAGTGAATTACTTCTCAGAAGCATCAGAGAAGGCACTAGATGAAATACCAGTAGAGCAAAGGCTGCTCAGCAGGACACAAATGTTTTTCCCATCAATAATACCATTGGTGTAGACGTACACAAATGCAAAGTGGTTACAAATCACTTGTTGGGAGCTGATGGTGACTATTAACTTTACTGTGAATGGGGTTAACACCATAAAGGAAGAGCTCAGAGCAATAAGGTTGGCAGAGCTCCAGAATAGGTATGTTCCGGATCTCCTCACGGCTATGGAAGGAGACGTTTGACCAAAGATTGGGAGTTCCTGTTGCACATTCATACCTGCCAACGATGAAGATAGCGGGACTCTTATCAGATGCAGAGGCATAACTGGCACAGATACATGTCAAGATGGAAGATGAAGCAAGAGGAACAGGGAAGGACAATAGCTGGCTAGCGTACCTTTGGTCATGGATGCCATCATGACCGGCAGATGGACTGAAGGTGATAATAGGAGCACTTGTATTGACAGCAACATCAATGTGTGGCATCAGAATCTGCATGGCAAAATGCCAGAAAACAGCAGACGAGACTATTGGAATGCAGATCCTGATGAATGTGAACATAGGAGGCACAAAAGATGAGATTGTTGCAGAAAGTGACAAGCTCTGAGAAAGAATTGCACAATGTCAACTATTCCAACAAAATCCATGAAGCTGGACAACCCGTTCGATCGAAAGTACTATGAAGAGAAGTGGGTTTGGTGCAACCCCAAAGGAGTGTGTTGTCACATGCACTGGTCATTCGACGACCACACCAACTACTTATGGGCACCTCAGAGGAATAATGAAGATATGGCAGCCACGAGCGAAAGGACTGTCATATAAGGATGTGGTCGACAGGTTGACCAGAGGGGGTGACTGAAGAGGGATAGGGAAGTCTACCACCCCCTCCCACTAAATTCATGACAAGGAAGGAGGCCAGGAATTAATGCAAGCACACATTCTATTTTGGGCCAATTCCAAGTGGACCCACGAGTGACAAATATGTCGAGAGATACCCCCTCAGCCAGCCTTACCCCCCCAACCAGCCCTACAGACCAGGTGCGGTGCGAATTTACCCCACCGTGGATAAAGAACCACAAGCCACGATCAAAGACACCTATATAGACTGCCTGGACTACGCACTAAGAAGCCATGTTGCGGACTTTGTTGGAGACAGCACGCCATAGCAGCGTTAGACACAAAGCACACGTGCCTCACGCACTTCGGGATACGAACACATACTTGAATACACGAAGAACACATGCGTACAGCTCTATAGTTAGAGGACAGATGCATATACATGCTGTCATTGTTTTTATTATGTTTACCATTAGCCAAATGCAACGACGCAGAAACCGCAAGAGACAAGAGATCTTGAGCGCAGCTTGCAGATGCTTACATGCAATTAACCCTATGGAACTGCAGGAGCACCTAAGGGACCTGACAGAACCACGTGTGATTAACCTATGGAAATTTAGTATAGTATGGACACTGTAGAAACCGCATTTCAAGGTTTAGGACAACTACAGCAGGCCTGGAGCCGCAGAGCAAGAGACCAGCTGAGCTAATTCAGCCTGGACTGAGAGGAAGATGTGTGAGGAAGGACACACAGCCAAGGCCAGCAGATATAGATAACATTCCAACCCACAGATGATAAAGGGACCAGCTGCAAAAATGACTATTAAATCCTCATAATTCAGAGCTGCACAACTCAAATTCCTGGTGGGTGAACACGTGACCCGGCCGAGGCAGACAATGGACACCGATTAGCAGTGGGAAAGGAGAGCTGGTCTCAGGCTCCCAGAAACAATGATATGTTACAAGTGTTGCCCTGATCAGGAGAGCACTCTCGAGCTAAGGTGGTGTACACAAGTTACCATGCAGATACATAGTCGTTCTTGTTACCTTGAAAAGGTACACCATGAGCTGAGAACTCTTGCAGATCCCAGGCCTTGGGAACATCAGCTCCAGCCAATCACAGTTTAGTACCCTAGGGGTGGGTAGCAACGGGCAAGAACCAATGGTAAGCCCACCACACTGCAACATTGTTATAGATAGTAACTTGGGGATGGACCAGGCCAGCCACCTGATATGCGAGAGCCAGTAGAATAACATCTATACAGTCTACTATAGGCAGTATAATACTCAATACCCAATTGTGTGACCCAATACATTTCTGGACGAAGGGCACACATGTTGTGATGTCGTTCTGATGCAATCAGGGGGTAAAACCAGTCTGCGAGCAGAGAAAGAGCGAGATGTACATGGATTTTCTCTGTTCCTGTGCTGATCCCTGTTGGTTTTGCCTGTAATAAACCATAGTTTGAACTTGCCGTTGGCTAAGTCCTCTGTGTATCTGGGAAGGAGGGAGTTGGGCTTTCCATGTCCGCGGACTTCTAGTGTCCCTCTGGCATACCGGTGGCTCCGTCCTCAGCACTGGGGTTGCCGAAGAGCGGAAGGCACCAGTGAAGCACTGATAGAGTTCTCTGTGGGTTCAGCTGGAGCGAACATGAAGCAAGAAAAGAGTGCGGAGCAGACCAGTAGAGCGTGGAGCCGCTGCAGTGCTGCAGACGAAGAGGAGAGAAGCCAGAAGAGCCAGAGAGACATGACCCCAGTCCCAGGAAGCCATAGTCCCAAAGAAGGTAACGCGAGGTACGAGAGACCCGGAGGAAACATGGGGGCGGAAGCGGGGCAGGCTCGATAGGTCCAGTAGTAGCAATCAAAGTATTGGGAAGGGCACATTGAGCATCCGAGGAGAACTTCCTTATTGCTTTGGCAACAATAAACCCACTGATTACCAGAGAAGGGTCTGGGACCTCAGCACAAGCTTATTGAGCATCCGAGGAGGACTTCCTCATCATAGTGGCAGCAGCAGGTGAGTTGCTAGGTCTGGAAAAGACCCGGGGTCTATGCCGATGTTGGAACTGTTGGGACTGGGGGCTAGCTAGTCTTTTGGCTGTAGCTCCTGAGATTCTATCCGGGGCTACAACCAAAAGATCAGGGGCTATAGCCCCCTTAGCTACCCCCCCCAGCAACGCCCCTGGGCAGCAGCAAACCAATGACCTCCAGAAAAGGGTCTGGGAAACCGACATAGGTACATTAAGCATCGAAAGAAAGAATCCTCGTCGCACTGGCCGGGAAAAGTCCACTGAGGCACTGTGAAGGACTTGGGACTTTGCCAATACCAGCTGAAGGGTGCAATTCTCCTGCTTCTGGAGGTTGAAGGAACTGAAAGCCTTTTTGGTCCAGAGACTCCAGTGCGAATTATATAGCTGTTTATGAGACAATACTAGGAGAAGGGAGTCATTATTCTGGTTCCGAAAGTTGACTGCTGCACAGGTTTGTTGAAACCACAAGCCAGGGCAATGGAGTCATTCCCCTGGATCAGGAACTTTTCTGTTGACTTATTCTGTATTTATTCTGTGACTTTAGTTGTACTGAAAGTGATAGAAGTAGGTTGTGACACATAATGGTGGAGTTTGATTTCAACTGACATTCTGAAAGATCATTTAGTATTAATTTGCGGCAGGGATAACCCCTCTTAGAAGACGGGGAAAGTGAGGAATTCTTTTCTTGATGAATACACGTTTTTGCCAGCCAAAATGCCACCCATGTGTCAGCATCCTTCTTCGACACCCTTGCAGGTTTTGCTCATTACTGTTACATACAAGGTATATTTGACCAGTACTAAAGGATATGTCCACTCTAGTTCATAATTGGGTATTTGCATCTCAGGAAATCTCTTGTTTTATTTCAGCGGCACCCTGCCACAGATTGGACTGTCATCTTAGCGCAGGGGCTTTTCTAAACCAAAATCACATGCACAGAGAACAAGAATTTGGACCTTGCCAACACTGATATAAGAAGGTTACACAGTATGTTGATGGACTTTTCATGTACTGATTCTTGTAATAATAATAACAAATGGTTCTGTCTTGCCATAGAAATACAAATCAAACATTAGCATTTAGTACCGGTGGCATTAAAGTAGTTCACTGTAGATAAGTAAGTAGGTGATCTATACGCAAGCTTTTGTCATATGGTTATTGAATGCTTCCTGAAAACTCTAAGCACGTCTGAGGGAATCCTGGGATCCCCCTGAATTTATGTGTAGAGACTTTTCTACTTTACATTTGCTCCATATCGTAGCATACCTTCTCTTGACTTATAGACCGGATCATTTCAAGTCATCCCCAGTGTCAGCGTTGCCAGAGCAAAATATATGTACTTTATTCAGTTTCATTTAATACACGTTTTGAAATGCAGCAGCCTCAATATCTGTAATGTGCCTGCGGAGGACGTACCTTCTAATGGCAATTTCCTTTTTTCTATCACTGCCTCAGTTGATATCCTAATACTTTTTTGAAATCTGTGTTTTTAATAGTGCATTTATTTGTGTAGCATTATATTCTGCTGTACACCTGGTAATGTGGAGAATTATTGAAGAATAATATCTGTCAACAAGGAAAATAACATGTTGCTTTCTTTTTTATCATCACATGACACTATGTGGCTTTCACCATTAAAAACACAGTACAGACTGATAGAACATTCCCTTTTTCAATGTTTACCTAAAAATGATAACCTTTCACCAAATGCATCTAAATACACCAAATAGTATCTAAACAACACAACGTCACCACAAGGGAAATCTTGTGCATTGAAAAATTAAATAAGAATTCGCATAGAGCTAATTATTTAAATCCCTTCATCGCTGTTCCTCTCGGGGAGTTTTTGGGCAATTAAGACATTACTTGCGAGCCTTTTATGCAATGCTTCACTAATTTAGTTTGCCAATTACCTTTTTGACATCAAGCCAGCATGCTTTTTCAATTTGACCGTACTAGCTTAATAACTTAATTTCCTTTCCGTCTGTTACCAGCAACATTGCCCTTTATGCAAAACAGTCTATTCTCGACTTTGCCACTCTTGCCTCAGGCACGGCAGTTACAGAAGCAACATTCTGGAGTTTGTCCAGAGATTCCCACCAAATAAAATAAAATAAAAGCCACCAAACTCCCTGAGCGCCCCCATTGCTTCTGCCGTCACCCTTCTACTTGACTGACAGTCGCCTACAATGCAGTACAAGCTGCATTATCAACCAGAAGGATATGCCTCTCATGAAGCACATTGGAGTCCACCCAGCAGCAGCATAGTGTGAGGGAAGTGTCTTTAGGGGAAAGAAACATGAGAAAATAAGTTAATTGTACAGAACAAGCTGTAGGCAGCGCGACAGGCGATACACACATGAAGCCGGAATCTACTGGTGTGCAACCTCCAATTTGGAAATCTTGATGCGCGTCTCTCCTGCGCTGGTACCTGCAGTGCTCTGGCTGTACTGTGTCATGTTTCCAGTCTGATAGCCAAGACTCCTCTGGGCCTGTTTGATATTTAGACCTGACATCATGATGCCCAAAAAAATAGATACCCAGGGTACCTTGAGGTCCGCTCCCTGGCAAGAGTTTGATCGAATAAGACCCTCAACGTTCTTAGCTTATCTCCTAGTTGGTATTACATGATCTGCAATTAGGAAGCTTATATATGATATGATATGGCATTTGTAACGCACATATATACAAGTGTTTCATGGCGCAACAAGGCAAAGAAGGGGGAACAGAGGGAGGACAGAGACAATGATCTTACTAGGCCAAGTGAAATTGAGATTGCGTAAGTGCATGGGAGGCAGGAGGGGAAAAGGGGAAGGGGCAGTGCTGTACATGGGATAAAAACAATAACAAGAGGTGTGGCCAGCAGGTGGCAAGGGCGAGGGTTACTGCAGACAGCAAGTGTCCAAAAGTGCAGATAGGGGGACTGTAGGGTTACAGAAACAGATTCAAGTGCAAGGGTTGCCCGGTGGCAGTACAGGAGTGCAACTGGGAAGGTAGGGACCTGGACTCGAAATCAGAGGGTAGCCAGGTGACCAGTGCAGTATCAGACAGGAAATCACCACGGGAGAGGAAGAGAGAAGGCAGAAGTAAAGAGGAAGGTCTTGAGGAGCTTCCGAAACCAGAGATGGTTCTCCTCGAGTTTCATGGAGGCAGGGAGACTGTTCCTACACTCGCCTTATTCAGTCTAGGACTGGAGCATAAGTTCGGTTTTCTCTTGGTTCAGCGCCAGACCACTCGTACACATCCAATTCTGAATAAGGTTATAGGTGCCTTTAACCACTTTTGCATCTTCCTCGTAGTTTCCTGTCGGAGGAATGAGACATTGGGTGTCACCAGCATAATTCGAGAAGCAAATCTTATTCTCCTCTAGCAGCTGAAACAGTGGCATTGTAAAGATATTGTACAAGACTTACGACAAACAGGCGCCCTGAGGGACTCCAAATCTCAAAATGACTGGCTGTGGCTATGCCGTGTTACTACACACACTCATGGTTCTATTTCCTAAAAAAGATTACATCCAAGAGACTGCTTGATCACTAAATTTGGCCACTTCTTGTAATCTGTTTAAAAGTAATGGCTAATCCACTAAATCAAACACTGCCGACAGATCCAATGCCATCATCATCATGGTTTGGCCTTCATTTATCTTTTCCAGAATATTGGACTTTAACTCCAAAAGGGCCGATTCCGTACTAAAACCTGGCTGAAAGCCTGCCTGACTGTTACTCAGAATAGAGTGGCTCTTTAAATGTTCCAGTACTTGTTCATAAGCCACCCTATCCAGTATTTTTAGCAGGAAAGGGGAACTAGTTATCAGCCTATAGTTTATTGGCATCATAGGATCAAGACCTTGCTTTTTAGGAAGAGAGGTAATCCAAGTTCCCTTTAATAGTGTAGGAACATAACCTTCATTCAGGGAAGCATTAACAATGTTTGTAATGGTACTAATTAATAATTCAGAACATGCGTTAATACCTGTAGCTGGAAAAATATCACCTTTACACACTGACGGTTTAAGTTTAAGCAAAATAGTTCTTAGTTCATCTTCTAAAATGCTCCTAAAATTAAAAACTGGGACCCCCAAGTGATCACTGATCTTAAATTCTCCCTTTACTCCTGCCTCAGAGGTAGTTGTCTGTGCTTTCAGGACTTTTGCTTTCTGAATGGTGGTTTTAATTTATTCCACTTTATCCACAATGGCCTCCTGGATACGAGCACACCATTCGCTATCTTTGCAAATAGTTTCCTGTAGAATGTTCTGCGGCTTCTCTAATTTCTTCAAGGTTTGAAGATTTCCTTATTATCATGTTAGGCCTCAAAAATCCGTAAGTCATATGTGTCTTTCTTAGATTTAATTACAGCATATTTATATTTCTTAGCGGATGTTGTATACCTGAGTTTGTTATGATCGGACTGGCAAGATTTCCAGCGGTAGAAGTCTTATCATTAAAGCTTTAAGTTCTTCTGAGAATCGGCCATTATGAGTGTTGTTGTTCACCTTCCAGGATTTTAGCGGTGCCAAAGTATTAGTTGCATCTTCCAGAGCATCCAGGAGTACATTTGTCATTCCCTCTGCGGAATGCAAGAGTGAATTATCTGTTATAAAGTCCACTCCTGGACTGTCTCAGGTTTCAGCCTCTTCAAATTTCTCGAGACACACCAGTGTTGTTTTATTCCCCCTTTTCTAATTTTGAGCAATACCAAACTCAATGAAGAAGTTATCCAACCAGAGACACAGGGCAGTGTTAGATTTGCTCAAATTCACATAGTAAGAGGCCACCCAATTCAGCATATTGCTAACAACTGTGTAAAACAGATGTCCTACAAAAGTGCACGTGTTGGGGTGGTGGTTGTAAATGTCTTTACTTTGAAAACATGACAAACATGTTGCACCATTTGTAAAGTTTTGAGCACATTATTAAGTTTATGATTTTGGATAATGATTGGTTTGTGTTCCTTCCTCATGCTCCAAATGTACCACTGTGGCTTTAGGCTGTTAAGCAACAGTAGGAGTGTGCATTAATTCATAGAGATGGCTTCTTAACTATGACCTGTCCTTATAGAACCAGATGATGAAAGAACTGGAAGCCCGTGTCCAGCAGTTGACAGTGGAAGCTGAGAGCAGCAATTTACAGAGGCTAAAATTATCTCAAGAAAAGACCGACCTGGAGAAAGCCCATCGGACCACCTATTCTGAGCTGCAGGATATAAGAGAGAGGTATGCAAGTTGTTTTTGAACTCAGTTATGTTAAGATTATTTAATGCTGTGCCAATCAGATCTAGGTTATAATGCCGGGAAAAAAATGAGGCCGAAAAAAACTAATTCCGAAAATTCCTTTTTGTGTGCACTTTTTTCCATTTTAAATGCGGGTGGAGACCACCCGCAGTTCCATCCCGATGTTCCCCCTACCATAATGTATTCCCTTACCCCATCCCCAATCTAGACAATTACAAAAGCACACTCCACAACTTCCTCCCTGACAACTTCAAATGCGCACAAGCAAACGGGAAAAATAAAAGAGGAGGAGGACTGGCAATAGCTTACAAGCAACACCTGAAAATCAAAATTGAAGCCCCTTGAAGTATCGAAAATTGTGAATCTCTAATCCTTCGCCTATCAATAAACCTCAAATTCATTCTGATATACAGACCACCGACTTATGATGCAACCTTCGTGAACGCTTTCATGGAAGAAATCGACCAAGAACACCTTATGATCCTGGGTGACTTCAACATATGGTTTGACGAACAAACCACAATCGCATGAAAATCACTAGCCAAACAACTAAAGACAATGAAACTACATCAACTTGTGAAAGTAGCAACTCACGCAGCACGACATACACTAGATGCAATCTTCGTCAACAAAACCTTATCACCACGGTGCCACCAATTCAGATCCTCTGGAGCGATCACCTCATCACCCCCTTCGTGATCACGTTGGCTACACCAACAACCAATCAATACACAAATCTGCCAATTATCATGAAAAGAAATTGGATGACCATCAAAAATGGCAACTTAACTAGAAATCAACAAACCGCCGGCAACAACTATGGATGAAGCTGACCTTGACAGAAAAAAATAACTACTTCACAATTGGATCACAACCACAATAGACGATATCTCCAAGGAAAAACCTTTTACCCCATCACGCAAAAGAGTAACAGCAAAATGGTTTACCCCGCTACTCAGCGCTATGAAAAGGAAAAACAGGAAACTTGAACTAGAATGAAGGAATAAAAATGGCTGGGCCAAGAAATTTCAATTCCAACAACAAATCCACTCATACAGAAATTAAATCCAAAAGGCCAAAAGAAATCCTATGACAACAGAATCAACAAAGCACCCAACACCCAAAAAGAACTGTTAAAAATCATAAACTAAATAAGAAAACCCCTGGGCTGCAACAACACACCGATACCTTCACTGAAACTATGCAACGACCTCGCAAAACACTTCGAAAACAAAATAAACACCGTCCAACAGATCATACAAAGAACACCAAGCAACCCCAACCTACCCACCCATCTGATGACTGCCAGAACAAACTTCGAAGCTTCCGCCAAATATCAGCAGAGACATTAGTCAAGCTGGTAAACAATAGCAGCAAAGCAGGTTCCCTCCTAGATCCCTTCCCACCAGACATGCACAAATCAATCCTCACACAATGAACACCCATGGAATACTACAGAAACCTTTCTAACCAATCAATTTCAATAGAGAGAATACCACAATCTTTCAAGTCAGCATACATCAAACCACTCCCCAAGGACATATCAGGCAATGCCGAGGACCTCTCCAACTACAGACCCATCTCCAATATCCCATACCCAGCGAAACTACTCGAAACATACATCCATAGAATAAAACAAGAATTCAATGAGGAGCACCCACTGCTGGATCAAGCACAAGTAGGCTTCAGACCAATGAGAGTAACGGAAAGGGCACTGCTTTCGTTCTGGGATGATTTAAAGGCGAATGCAGACTCAGACAAAAGCACAGCTCTAATACTTCCGGATCTCGCTGCAGCATTTGACACAAGTCAACCACAGCTACAAGGACACTGTACTTGACTGTGTTGTGTCTCATTTCTCCAACTGCACCTTCATCCGAGGGACCACCCTCCTCCCTATGGGAGGTCCCCAAGGATCAGTCCTCGGTCCACCCTTCTTTACTCTTTTCACCTGCTGCATAGGCAAACTCATCTTATCATTTTGACTTTCACAACCAGCTCTTCGTTGATTATACCCAAGTAATCTCCTTTTCCTCCTTCTTTCCTTCTTACCAGCTGCTTTGCAGCAATCCTTCACTAGATGGCTTCATGCTGCTTAATTTCTTCAAGATGGAAGACCTCTTTCTTCTTGCCTCCAATGCTAACCCCACTCATCTCCTTTGCTCCTCACTGCCTCACTCCATCACACAAGACTTGCAACTTTGTCATCATCTTTGACAGCCACGTACAACGTTGATTCATCCCTGCTATTGCCATGGCTTCCTGGATTAACCTACTCAACATAAGGAAATTGGGCCCCCACTTTGCCCAATAGTCTCTGAAAAAACACTGATCTCTTCCCTTGTGTTAAACTAACTGGACTACTGTTTGAGCCTACTCCTTGGTCTCCACCTCTACTCTTTCTCTCATCTAAATAACTTTGCTACCCATGCCCTATATATACCCAGATCCCGCGCTACCTCTATACACTGGCATCATGCTGGCTGGCTCTCATGCAAAATTGCTTTCTTTTCAAGTTCCTACTACTAGTCCAAAAATCTAACCATAGTTTGCCCACCTCCACCTTGATAACTAAATTTCTCTCGACTCTCGAACAGTGTGATCCTACTCACTTCACAAAGTTTCTGTTCTCTACTTCTGCTCCTTCTGCCTACTTCCCTTTTTCTACTGCAGTGCCCTACCCCCTACATTAAAGCTAGCCATCAGTGGCATTATTTAAAACCAGACTTAAGTTTCACTTGATAGCCAGCAAAGTTGCACCTCCCACCACCTCAGCATAGTCTACTAACTGACTCTAGTCTACCTCTACAGTTAATGCCACACTTGTTTGTATAATAATGTACATATTCCTACATCCCATTCCCTTTCCTCCACACTGTATGGGCATCCCTGCCTAGAGACAGAACTGGAACCCTTTTTTTCTTCCAAAGAAGAACATCGGCCCAGTCCCTTGTCTCACTTGCTGTTCTTTGGGTCTCTATACCACCCGTTCATCACCTGGTCTATCTGATATCAACCTCCTACTGTAAATCCACCCTACACAGACAGGT
Organism: Ambystoma mexicanum; assembly: GCF_040938575.1. Taxonomy (NCBI): domain Eukaryota; kingdom Metazoa; phylum Chordata; class Amphibia; order Caudata; family Ambystomatidae; genus Ambystoma; species Ambystoma mexicanum. The sequence continues at coordinate 904,721,012 of NC_090926.1, forward strand.
TACTCCTTTTGTTATTATCAGTATTATCTCCTATGTATGTCATTTCCGTGAGAAGTGACATCCCGAATGTTCAATAAGTACAAGTAATTGCAACAGGGTTGTTTTTTATTAAATTATCACCTTCCCAAGAGCTAAACCTTCCAACCCATGATGTGCATTCTTCTTGGGGATTTCAAAGCCATATTTGCTTATTAAGATCATTCTTAACAATGACGATTGCCCATGCTAGCTGCACTGGTAAGTCTTGATTCTATTAAAGACAAGGAGGCGAGCATTATGCTTAACTCTTTAATTTGCCACCAACATAGCATTTCAACTGTTAATAAACTTTTCTCAAAACAAATGCTTCTTTTGCTTTCAATAAAAGAAATCTTTAGTTTTAAAAGTTTGACTTTCTTTGTAGAGGCTCTCCACTGATCTCCTAATAGTCCCATGAGCCTCCTGGTAAACAGTAGTCCTTCCTCCACCAATCCGGTGCCTGACTCTCCTATAAAGAATACCAGCACTAGGTCCCTTCCTCTTTCTTTGCTTGCCGAAATAACCAAGTCCGTATAACTCTTCAACTTTAACTTCCTCCTCGAGGCAACTGTGGTCGCGGCTTGCTATCCATAAGGTCCAACGGGACAACTGATTTCGCATTCACCTTAGTTTGCGGTATTCTCATGCGGGTTTCTGCTCATCTCCTACGAGAAACAGAAAAATAATAATGTGATGGAGGGAATGCAATGCACTGATAATCAGTTTCAAATACTTTCAATAGTGTAATTGAATTACTTATCGCATTCATTTGGGTGGGATATAATGATCGCCTCCTTGTCTTTAATAGAATCAAGACTGACCAGTGCAGCTAGCCTGGGCAATCTTCATTCTATGACAAGACGGAGGCAAGCATTATGCTTGTTCAAAGCTCTGTACCACCCTACTAGCCATTTCTGAAACTGGCTTAAAATAGAAGGTCTTAAAGGTGGATTCTGAGGACCAATCTGCTGCCTTCATGATGTCTTGCAAAGACACTCCTATGGAGAAGGCCCTAGAAGCCATAGCGCCTCTGACAGAATGTGCTCCAAATAGGGTTAAATCTATGCCAACCCACTGCATAATTTCCCATACCCATCTAGCAATCGTAGCTGTGGCTACTGCATGATGGGGCTTCCTGCGTGCAATTAGCAATTGGGTGACGTCTTGCGGCCTAACAAGCGCTGTCGCGGTCTCATAATCTTTAATGCATTGCGCTACACATAGTATTGTGTTTTCGGGGAAATAGGGATAGGAAATCACTCTGGAGTCGGACTTTGTCCTTTGCACAATGGTGAAAGCAATTCCCTCCGGATAGAAGATCTTTCTGTCTATCTCTAAAGCCTTCACATCCGAGACTCTCCTGCATGCTGTTAGACAGAGCAACATCACCAATTTCCCAGAACGCTGGGACCTGGATAGCTGGCTGTTTTCCGGCCAGCTCGTAAACAATTGCAGAACATCACGCACGTTCCATGGGGAAGAGTATTTGGCTTCCGGCGGCCTCTTCATCCTAATTCCTCTCAAAAGCATTTGGACTGCCGGGTGTTCCCCTACCGGAGCCCCTTCCACTTTCTCATGTCCTGCGGATAGCGCAGACCTATAGACTCCCAAAGTCCTGTAAGCGCAGCCTTCGGGGAATTTGTTTGCTAAAAAGTTTAGGACGTGTACTATATGTGCTGAAACGGGATCCAACTGTAAGTCTGTGCACCATCACGCCAAGGCATCCCATGCCGAACTATAGCTTCTAAAGGTGGAAGGCGCCCAGCAATCTCTGATACAGTCCTCAGCGATCTGTGAAATTCCTGGCAGTTCCCATCTCTTCCTGAAATTCTGCAGGCTATGAGATGTAGGGAGCCCGCCTCCATCAGAGGATGGCACTGGCCGGATGGGCTGAGGCGGAGGTCCGGGCGATGAGGGATCTTCCTCGGATTTTCCGAGGAAAGTTTCATCACTACTGGAAACCAGGGCTGAGACTTCCAAAGGGGGACCACTAGTACTAGCTCTGCCTGGTCTCTGCAAACCTTCGCTAGAAGTCTTGTGATCATTATGAAAGGTGGGAACGCGTAGTGAACTGCTCCTGTCCACGACTGAAGGAACGCATCTATCCCCGCTGCACCCGGGTCTATCCTCCAGCTGAAGTACTTGGCTGTCTGTGCATTCAGTCTGGGTGCAAATAGATCTGTGTGCAATGGACCCCACAACTGGTCTAACTTGTGGAAGATTTGGGGAAGCAGTTTCCAGTTGCTGGAATCTGTCAGGTACCGAGAGTTCCAGTCTGCTACGTCGTTCTGAGCTCCTGGAAGATATTCCGCCGCTACTGCTATCTGGTGCTGAAGACAATAGTGCCAGAAATCTTTCGCTAGCTCTGCTAGCATTCTCGATCTGGTGCCGCCTAGTTTGTTAATGTACCGTACTGCGGAGATGTTGTCCATCTTCAGCAGCACGGAGCACTTGACTTTGTCCTTGGTGAAGGTTTAAACCGCAAACAAGCCCGCTAGCAGCTCGAGACAGTTTATGTGCAGCTGTAACTCGTTCTCTGACCATTTTCCTCCTGTCTCTAACTGACCACACCTCGTTCCCCATCCAGCTCTGCTCGCGTCGGATTCTATATTGAGTTCTGGAACGTCGCCGAAGATGGCCCGACCGTTCCAGGCTTCCATGTTTTGCAGCCACCAGTGAAGCTCTGAGATTGCCTCGCTGTCTAAGGTAACTAGTTGGTGAAAACCTAGACTTCCTTTTAAGTGTCTGATCTTGAGCCTCTGAAGGGCTCTGTAATGTAGGGGTCCTGGGAAGATCGCTTGGATGGAAGCTGCCAGAAGCCCTACTATTCTGGTTAGGTATCGTAGCGAGATGGTCTTTTTCGATAGGACTGTCTTGATCTCCTTCTTTATTGCTCACACTTTCAGGTTCGGGAGTTCCAGAGTTGCTTTTACTGTGTCTATGGTGAAACCCAGGAATTCTACTCTTTGAACTGGCTGCAACCAAGATTTGTCGAGGTTCACCAGGAAACCCAGGGAAGATAGTAAGGTGAAAACCCAACAAACTTCGTTGACTAGGGCGCCCCTGTTCTGGTTTAGGATCAGAATATCGTCTAAATAAATTATGATCCGAATACCCCTTTCTCTTATGGCTGCTGCCACTGGCTTCATCAGTTTGGTGAAGGCCCATGGGGCTGAGGCGAGCCCGAAGGGAAGGCATTTGAAACGCCACACCTCTCTGTTCCAGCCGAAACGTAGGTACCTGCGGTGGGCTTCTGCTATAGGCACTGTGAGATATGCATCTTTCAGATCCAGACGTGCTAGCCAATCTTTCTTGCGCAATAGGTCTCTGAGAAGATGGATTCCCTCCATCTTGAAATGATTGTATTTTAGCCACTCGTTTAGGTTTTTTAGGTTGATAACTGGACGCACTTTCTCTTTTCTGTGAACGAGGAACATATTGCTTATAAACCCCGGGGAAGACTGCGACTCGCGCTCTATCGCATTTTTCCGGAGAAGCTTCACTAGCTCGCTCTGAAGAAGCGCTGCTTCCTGCGCTGCTAGGTGTATCGCTTGCGGCTCTTGGGCTTGAAAGGGGTCGCCTAGAAAATCTATGCGCAAGCCTGCTACGGCATTTAAAACCCAAGCATCGCTGCATAATGCGTGCCAAGCGTTCAGAAATTGCAGGGTTCTGCACCCCACTTGCACATTTGAGGTACTCTCTGCCAGTGGCGCCTGCATGTCTGTAGGCTCCTCTTTGCCTGCGACCTCTTGGGAACCTCGTCCGGGAGGGGAAAAAGGAGTCCTGTTGTCTTCCCTCCCAATATTGTGCTCTGTTTCCTTGGGGCCTGCGATGATAGGAATATCGACCGGACGCTCGGCCCCTTTGGTGTCCGGTCCCAGCAAAAACTCGCCCGGGAAAGATTCTCTTAATGGAGCTCTGAGCTTTCTTGAGGGCTGAATAAGTTCCCACGAATTGGGACATTTCTTTCGCAAAGGCCTCACCAAAAAGGCCTTTCGCTCCTTGACCTGCTTCATACGACGATAAGTCGCTTAGTTTGAATCAATTTCCAGGAGCACTCCTCTTCTCCTCTCGGAAGAGAGGGCGCAGTTGGCGTTACCCAAGAAACACATGGCTCTTTGCGCCCAGTTTGCTAGGACCAGAGGATCAATGGGGGATCCAGTGTCTTTGGCTTTCTCAGCCAGATCCATCATTTTTGCCAATGGGCCTGCTAAATCAAGGACTTTATCCTGACACCCTCTCCAGGCTCTATCCACGCCTTTCCTGATATCTTTGGAAACCTTTGTTACGAAAGTAACCATCTTTGGGTCTAAATCGGGGGTTTCTGATAACTTGTCCGGGAGGTCTGGACGAGGGCATTCTGCTCTCATGCAAGACCTTACCTCCCTGTCGAGCGGTTTGCATATATGCTGCGCCATGTAAAGCACTACTTTCGGGGAGGAAACCCACTCTGTGGATTTAGGGTGCCTAATAGCCTCCGGATCGAACATATCGTTCGTGTCTTCCTCTTGATCTAGGATCATTTCTTCTGCTGCGGTGTGCCCTGAGGTCGTCGTCGGGCGAGTTACCCTGGTCTATGTCCTCTAAATTATTTGCCCATGGGGCCGGGGGTCTGGGCCGGCAATCTGTCGATTTTGCCAGGAAGGCCTTCTTTAACATTGCAACGGGATCGTCTGCCTTGTGGGGGTCCTGGTCGACCCTCCTTCCCTTGCTCGGGGTGGGGGGTCAAAGAGTCTGTGCTCTTCCGAGCCTTACACCCCAGTTCAACCCCTCCAAGGGGGGGTGTCCAGTCGACGGTCCTTTGCCTGGGCTAAGCACCCTCTTTTTTCTAGGGGATTTCTGATCCTTTTGTAAAATCCATGCCTCAAGCATGTCTAACCTCTGAACAATCGGCTGCACTCCTTCTGAAACTGCCAATGATAGGGAATCTCCCAATACTTTTTTAAAGCTGAGAGACAGCTCTGCTTCTTGATGGGAGGGTTCCTCCTCCCACTCTTCTTCTGTGTATTCACGAGTTGTAGAGTGCTCCCCTTCATAATGGGCCATAATGTCCTTTTGTTAGCAAGGCTAACGTTCTTAGTCAACTGCAAGAGTTTTGACTCACTGACAGGCAGCTGGCAAGCTGCAGGCCTTTGGGAGACACGTGAATCAATTTTTTTTTATTTTTTTTTTTAATCAGCTAATTGCAGCTGTATTCACTCGTGCTCCGTGACAGGAATTCCGTCTTTGTTTTATTTTTTTTTGTTGTAAAGCTGTAAGCTTTTCTCTGGGCATCCACACGCAGCTCTCTCTGTCACTCCTGTAACAAAGCGAATGCCGGAAGGGCCCGGGGAGAGATGGGAAGACTCGGACCTCTCGCTCCCTTAGGGTCCTATGGCACGCCTGCCATGCGACATCTAGAGGAGCGGGCCGGATGCCTTTTACAGGTGAGAGCGCCTGCGGCTCTGGCTCCGCCTCCTCAGCCTCCCGAGTTTCGGGGAGGGATTACCCGTTGCGCGGCTCTTCCGAGTCACATCAGTAAGAGGAACGGGCGTGGGGCGCCACTCGAGCAGTGAGCTTGAAAAAGCCGTATTATGGAAATACGAATGTAATCGAGAATTCATTAATAATATAAAGATATATATATATATATATATATGTATATATATATATATATGTATGTATATATATATGTATATATATATATATATATATATATATATATATATATATATATATACACGCTGCGTGGCAAAACGTTCATATTAGGTAAATCTCGCACAATGTAACCGAAAATGCACTCTAAAGAGGTATATTAGACTGAGAATATGCATCACTTATTGTCAAGCTGGTTGGCCCGAGAGGACCGCGTACCTGTAGTCTTGGTGGTTGGTCTCGCAGAGGTCGCCAGTCTGGAGTCCGGGAACTGATGAACTAGCGGCACGAGGAACCAGCCTCTCCACCACCCAAAAGAGGAACTGGGTGGAGGATGGACCAACTCCCAATGTCACGAAAGGCACTCTCCAGATAAGCGTGACAAGAGGATTGTTCGGCTCAGATGGATGGAACCATAGTCCAGGTGGAGCTTGTTGTCAAGACCATGAATCTTCCAAGAACCTCTGTGCAGCGACAGTTGGTAGATAGACCAGTGTGGCAGAAAAGGTATTCGCAGTAGGCAAAAGGAGCTTGGCTGGTGCTGATGGTTCCAATGGTACACAGGATAAAGTTCGGAGTCAGGCAAGACAGGAAAGAGGGAGGTCAGGTGGAGCTTGCTGTCTGGCCAAATAAAGAACTGTCTAAACGTGCCCAGGATGGAACAGGAGAATGCAGGCTAGCATAGGGTATGACCCAGATACACAGTTGGTGGTAGATGACTCAGGACAGGGCTCAGGAAAGGGCTGGTGGAAGGCTAACCCAGGACAGGACCCAGGTAATAGCTGGAGGCAGGCTGGCCCAAGACAGGACCCCGGTAAGAGCTGGAGGCAGGCTGGCCCAGGGCAGGACCCAGGTAAGGACTGGAGGCAGGCAGGCCCAGGACAGGACCCAGGTAAGAGCTGGAGGCAGGCTGGCCCAGGGCAGGACCCCGGTAAGGACTGGAGGCAGGCAGGCCCAGGACAGGACCCAGGTAAGAGCTGGAGGCAGGCTGGCCCAGGGCAGGACCCAGGTAAGGACTGGAGGCAGGCAGGCCCAGGACAGGACCCAGGTAAGTGCTGGAGGCAGGCTGGCCCAAGACAGGCCACAGGTAAGTGCTGGGGGCAGGCTGGCCCAAGACAGGCCACAGGTAAGTGCTGGAGGCAGGAACAACGAGGCAAGCGAAGCGAACCGCGTTGAGACGCGACCCGCTTTGACTCGCGGCCTCTTTTATGGGCCGCCGGCGCCCGAGAGGCCTGGAACGCAAGCCGTTCCGTTTCCGGGCGCCGGCGAACCCACAACGAGGCTTGGAAGGCAAGCCCCTCCAAGGAGGCGAGCCCAGTCCACGGCGCATGCGCGGAACCGAGACAGAGGTCTTCCGCGCATGCGCCAAAGGCCGCCGGCCCCGTAACCAGTCGCTCCCCTCCCGGCGAGTCCCCAGACGCGAACGCGCGGGTAGACTCGCCAGGAGGAAATGGGAGCGGCAGACCCCGGTCTCCCGCGTGACATGACACTTAATTGTATGCTGGCAGCAAAAAGAAAGAGGAAGGGACCTAGTGCTGCTAGTCCTTATAGGAGAGCCAGGCATTGGTTTGGTGGAGGAAGGACTACTGTTTACCAGGAGGCTCATGGGACTAGTAGGAGATCAGTGGAGAGCCTCTACAAAGAAAGTCAAACTTTTAAAACTAAAGATTTATTTTATTGAAAGCAAAAGAAACATTTGTTTTGAGAAAAGTTTATTAAAAGTTGAATTGCTATGTTGGTGGCAAATGAAAGAGTTAAGCATAATGCTCGCCTCCGTCTTGTCATAAAATCATAAAATGTACCACTGAAGTGTCTTCAGCATATTGAAAGTGAAAGGGTTGACTTTGCATGAATAGAAGTGTCCTTTCCTAAAATGGGAAATTGAATAATTCAACAATATTATCCTAAAAGGGTAATAAACACTGGCCCAGGTTAGTGTACATTTTTGCTGATGCCTCTGTTTTTCAGACTAGTTGCAGATTGTACTTGTGGTGTGAATTATATGTGAAATATGCATCAGAATGTGCTACTGCTTTGTGTACATTGAAGGAATTGCTAAAAAGGACTTGACTTTATTTGAGAGAGAAATTATTTTAAAAACCAAATATTTGAGTGTTTAGTGCCAGTGCCTATCGTTTGGTGAGATACAGGTGACCGTCTTAGAACTCAGATTTGGAGTCCAGGATACTTTGTCCACCAGGCTTCAGTCTCGGGAATCTGCTCCCAACCTATTTTATTTTCAACTCTTTGACTAGCGGTCGAAGCAGCCGTAGTCCTACATCTTCTGTGACACTCAAGCTGTGCATACACTCTGATAACTAGGATGCTGTATGCAATCTGGGTCAAACATGTCGTCTCCTTAGTCTTCCACATATGGGGGACTTCCAGTGGCAGAAACGTAATGCTCAGGCTTCTGACTTACTGTGCTTGTGAGGCTGCCAGTCATAGTGGGAGCCGGCTCGTGGTTTCCGTCGTCCAAGGAAAGCACTGCCCTTGTTTTCGACTGAAGATGCCGAGGGAGAGCCAGTAGCACCATATTGACCTTCATCTGATGCCAACACAGTCCTCATGACTATAAAATGTTTACCAGCTGTTGCACAGTTGGCGTTAACGTACTATTTAGCTACTTCCCACAAGCAATATCCACGTTTTGGTGATTGGCATGTGTGCCTGACCTAACCACTTGTTATGCTGAAATATGGATCACTATGATATGTAAAAAGTTAACATATTCACTCATGGGAGGCTTTCCGTCTTTCTTACTTGGCACCACTTATCTCATCTCTCAATTGATAAAGGGCAGAGGAACATGGAGCCAATGCCATCATGACAGTGAGCCAAGAACGTGTTTCCAATGCTGCTTGGCTCCTCACACAACCTTCATTGTTGCATGCTGGGATGGTATCATGGTGTCAGATTCCATTTCATCACAGTAATGGTCTTTTTTCTCGCATGCGTCAGACCTCTTGTAAACTATCATGAATCTGCCAACCCCTCTATTCTATCAAAGCCAGATGATCTTCATGTATCTTTACCTTACCGTGGTTTTACAGAAATGTGTCTCAAAATGTGATCAAGAAGCTGCAATCTAATGATGTCATCACTCCTTTCCCTGACATAGCTTCTCCTCATGTGGCCAGGGGACGGCAGCTGCTACCTGATCTTGACCTTTATGGGCGGCTATCGATCACATGGGGGGAGGTGGCCCTTGGGGGAATGGCATGATATCATCAGGTGAGACAATATCCCCCTTTCCCTTCTAGGGATATTCCCCTCCCATCCCTCATGCTCTAATGGCATATTACTATCATCCCCTTCAACCACTTGACAATCTTACTGACAGTATTCTTCAATATCAGAAAATCAGTAAAGAAACAAGTACTGGGAAGAGACAAGGACGATTACTCCTAATGTGAACCAACACCAGCAGTCTAGTAGCTGGAAGAAGGTGATTGGCCCTCCATGGTTTAAAACCATGCCGGGAAAAGAAGCATGGAGTTCATCTTCCTACCCAGCTGTGGTAAGCACAGCCAAGGAGAGGCCGGGAGTACAACCTATATGGGGCGGAGCAACCTGAAGAAGCAGGCGGTCTTGCCAAGTCGTGGGAGGCCGGAGAACACTGCACGGAGAAGCTCACGGGCCAAAGCATTGACCTTGAGAAGAGGAGATTTTGCCAAGGGGAGCTGGAGGCGTGATGGAAGCCGGCGAGCGAACACACCACTCTGCAGAACTGACAACAAGCTGCAGACCGACAAGAGAGACGCTAAAGACCCCGAAGCCGCTGCTGGAAACCAGTGAGCTGCTGAGATGGACGGGCCCACTGGGCCACCTTGGAGGGGGCACCGCGTACAGAAAGAAACACAGTATAAGAGCTGGGGAAGGCCTGAGCAAGATAACAGGGCCCCTGAGACATTTCATTATAACCTAAACAGTACATGGAAAATGGTTTGGAGCCCATAGCCATGGTATAAAATACATGTGAGGAATACATTGTGGAAGTCCATGGAAAGGGGTCTGGACCCGTAGTCACATTATAAAATAAAACAGTGTGGTAGAAAAGACTAATGAAATAAATTTTGAAAGAATGTCCTGGCAGGAGAGTATACCAGGCAAAACCAAGTGGGTGCTGTGATCTACATAAGGAAAGTCCTGGTTGGAGATTATACCGGGCAAAGCCATGTGGCTAAAGTGAATAACAGTGAATTGGAAAAGCAACCTGTCGGGAGAGTACCAGGTGTTTTGCGTTTCTCGGACCCCCACCCAAATTGTATTAAGAAACTTTATGAAAGAACCTGGCAGGGGAGTATGCCAGGTATTGTTGTTTTGTGAGACAGAGAATCCCAAGGAAGATTCATGCTTTTATGATTTTTGCATTATGTTGAATGTGAGAAGGACTTGGGGAAGGGAGATATTTCCCTTGGAATAAGTTGCGACATTAAGAGGTGGGAAGTTAACCTCTTGAGCTACAAATAACTTGGTTATTCTTTTGAATCTTTTTGTTTTGGAGAAGAGAAACCTGGGGAACAGAGTGATTCCCTAGAACTGTGAACATCATACATTTGGAAACTTTTTTGGATTTACATCTTTTTGTTGAACATTTGTGCACTTTGCAAGTCAGATACATTTCCTTTAGCACCTTAAGAGTTACTTTTAGAATATGAAGGCTAGGATAGGATTTCGGACATAGGACATTTTTGCTTTGAACATCTTGACATACGACAGGCCCTTAGTGTTTGTTTGAGGTAGCGAAATAGCTTCTAGGTTAGGGACAGTGAGGCATTTTCCAACCCCGTTTTTGAGATCGATAGGCCGAGTTTCCATTCCTTGTTCACTCTGTTGTCATGCAATGTGAATGGTTTGGCTAGTAAGCGCATTGATCCTAATTGCCATGCCCTAGTAGAGAAGTCTAAAATAATTTGTCTCCAAGAAACATGGCGTATTGCCCCCATACATAAGCTAAACGGTCCTAGGTCAAAATGGAAACGAGAACGATTAAGAAAGTCTATGGAGCGGTCTTTCTAAATTGGACTGTCAGGCTCCTGCCGCAGGGCCTGACAAGCTCTGTGTGACCCGGCAGACTTGACGCAGGAGTGACAGGTAAGTTGAAAATGTTTGTGTTTGTATGAGAATGTGTGGGCAGAATGTGTGTTTAGAAGTGGGAAGGAGGTGATGGATGTGGAAATGAAGGATTTGCGGGGGGTTACCCCGCCACGATTAACGAGAGAATGAGCGGGAGAGAGGGGGTGTGGGAAAGCAGTGGGGGGTCTATGTAATAATACTGCATTTTAAAGCCTGCACAAAAACGTCTAAAATAATTCTGTCTTTTTTGTGTTCGTGCATGCGGGATTATGACATAGAACCAAGCTAAAATAGCGTCCTATGGATGGCCTCCTAATTTGGGTCCATTAAAGCCTCAAGGTTGTTTGTACCCAGATGGAATTGGACTCGCTGGATATGCTTGGCGCGACATTGAGGAGTGGGGGCGATTTCAGTCTGGTTCTTCTAAACCTGTACTTAAGGCAAAAGCAGCAAGCTGTTGCGTACTTGTAGAGTGTAGAGTGTATTAAGTAGTGTAAGTTCTCCGGTTGCAGGGAGTTCCTTCTTACTGCTTTCAGCTTGATAATCGCTTTGTCTCTGACTTGTTTTCACCAGTGCCCCAAATCTTGTTAGGATCCCAGATCTTTAGTGGACTTATCTCTGTCACTATAATGAGGATGGTTTCCTCTATGCTTTGGATTACTTCAGTTGGGGTTGCAGTCCCTTCTTGTTTGGTCAGTGGCCTCCTCTTTCACACTGTTATGGTAGACAGGGTCCCAGATCCTTCCCTGGTGGCCTGTGGGCTTATCTCTGCCATTGCATCCGGTATTTACTTGGCGCTGGTTTGTGTCCGAGACCCTTATTTTGCTCGAGTTCCAAACACTTGTCTCTCTCCCTTTTGTGCTAGGCTCACTTTCTTGCCAAGTACTGCCATGAAGGCGATTACTCTTATTGTTATTGCCGGTTCTTCCTGGGTTCATGCTTCATTTGGGAGTGTCGCACAGGTGTTCTGTGTCTCTGTTGCTCTTGCTCCACGCGTCTCATTCCCGTTCTCTGGTCTGCCAGTGTAGGCGCTGCTGTAGGATCTGCACGGTCCACCTTTCAGAGGGTGCGCTACCACTTCTCAGCCTCCATTCATGGTCTCGACCAGCTTCACATCACCAGTCACGGATTCTTGCCACCTGCTTCCTGTCTCCAGCAGATGATGGCTCTCTGCTTCTCCAGAGCGCTCAGAGCCTCCTTTGCTTTTCCTGGGCTGGGTTGCCTTCCGTGCTGCTCTCCTTCTTCCCTCTTTTCCAGTCCTTCTTTTGTTTTTATGTAAGTCAAGTGTGCACTCACCTGTGGAGCACTAGAATGATTCTTCCATAGCCCTGGACCACTTTAGTTGACTCCTAAGAGCCACCTCTTCCCAGTACTTGCATTGGGAGTCATCTTTATTTCTTGGGTGATCTTCGTCCAGTTGGTGAAACTGCATGATGTTACAATAGCACATGGATGTATCAGTAGACTGGGTGTGCAAAAGGGTAATAAAGGTTTTGGGTAGGTTTGGGTTTCTGGTGTGGTTCCACCTATCACCCAGGTGGTTGTCCTCTTCCACAGTAGGTGAGTCCCTCCCCACAAGGTCCTCCCGCATTAATCCACCTCTAGGAGGAATATTGGGTAGCGGCCTCACCTCCCTAGCCTCATGAGACGGGGAGAAGTGGCGACACCTAGTGAATCATCACATACTGCAGAGTCATTTGTACAGTTAGGGGTGTATGACCTCTTATTTTCCTTGCTCTGTAAAATAACCCTTTATATTTTGTTTTCATAGTATGGATCTCATGAAACACTACATTCCAATGAAAGAAATCTATAGGTTTCTCCATAGTCTCCCTACACTCTCAGAGGACATCAACAAGGACCTGTTTTCCCCATTTGCCAACCACCAATACTAGGGGCAGCTGTCCCCCCTGCAGTCTACTGAACAGCCTCCTTGTCTTGAGAGGGTGCACCATCGCTACATAATTCCTCATACCCATAATAAGATGTTTGCGTTTGAAACAAGTGTTTGTAAGAAGTCATGGTTGTGTGCTCACTGCTGTGACTGCATGTTCTAAGTGAGCCAGTTATCCTAAGCAACCCCCACGTGTTTCTATGACTTTTGTACAGTTGAGCATAAGGATTGAGCCAAAATCCTGCCCAAAGTGGACAGTGAGTTATTATGGGAGGACAAGGACCGAGGATCATAAGGACTTTTTATGTGGTGGTTGCTAGACATCCGCTATGGATTGAGATAGTGTGTATTTGGCCTAACAGCATTTGGAGTATTCCACCTAAGCCAATAGTGTACAAATGACCCTGCTACTCTGTGTACCACCTACGGAAGACTTGCTCTTCAACCTCACTATTGCTCTTGACTCTACCAAATCATCATACTATACTAATCTTAGGTCTTCTCTCTGCTGTCATCCCTGTAAACTACCAATGACTCATTAAGCTGTTGCCCCCACTCTGTACTCTTATTGAACCCTTTGCACCACAAATTGAAGAACTCTCCATAGTTATCTTCCTGCCTGCTATAAATGAGTCACTGTCACTTAAATACGGAAAAACACCACTGCTTATAGCAACAACCAGCTACGGCCAAGCAGATTCATCGCTTGCAAAAGGCACAAAATGGCGGTGTCCGTTTGGTGTTTGAGGTATCTAAAAGCACTCCAACCTCAAGTCTGCGTCGCTTTTTACACTGGCTAACGGTGGATGACTGTGTTAAATTTAAGATTGGATGCTTATTATTTAAATGCCTAAATGGATTGGCACCAATTCATTTGGCAAATAAACTAAAGTGGTACCACCCTACTCAGGCTTTACGATCAGAAGATCAGGACCTGCTTACAGTTCAAAGATCGAACTGCGTTACAAGAGGTGATCACAGTTTCTCTGTCGCTGGTCCCAAACTTTGGAACAGCCTGCCTTTGAAATTAAGAAGGATAAATTCATTAGTAATCTTTAGAGGAGGCCTAAAGACCTACCTATTTAAATAGGTCTTATGCCCCTCCTGTCTCCTGATTGACAATTTCGGCCGGCGGTTCTGCTTGTGCTAGTTAAATATTCCATGTGCGCCAGGATTCGATTTAGTTAATTGTGTGTGCAATTTACATCCTCCAAAATTCAACCCTTCTATGCATAAAACTGTCTCACTCCAGCCCCACCTCTCCAAAATCCTCAAGCATGCAGTCTTCACTCGCATTGTGAACTACGTTGGTTCTTATATTCTCAGCAGATCCCTACAGCTAGGATTTTGGAGTCAACACTCTGCTCTCGTCTATTTCTCCAACTTTCTGTTAACCGCTCACCACTCTCACTTCTTTTAGATCCGCATCCTACTCTACGCTCCCTGCAACATGGTAGATCATCCCTTGTATTCCTCAAACCCTTTGCTCCCTCAACTTCAAGGACCCAGCCTGTCTAACGGTTCCTTCTACATCTCATTGAATTCCGGGTCTCTCCACCCACTCCCCTCTCAGTGGGCGTTCCCAGGGGTCTGTCCACTTATGTAATTCATGCAAAACCTTTGGCTTTTAATACCACCCCTTTGCTGATGACAATCACAATCTTTTTTTTTTTCCATTCTTCACCCCAGCCATCTCGGAGCACATCACCAGTTGTCTCACAGCTATCCCAAACTGGATGGCTCAACACTACGTGATGTTAAACTCCTCCAAAATGGGAGCCATATTTCTGCCGACTTCCAGTGACAACCCCAACTCCTTTCCCCTGACCACCTCTCTCCTTCATCCAAGAATTGCAGCCTTGATGTATACTTCATCAGCAACCTTAGACTCCATCAGTTTATTACTACCACATCCAGGATCAATCTTTATTCAGGAGGAATACTTGCTCTGACCCATCATCTCCACCCTAATACTCAGTAAATTTGACTAATGCTCTAGGCTACTCCTCAGCCTGCCCGGGTACTCATTCTCCTCTATAACCAAAGTCTTCAACTTAGCCACATGTACTCTCTATTGCCTCCCTAGAACATCACTCAGCACCACCTACAGACTCCATGCTTGTTGACTCTGAAGCACAATCACTCCCTCTTCAAATTCCTACTCCTTATCTTCAAGTCTATCAAAGGTCTGACCTCCCAATACCTTATGTGATTTAATCTTCCTTTGTTCGCCTTCTCGTTCTCTGTGGCTCGCTGCCTTCATTATTCTTTCTATGTCCTACCCTCCTGTTTCTGTGTTATTCCGACTTGCGCTATTTCAGTGGAATGCCCTCCCTCTATCCATCAAAACCCACCTAACAGTGGAACTCTTCAAAATATGACTGTAAAACCATCTGCTAACTACTGCCAGATTGTCTCCGACCTGTTCAGCCCCACCCAATTGACTCCCATAACACCTCTAAGATTGTCTCTAAGGAATGTAATATGCCAAAATGTATATTGCTTTAACATAGATAATGGCAATAGGCATTGCATGTTCATTCGATTCATGTCTGTCCCCTTGTTAATGCCTGGACTATGTTCCTTGTTCAATCTACTCCAACATCACCTTACCTACAACCCACTAATCATCGTAAAAACACCTTTACACCAGGACTGCCTCTGTCATCTCATAATTTATCATATGTAAGTTATTTCTGTTCAAATAACATCTTAGCTGTCTAAATAAATCTCTCTATATAAAATGTTAAGTTATGTTTCCGTACTCATCTTATGCAATTCATCAGTGGTAGGCTACCCTCTGCTGTCCTAAAGGCAAAGTGCACCTCTGTGTGTCTTTCCACTTCAACAACCGCTATCATTTTTTTCCCAACTTTATTTAACATGTTTTCACAAAATAATACATAAGAAAATACATGTGAGAACAGATCCGTAGGTAGTACAATTAAATCAAAACCGCTATCATTTTAACAACAGAACGAGCACCCTTCTACGTGGTCTTCTTCCTCTTTCACTATCGATAACATTTGGAATAATTTCAAGTTACTTCTTTCCACTCCCACTTTTCTTCACACAGGGCACGGCAGTTCTACTGTCAATGAACAATTAATTACCAGCTCAACGTTTTGGTCTCTAAAGAAATTCTGTAGGATGAATGCCTTCTCACAATTTAAAACTTGGTGCTGTAATTATGCTACTACGCAATCTTATGACATCACAGGGACTCTGCAAAGGAAAAAAGTAGACAAATAAGAGTCTACAAAAGACACATCATAGAGGCCTGTGTATTTGATGGATTAAACCTAGATACTGTTTTTATACCATGCATACCTCTCATTCCATCTGATACAAATATGCCTTTCAAATTCAAAAGAAGACAGTTACCTATATGTTTAGGCTTTTCAATGACCATTAATATTTCACAGGGGCCTACGCCCCCTACATGGAAGTGATCTGTGGTATTTCTGAAATATTTAAGAAGGGGGACAGAAGTGACCCTATGAAATACAAACCGGTATTTGTATTTTGTATTTGTTTATTATTTGTATCGCGCACCAAACCCTGAGGTAACTGGGCGCTTGAGAAACTTAGTGGTTACATACAGAAAAGTGCAATACAGCCATGTTACAGTCAAATATAAAAACAACAATGAGGGACCCTGGTTACAGGTGGGTCCGGTATGAGAACATGGGCTTAGAGTCTGGTATGAAAGACAAAAGATTCGCAAATCATAAATCCTAGCAGACAGAAGATTGGTAAATCATAAATCAGCAGTGGTATGTTTACAAGTTGAGGTCTCTTAGTGGAGGGACTTATTGCTCAGCCAATTTTTTATATTGGCTTTAAAGGTGAGGAAGGAAGGTTCCTGTCTGGTTTAGGGTGAAAGGATGTAATACAAAGGGTCGAAATGCAATTGCTTCGAATCAAAAGGACCGGAAAAAAAAGGCATTTACAAAAAGGCATTCGATCATTTTTTTTGGTCCTTTTGAGTCGAATGTATTGTATTCGACCCTTTGGAATTCGACCCTTTGACTGGACACCTTCCTGTCTGAAGGGGATAGGAATGGAGTTGCAGCATTTGGCAGCTTGGACTGGGAAGCTGGCTCCTCCGGCTGTTTTTAGATTGAATCTCGATACCATCAGGTTGTGGGAATGAGATAATCTGGTAATGCGTGTAGGTTGGTGTTTGCAGAATTTGTCCGCCAGGCATTTCAGGGCTCAGTTTGTAGGGCATTTGTGCGTGGTGGCCATGCGTGATATTGGCCTTTAGATGTGCTAGAACAGCGTATGTTACGCCAGGAACAGCTGGTATAAAGATAACTGTTTTGAGTTACTGAAAGGCATATTAAGAGTTCAGGAGTCCCATTTTTGGTTATATATGCTCAGTGGTGGTTACATGTCTGCCATGAATTGGTTTTCAGAACTGGCCAAAAGATGAGTGACAAACTGCTGGTGAATGTAATATGTTCTTTTTAACATGGGGTGACTGCTGTGGTGCTACTGGGATTGCTGCTTGTTCTAGAGCTCTTCACCCAGAAGAGCTTCCTCAGATTATTTAACACTAGTTAGCATGATAAGCAGAAGGCCCACTTGTCCACCATCTGGTGCTTCTTGTTTGTTGTAAACTAGTAGTGTGAAACCTAGGGAAGGTCTGGTGGAATTTATTTATTTTTACCTAAGGGTGTACTCACCCGAGACAATGTGGAAATTGATGTGAAGTGCTTGCTTGTGAATGAGAGACCCTGTGATGTCATGTGGAATGTTGATGTGTGAATACTGTATGAGGGTTCTACCTGATGTCAGTTAAGCCTGGGTGATGGGACCCAGTGGTTATTATTATATGTAGCTTAATGTAACTATGTAATAAAGTATATGTAAGAAGCCCAAGAAGACCCTGAAGTTGCATTATTACACTGGCGACGAGGATTACTGAAACAAAGAACCTGCGCAAAGAAGACGACTGCTGAGGGGGGAGCAGCAGTGGAAGGCAAGGAACCACTGCCCCCCCAAAGATAAGATGTAAGTCCCATCACCCAGGGGTGCAGAGAGCCAGGGGCATAGAAGTAAAGAAAGCCCTGGCGCAGGCCCAGGGTTCAAATAAAGAAGAAGGGGCAGCCCAGCGCAGAAGCAGAGGGGTTGAGAAGTAAAGAAAACCCAGCGCAGGCCCAGGGCACAAGTAAAGAGGAATGGCCAGCCCAGCGCAGAAGCAGAGGGGTTAAGTCTTGAAGTGAAGTCCCAAATAGTGAAGCAGGTCCCAAGGAGAAGTGTTGAAGCTTGAAGTAGAAGCTGCAGCAAAGTGACTGGGGAAGTTAAGTCCCAATAGCGAAGCAGGCCCCAAATGTTTGAAGTGTGAAGCAGAGGCAGGGTGCAGTGTTATGAAGATAAGTACCTGCGCTATGATATTTTGAAGCAGAAGCATGCTCCAAAGGGCAGTGTCCAGGGTGTTGTAAAGTGGAACAAGCCTCAGCGTGGGCCCCAGGGTGCAGCGTGATGAAGATAGGCACCTGCGCTGTGATATGTTGAAGCAGAAGCAGGCTTCAAAGGACAGAAGTAGAAGCAAAGCGAAGGGAGAACTAAAGTGAGGAAGAAGGTCCCTAACAGGAAGATTTGGGAAAGCAGATGCAGCGTGGTAACCAAAGGTGTGAAGAAGTCACTGCAGTGTTGAGCCCAGCGAAGTTCCCATAGTGAAGGGAGGAAGAAATAAGTGGGAAGGACCTTTGAGCAATGAGAAATGATTGTTTTGTTTAGGCAGAAGCGCTATAGAGTGAAGTGAAACCACATGACTTTGGGGGATTTGGTGCAGTATAGCTTCCCCAAACTTTCTCAGGCCAGACTAAAAGAAGTGATGGGCATGAAGAAGGAGCACCATTATATGACGCGTCATCATATGCATGTATCATTTAAAGTTATGAACTTTATGGATGATTTGTATTTCAGTAGAGTCATGTTATTAAGGCTACGTTAATGCAAGAAAATAATGTATTCTTATGAGGATGCAAATGATAGTGAGAATATGCATATGTGGTCTACAAGTATTGAAGTTTAAAAGTTACTGATTGAAGCCTAACATTTTGAGGGTTTGCAGCTGTAAATGCACTTTTATGCACTTCATAGAATACAGTTATTGTCTTAAGTGAGAAAGTTGGAGGTGCATGATGAATGCCTGGAGTTGCAAGAAAGCGAGCCTGAGTGGGCTAGAAGTAACCTTAAGAGGCATTTCAGGGTTATGTTGTCTAGCGCAACATGGACTTATAGAAGTTTAGAGGTATGCATATAAAGCAAAAGTAGGCTCCATGATGGCAGCATGGATTTTTAGAAATTCATAGATTTGCAGATTTTACTGTAATAAGATATTGAAATTCAAAATGTCCTATTTTAGAAGTGGGTCGCCATTGTTGAAGGGTTGGTGTGAAGTGCAAATTTACCATAATTGTGATAGTGCAAATATATCAGAAATGTGATAGTTGAAGTAAAGTGTAGGGCTAATGTTCCCAATAGAGGAAGGTAGCGCCTTCCCTTTTTAGTGAAGTGAAGAGTAGGGATAGCGTCCCCAATGGAGGAGGATAGTGCCTCCAATCAGCAGTGAAGTATAGGGATAGCGTTCCCAATATAGGAAGGTAGCACCCCAATCCTAAGTGAAGTGTGGGGATAGCGTTCCCAATATAGGAAGGTATCGCCTTCTATGAGAAGTGAAGTATAGGCATAGTGTCCCTTTTAACCTGAAGTGAAGTGTAGGGATAGTGGCCCATTCAACGTGAAGTGAAGTGATGAGTATGGATAGCGTCCCGCAGGAGAGTAGGGATAGTGTCCAGCAGTGGAGGGATAGCGTCCCGCAGCAGAGTAGGGATAGCGTCCCGCAGCAGAGTAGGGATAGCGTCCCGCAGCAGAGTAGGGATAGCGTCCCGCAGCAGAGTAGGTGTAGCGCCCCGGACCAGCATAGGGATGGCGTCCCTGAGTAGAGTGGGGATAGCGTCCCTCATCAGAGTAGGGGTAGAGTCCCACAGCAATATGGGGATAGCGTTCCTGAGATATTTTCTTTAGAGTTGCATCTCTCTATAAAAAGATGCATGGTGTGGATGTCCTATATGAGTGTCCTGTATTGTGTTGTGTTTCCCAGGCCAGTGGTGGTTGTAAAAAGGAAAGGGATGTGTTGTGATGTGTTCGTTGGTGTAGTGTGGGAAAGGAAGGAGGTGTGTTGTGTAGTGCTTGTTGGTGAATATCGTGTGGTTGTGCGTCATTGGAAAGGAAGGAGATGTGTTGTGAAGTGCTTGCTTGTGAATGTGAGTCCCTGTGATGTCATGTGGAATGTTGATGTGTGAATGCTGTATAAGTGTTCTACATGATGTCAGTTAAGCCTGGTTGATGGGACCCAGTGGTTATCATTATATGTAGCTTAATGTAACTATGTAATAAAGTATATGTAAGAAGCCCAAGAAGACCCCTGAAGTTACATTATTACAGAAATAACAGGAGTAGAAAGTGCCATTGCCTTCTTCGTCCTTTTCTAAGAGGTCATCTACATTTGAATAGATGAAGGTACTCTTTTTTTTTCCCCACTGTATTCCTTTTAGATGGCTGAGGTAGGCCAGTTCACATCTTCTCGACTTTGGAGAGTGATATTTGGTGATCTTCACACTTAGTGTTGGTACCCTTTTCTAGGTAGAGCCATTTGAAATGTTCCATGCTGTCACAGTCATTGTTGGTGTCTTTCATACCAGCTTTAGTGTAAGGAGAATTCAAATCTACTTTGAGCCTGCCTACTTGCTGCATAAGCATCCAGGGTCGGGATAGGTCTGGACACCTGAAAAGAAAGTGTCCTACCCCTCACCTCAAAAAGTGGCCCACCCCTAATCTCAAAAAAGGGGCCCTCAAACCCTCATCCGTGAATCGCGTTAATTCACGACTTTACAGAAAATGCTACTTATGGAGCTACTTTAAGTGACTAATCAAACATTTTCAACATCATGAATAACAACTCGATGAAAGTTTGACAAATAATCTGCACATCTATCTTTGTTTATTACATAACTCCCTTTATTGCATGCCTTAAATCACAGAACGTACAGTGAAATTAACTAGATTTTTCAGGTTGGCATTATCGTGCATTCTGGGTTTTATAGTTTACCATTCAGGATTTGAAAATTAAAGCCACAATGATATTCTTTTGGCTTAACATGTTGCTGTAAGTATTTACATGTTGTCATGTGATGCAATGCGTGTTTTTTTTAACTTGTAAGTACACTCTCACCTTTGCTGTACTCCCCTGCCCTCCTCTAACCAGCCGACAGCGACTATTGAAGTTCTTTGCATATTTTAAACACAAAATAGATAGTGTGACAGATCACCAGTTTTGCGTTATTAGGGCAAGTTTAAAAGTACAGGTCACTGAGGTCAGGCACATTTGTCACCTTTTGCATTTCGGGAAGCAAACCGGTCACAAAGAGAAGAGTTTAAGGGTCTAGCGAGCGAAGAATGCTGCGAAGAGTGCATACATGACCGGGGACCCTCAGAGCTCAGGAGGATAGAAGAATCGATACCAAGAAAGGATTTGGTGGGAAGAGCCACTTCTATTCACAAATACTTGTCCAAGTGAATGAAGTAGTCATATTGGCGTCAAAATTGCAGAAGCCCCTTTCTCATAACCTTGGCCCACAAGGATGTGAGTGGTCCACTCTGCAATATGACCCACCTCGTATAGCCCTTACCCAACCAAAAGGCACTCTGGCACATTACACACACTTAACACAAATCCCACCATTGTTTTGCCTGTCCCCAGCCCAGCAGCCCCATATAATGGGTAAGCAGCAGACTGAGTGGCTGTGTGGAATTGTAGGTGCTAAGTAAAGTGAGGTGGAGAAGAGGGAGGGTGGAACATTGGAGGGGATAGTGAGACGAGCAGAGAAGGTAGAGACAGTGACAGAGAATGTGGAGAGGGGAGAGAGATACGTATAGGACGAGACGAGGGGTATCTAGAGAAAAGAGAGTCCGTAAATAATACATAGAGAGGAGGAGGCAGAGAAGAAGGGGATGTGGAACATGTAGAGGAGAAGGGGTGAAAGAACAAATGAGAGGAGGAGGGGAAGAGAATGAACAGAGGAAGCAAGGGAGAAAGAAGAGAGGCAGAGAAGAGGCAAGGAGTTGGATGGAGATGTTTAAGATGGAAAAGAAGCAGCGTGAAAGACTGTTGCTAGGCCCTCGTTTCTTAAAATGATCTTGCTTCCATACTGTATTTCGAATGGATTATTATCCATTCGATATACAGTATGGAAGCAATGTGTCCTCCCACACATATGTGTCCTCCCACATATTCCTCATCTTAGATATATTCGCCAGCATGCTGCTTCTTTCGGAATTGTTTTTGCCAGAGGGCGCTGTGCTCCAGGCCCTCGAAGGCCACCGTTGAGCGTCAACGCCATCTGTCATAGAAAGGGCTCGAACCGCGCCCATTCGTTTAGTTCAGTTTTTCCGAGCTTCTGCTTTGTGTATCGAAACGTCACGTCAGTTTTTCTCATCGAGAAATGTCTTCTTCCTCAACCCCGGCAACACCCAAGACTGGTTTTAAAAAGTGTCTCAAATGAGGAAGAAAGATGTCCATTACGGATCCTCACCGCAACTGTCTTTGGTACCTTAGTCCTGATCACCGAGTTGACGAGTGCGGGTCGTGTCAGGCGATGTCGAACAAGGCTCTTAAGGAACACTCAAGTCAGAACTGGATACTGCAGAGAGTATAAGCAGATCCATGGCATCTAGCACATTCTTGCGTAGATTTGCATGGCTAAGTAAATCTGGTTTTGCATCTAATGTACAATGCAGATTACTCAATATGCCCTTTGACGGCTTGAGGTTGTTTGTCAGCAAGGCGGACGAGAGCTTGGAGAAGCTGCAGACCTCAAAAGCAGCAACAAAATAACTCTGCGCCGCTATAAGGCAACCTCAGCAACACTCTTATGCAGGATCATCTTCCTGGAAGAGTCACCCTTTTCACTTCTATTCCTCTTTTGGAAAAGGAAGAGGGCTGGCCAGTCAAAGGCGACAACAAGGAAAACCCTTTTGTGGTGGAAAAGGGAGAGGAGCTAGTTCAGCCACAGCAGTGGCTACTACCTCCTCAGCCACTTCTGCAGCCACTGCAAAGCCACTTTGAGGCCTTAACCCACAAGACCCCGGTGGGAGGCAGAATCACTCAGTATCTGGACGAATGGCGGGGCATTATGTCGGATGCCTGGGCACTAGAGATAGTGACCAATGGTTACGGTCTTTCTTTTCATCAGAGGCCTCAAGATCATCCACCGGGAGCCAAATCTTGTGCAGGAGATTTTAACCCTGCTAGAGAAAGGTGCAATAGAACATTTACCTGTAGCGGAGAGGAACAAGGGTTGGTACTCCCCTTATTTTCTTATTCCCAAAAAGGACAGAGGATCGAGACCCATCTTGGACTTGAGAAATTTGAACAAATTCCTCAGGAAGGACAAGTTCAAGATGGTGACCCTTTCTCAGATCCTTCCGGCTCTTCAGCTTCAGGACTGGCTGGTTTCATTGGCCTTTCAAGATTCTTACTTTCATGTGCCAATCCATCTCAAACACAGAAAGTACCTGAGGTTCGCAGTTTCGAGTTCTGCCATTTGGGCTGACCTCCGTCCCGAGGGTCTTCACCAAACTAATGGCGGCAGTGTCAGCGAGTCTCAGGAGGGAGGGGATTCACATCTACCCTTATCTGGATGATTGGCTAATCAGGGCAAGTTCACAAATTGGGCTTCTCCCTCAATTACAAGAAGTCACAAATGATTCCGAGCCAAAGACTCCAATTCATCGGAGCGGTCCTGGACACCACCTCAGGGAAAGCCTCGCCTCCCGAGGAAAGTGCTCACCACATTCTGCAGATGGTAACAAAATGTCAGAATGCCCAACATCTACCGGCGTTCGACTTCCTAAAGTTGCTAGGCCTCATGGCATCCTGCATTTTTCTGGTGCCAGAGGCTCGACTGAGGATGAGATCCCTTCAATGGGTCCTCAGGATTCAATGGTCCCAGTTTTCAGGGGAGATGTCAGATCTTCTATAAGTCCCGTCCAAGGTGGCTCAAGATCTCCTATGGTGGGCTCACAAGGAAAATATCCTCAGCGGGGAACCTTTTTGGCAACCATGGCCGGAGATAACTGTAGTGACGGACGCCTCACTCACAGGGTGGGGAGCCCACACCAACAATCTGACAATCAGCGGTCGTTGGTCTCCATCGGAGTCCAAACTACACATCAACCTGTTGGAGCTGAGGGCAATCAGACTAGCGCTGAAGGCCTTTCTGCCCTCTGTACAGGGAAACAAGGAGGCGTAGGATCACTCCAACTGTGCAGCGAGGCAATGCAGCTCTGGTTCTGGGCAATGCAAGAAGGAATCTGTCTGTCGGCAGTTCACCTAGCCGGAGAGCTGAACACGGCGGTGGACGCTCTGAGCAGGCAGAGCAGTCTCCCACGAGTGGGAGCTAGCTCAGGAAGTCCTTCAAGAGATCTTCGCCCTTTGGGGAACCCCTCAAGTGGATCTGTTCACGACCAGGGCCAACCGGAAGTGCGAACTCTATTGCTCAAGGAAATTTCCCCTGAGAGGAGCTCTAGGGGACGCGTTCATAGTGGACTGGGTATATCCACTCCTTTACGCGTTTTCTCCAGTCCCCATGATTCCTCATGTAATCAGGAGGTTGAGAATGTTCAGGAGAACCATGATCCTAATTGCCCCGGACTGGGCCAGGAGGACGTGATACCCGAACCTTCTGGAAATGTCCCTCTGCCCTCCAAATACGTCTTCAACAAAGAGAGGATCTTCTCTCGCAAGAGGAAGGTCGGGTTCTCCATCCAGAGGTCAAGACACTCAACCTTCACGCCTGGCTTCTGAGAGGATGAGATATAAGGATTGGGACCTCCCGGATGACGTTATGGAGATTTTGCTTTCGGCCAGAAGGCCAGCAACAACATCCTTATACCAGTGTCATTGGAAGAAATTCAGTAACTGGTGCAGGGATAAGAATGTGGATCCTTTTCAATGTACCACTCCCATGGTGCTTTCCTTTCTATTACATTTAGCCAACTCGGGGCTCCAAGTTGGAACTATTAAAGGATATTTGGCAGCGCTATCTATCTTCAAGCACTCCTCAGAAGAAGTTTCATATTTCAAAATGCCTTTAGTTATCCAATTTCTTAAAGGGTTAACAAATACGTTCCCTCCTACACCATTCGAGTTCCCATTTGGGATTTAAATTTAGTCGTAAAGTTTATTATGTGTGCCCCTTTTGAGCCTTTACATTCTTGTCCTTTAAGGCTCCTAACTTTAGCCCGCAGGGTGAGTGAGTTGCGGGCGCTCTCTTGCAAGCCTCCTCACACGGTTTTCCACAAGGATAAAGATTCCACATAGTAGACCCTAAAAGGGCTCTCAGTTTCTACCTATCTAGACTGGAAAGATTTAGAGACACAGATCAGTTGTTTGTTCATTATACTGGACACAAATTGGGCCTTAGTGTGTCCAAGCAAACTATATCCAGATGGATTATCCTAGCAATATCTGAATGTTACAAATTGGCTGGGAAGGAGCCTCCAGATGGTTTAAGGGCTCATTCAACCAGGGGCATAGCAACTTCCACGGCTCTTCTGAGGGGTGTCCCAGTGCAAGACATTTGTGCTGCGGCCACTTGGTCATCAATGCACACTTTTACAAAACATTATTGTTTAGACACCACTTCTTACCAAGGAGGCCTTTTTGCAAAAGCCGTCCTTTATTCTGTGCAAAATTGAAGAACTATAGTACTCCCTCCTCCTCTAAATTACAACTGCTATGGGAGTCTATCTAAGATGAGCAATACGTGGGAGGACACCATCTATTCGAAGAACAAGTTACTTACCAACTGTAATGTTCTTTCTGTAATGTTCTTTCTACTGGTTGTTCCTCCAATGTATTCCTCATTGACCCTCCCAACCTACCCCTCTGTACAGTTCTTACGCTTGTTGCACTTGTACTTCCTTAAGAGCCTGACATCTGCCGACACAAAATACAACTGATGCGACCATTAACATCGAAAAAAACAGAATTGAACCAACGGGTGCGGCTCAAGCCCTTTATATGACGGATGACGTCGATGCTTGACGGCGGCCTTCGAGGGACCAAGCTATGCGGCCTCGAGCACGGCACCCACTGGTGAAAAAATTTACGAAAGAAGCAGCAAGCTGGCGAATATGTCTAAGATGAGGAATACGTGGGAGGAACATCCAGTCGAAAGAACGTTACAGCTGGTAAGCAACTTGTTCATCTAAGGGTGTAAAAAAGATGTGTGCACACTCGCATAAATGCTAGTTAGGCCTAGCTAGGTAGAGTTTTACACACACACACTGACACACTGACCCACTGTTTCCCACCGTCCAAAAACACGGTGGTCACCCACATGAGAGCAGGCAATACAATTCTGGACCACTGACTTGAGTGTGTCCATACTCCACTCCTGACTCTAATCCTGTGGCCTGGCTGCCTCGTGCTGGGGTGAGGACACGTGATGCTGTTTCATGGCCTTGTGCATTGGCTGCTGCAGCCTGCCTGACAACAGGCACGAGACAGACCCTGTGCCCCTGCCCCCGAGGGTCAGGAGGACAACTCACACGGCCCCGGGCCAGCGCACCAGGCCCAGTCACAGGCAACATCTGCCCTCCCCCAAAGCAAACATAATACACAAGCACAACAGAAGCCGAGAGAGAGGCACAAGCTCAGCCTCTCTCAGCTCACACGACTAGCCCACCCACCTCCCAGAACAATTTGTTGCAAATGCTTGCAACGTGTTGTGTATGTATTAAATCATTACAACAATACTGTAGCGGGAGCGGCTGCCACAGCCTCCAGGCACCACGCCGGTGGACCTTTCTGGGGCACTGTCACTGTCAGCAGCTATCACGGCCTAGCTGTTGATGCATTCATCAAGGCAAAGGTAACACTTGGGTGTTAATTTTCCTTGATGAATGCATCCGCTTTGTGAGCTGGCTGCTGGAGGGCCGCAGCCCGCTGGTAAGCAAATTAACTTACATTACTTAAAGTAACTATATATGGAAAAGTATTGTCAAACGCAAAACCGGCCCCAGGTGACGTATGAAACCAGTCCCTGGGCCTCCAAGTTTATTAGGCCTGTGGCCGACAGCCCGTTAGCCCAGTACGCCCCTATAAGCTTCCTGAAGATGATGTTGCCAGGCACATGGGTAGAAGTGGATATGCTTGAAAAGTGGCCTTTTGTCAGCCTACGTTTTGGCATCTGGTTTAAAATGTGTTGACTAGCTCTTTGTGATATGACTACTGCCCCCATTGATTTTTGTGGACTACTTATTCCCTTGCAAGATCCAGCCAGAACAATGAGCCATGCCCCGTCATGGCAGAAGATCATGAGGGAGAAATAATTCCCTAGACAACGTTTTGGGGTTCCAAGTGTTGGTGACAGTTTTCACCCATTAAGTACCGGTCCTCTGGAGGGGGCGTGGCCTGAGCCCATGGAGTGAAGAGGTGCCTGAACAGAGCTCATGCCAAGATCCTTTTCATGATCCTTAAAACAAGTGTTAGAAGGCGCATTCTGAGAAACCAATCGATCACATAGATGCAAGAACTAGTCCACTAACCGAGTCGCGAAATATCGGCAGAAAACGGAGCCGTATTGCCAAGTAATGAAGCTTGTTAACGAGAGCCCTGCCCCGACAAGATGGCGGACGCGACCGCGACTTAGCGCGAGAGAGGAGGAGCCATGACGGGAGATAAGCCTAGCTGGATACGGCACTGGAGCGAAGCGAAAGTGGAACCCCGATCCGCAGTCTGAGACATATGACGTGATCGAGAAGAGGAGCACACGCACCAGCAGCTTCACCCTGTGACGAGGCACTGAGAAACGAGTGGCGAGCCACGGAGACCCAGATGGAGGGTGTTGTGGTGAGATGGGGGCAACTGCATGCAGAGATGCACTTGTATAGACACTGGGTGCCGCAGATATACCTCTCAAAAGGACCCGGGGAAGAGGCGCTCACAACCAGAGACCTGAGAAGACCTGGGTGATGGCAGATGGGTGCTCGTGGCTTGGACATAGCCACACCCTGCCCGGCGGGGTTGTTGCGCCCACTGCACACTTCCTAAGGGTACTACTGCACTGAAGCAAAGCCCATCGCTTGGATGAAGTGTGAGAGGGGAGAGCTGAACGGCGAAACTGACCCCCCACTAACAAGCCCTAGCACACGGAGAGCCACAACAGAACGCTGGTAATGTAAACGGCTTTGTGACTGACTCCTGCAGGTACTTGGGCTGCAGCACATAGTGGCTACAAGTGTCCTCAACAGGCGGCTGGCGGCCACGTGGAACTCGGAAGTGGCAAGCCTGGTGACGGCCTTGGACATACTTGTCACTGGGGTCCTGCACAGGCATGAAAGGGCGTGGTACATGCTACACTGTCCCTGGTGAGCCATCTTGGTTGAGGGGGCACAAGCAGAGGCAGTGCTGACCGACACACATACACCACTGCGTTGCCATCTCTGAGAGTGGTGGGCTGCGCTGGCTGGGGCCGCACTTCACAGACGTGTGGGGCGCTGCCAGAGGCCTGGAGGTGATAAAGATCTGGCGAACGTCCAACATAGACATCGCCTACTAAGCGATGCTGGAAGGTCCGAAATGCACCAAGGAGTGGGGCGGCAGTTGTGACTGGTGGCGCTTCAAAGCGGCAAAACAGACGGCAACTACGACCTGGACTCAGAGTAACATGAGTCACAGGTGAATGTACGTAGCTGACCACGACAACTAACAGTTAGAGGTCACTGTGGCAGGGTGCCCCCGCTGCATAACGGAAAAGACTCTGGAGAGGCTGCAATGTGCAGGTACACGTGCATCCTGACAGAAGCAGTTGACACGCTGGAGCCTCATGAAAGGTGCTTAAAGCATGGTTTGGATGGGTGTTAACAAAGCATAGTTGGGTGTGCTGGGACGGTGAAAGCTGTATTCCTACCCCACTGTTGAAAACCGCACACCACTGGCAGTGGGCACTAGATTGTGGAAGCCAAAACCATAAGCAAACAAATTGAGTGAATAGAGGTCAAAGGATGGCGGACACGAGCTGTAGAACTGTGGTAATTGCTACCTGAGGGCACTGCGGACCACGGCCAGATACATAAGCAACATCAAGACCCACTTTAGACAGCGCAAATGGCAGCCTACTGGACGGCAGCACCGGGAGCAGCTCCGATAGACACCACGCACAAACATCACTTACACATTAGGGAAAGCGGTAACACTCTACTTGAAAATGGACATGTCCCCATCCAAAGGGAAAAAGAAGGCCACGATCATGGACTCCTTTAATGCTGTCAAACCCTGTGAACCAGCACAGAGCAACACTGGGAACTGAGAACTGGGGGCTGCAGAGGCTGGTAATAAAGACACACAAATACTGGAGGCAATTGCAGTGCTGCAGTCCTTTATTGATACCAAGATTGGAGAAGTCAAAACAGACATGCAGTCGATGAGACAAGGTATACACAACTTAGCGGAAAGGGTAACAGCCACATAGTCTGAATTGAAGGAAACTACTGAGACCATGAAGGATCTTGAGACAAGGCTGAAAGGACTAGAAAAGAAGACTGCAGTACTGGAATTCCGTGCGAATGATGTGGAAGGTTGTGCCCGGCGCAACAATGTGCGATTGCTGAGGATTGCCGAGGGGATGGAGGGCTCGAACCCTGCGGGATTTGTGGAGACACTGTTTCAACAAGAGGTGGGTGCTGGCCAGCTCTCACAGGGATTTGCGTTGGAAAGGGCCCACAGAGCCCTGCAAAAACAGCCTCCACCAGAATCACACCCTCGCCCAATGATTGCCAGAATCCTGAACTTCCAGGATGGGGAAGTTATATTAAAGTACTCAAGGGAAGGGGGAGAAATACGGCGGGACAATGCACGCATTGCCATACACTCAGACTATACGCCCACAGTTCAAAGAGCCAGAAATTCTTTCATGCCAATCAAAGCTAGACTCTGTCAACTGAATCTCAAATACATGCTCATGTTTAGTTTAGTTTAGTTTATTAATTTGTACCGCGCGCCGAACCCTGGGGTAACTGGGCGCCGGACACTTAGAGACAGTTACAACATGGCAAAAATATACAATACAGACTGTGATAAAACAACAATAGGTGTAGCAGACCGGGTTATGTATCCTTCCAGGCTCAAATTAATTTATAATGGTTGCGCTGTATACCTAGAAACCCTGGCAGCGGCCACAATGTGGCTGGGACACAACAACTTGGCTGGCGGGGAAGAAGCTGTTACATGAAAAGTATTCGGCATTAGTGGGGCAGGGTGGGGAGCAATAAAGCGCTCTGTAATAATGGCTATTCTAGAATGGCAGGTTAGCAATGGGTGTGCTCTGAAACCATACTGCAGATTTTAAGTTTGGTGGGAGAGATGCCGGGCCACTCGCCTTGGGATCATAGGCCTGACCCACGAAATGGTTGGTGCTGGCCGGTTGCCGACACGTTATAGATCGCACACATCAACCCGAAAGGGTCAAGATGGTGCAAGGGCGCCTGAGCGCTGTGGGTAGGGAGTAGCAGCTGAGCGAAACTGTTTAGTTATGTGTGGTGTTCAGTGTATTTTTAGTTCTTCACAGAAAATGGCAGATGTAATAGAAAAGCTCACTGAGACGGCAGGGAGACAAAGGGGGCCAGGATTGCAGAGAAGGAGGCAGGGGTGTTTGTGTACACAATGAAAGGGGAACGGGACGACAAGTGGGAACAATGGGGGACTACCTCACACAGACATGGCGGCTAATATTAGGATACTAACTTGGAACATACAGGGAATGGGCACATACTTGCGTAGGAACCGAGTGAAATCCTACCTCACAAGGAAAAAAGTATCTATTGCCCTAATGCAAGAAACCCACCTGACGGAGGGCACTATGGACAAATTGAAGGGACACTGGGGTGGACTGGGGCGGGGGGGGTCTTCATTTGGATAAGTGCTGCTGTGCCCTTACAGCTCCCAACGATGGAGGTAGACTCGGAGGGCAGATACTTGCCTAGGTCACATAGACCAGGTAGAAATATGTATAGTTAACACCTATTTCCCCAATCGTGGGATTCCAGCATACTTGAACTTGTGCGCTAAAATAACACTGCACCGGGAATGCTTCTTTATCTGGGGAGGGGATGGTAGATCTAGCCCACCAGGGAACCAGGCATGGACAACTTCAGAGGCGATAAGCGCACATTACTGGGGAGCCTAGATCTGGTTGACGTGTTGCGGGAACTTCATCCCACTGAGAGAGGTTATTCTTACTTCTCCGCACCCCATGGCCTGTACACCAGGATTGACTACCTATTTCTGGGCAAGTCCCAAATGACACAAATAGAATCAACACAATAGTTAGACAGGTCTATTTCGGACCACTCGCCATTAATGTTAGAGTGGAAGATGTTAGGCCCACGGCCCCCCATACCACTGTGGTGAATGCCTGCAGCACCCTGACAGATCAGGCCTCAGGGATGGGCTCAAAGATAAACTAATGGAATACATCGAAAGGAACATAGGCAGTGTTCACAAGTGGAGCACGGTGTGGGAGGCAGTGAAAGTGGTGGTGAGGGGGGAGGTCATCGCTGTTGCGGGAGGTATTAGGAAAACACTGAGGGCTGAGTTGGAAAAATGGGAGGCGGACATTAAGCACATGGAATCTTGCATATTTGGTAACTGGGAGGAGGAACTAAGCCTAGTAGAGGCCAGAAGTAACTGTCTAAATACCTGGGCGAGGCTTTCTAAATTCGATTACACTGTAAAAACCACAAGAGCACACGCAGAGGGGGGATAGGCCAAGAAGGTTGTTATCATGGCTGTTCAAGAGGGACCACCCGAGGCATTTAACAACGGAACTCAAGGGATGATGCGGGCACTGTGCACAAGTCACAGCAAAACATAAATGACACTTTCATGGGACTAGATAGAACACAATGCAAGGTGCTAGAACAGGACATAACAACTGAAGAGATAGGTGAAGTAATCAAGTCACTGACCACTTATAAGACCCCTGGGAGTGGTGGACTCCCCCCAGAATTTTATAAAGCATACGCTTCTGTCCAGCCCCTGTGCTACATGAGGTATACAAAGAAGCCTATGCTACAGGGGTGCTACCGAACAGTATGAGGGAAACGTTAGTGATCCCAATACCCAAACCTGAGAAGGCCAGATGAATGCGACTCATACCGGCCACTAGCAATGTTGAATTATGACATCAAGATCCTGACGACCAAATTGGCCACGTGGCTCTCTAAGGTAATTGGTGACCTGATACATGGGGATCAAAATGGTTTCATCCAGGGGTGCAACACAGCAATGAATCTGTGCAGACTGCAACATGTTATAGCACAGATGTCAGATTCGCAGGTGCAGCATGCAATAATCTCGCTCGACGCAATAAAAGCGGTTGATTCAATATACTGGGAATGGCTGCTTGCAACGCTGAGGGAATTTGGGTTTGGTGAACAATTTGTCAAGTGGATACAGGTGCTCTATACTGCACCAGTGGCAAAGGTCAAGTCTGGAAGGGTGGTGTCGAAGACCTGGGACATACAAAGGGGCACCAGGCAGGGATGACCGTTCTTGACCATGTTATATGTGCTGGGGCTAGAGCCGATTGCAGTTTACCTTCGGAAGCAGTTTCCGGAAGCGGGCATTTGGTTGGGAAGAGTTGGCCACTTAGTGTCGCTGTACGTGGATGATGTACTACTGTACCTGACCGACCTGCAACATAATGTGCCTGTGATTCTTGAAATACTAGACAATTACGCAAAAGTGTCTTGGATATGCTTTAGCAGAGACAAATTGTGTATATTTCCTTTGGCGGGCTGGAGGGGGAAGAGAGAGGAAGAACTGCCGGATGTGGGACTCAAATGGCAGCTGGATTCATTTAAATACCTGGGAGTGAACATAAGGTACACACCGGAACAAATGCACAAAAGCAACATGGCAGCAGTAGTGAAAGAGCTGTGAAAATTCATGACATTCCGGTCTAGGTTGCCCCCATCATTGATGGGTGAAGTAGCTATCACCAAGATTATCATTCTCCCACGGTTTCTATACTACTTAGTCAATGTCTATTGCTATGTTAAGGCCTCTTTCTTTCGCCTACTGGAAGTACTGATGCAGGAATTTCTATGGGGAGCGAGCAGACATAGACTGCCGCGTGCTACACTATGCCTGCCTTACAAGGAGAGAGATATGCAACTGCCTAACTTCGAAAAGTACTATCTCACAGCGCAGCTCAGTTTTATAGCTAGATGGCTCTCGAACAAGGCTACCCCGGAAACGGAATTGCTACAGCAACTGGTAGCCCCCGCCCACCTGATGGAAGCACTATGGGTAGCATTGGGCTGCTTAGGGAACACCCCCATGATTGTAACATTGGGGGCGAAGCTGTGGCACAGAACCAAGACCCTACTGAAGCTCAAACACCTGTGCTCGCCTAAGAATCTGATTGCTGCTGACGTGTGCAGAGATAGTGTGGACCTAGCAGTGGAACGATATTGGGAAAGATGGTGTATTTACACCTGGGGCGATATGTACGCAGATGCTACCCTTAGAGAATTTGGATCCCTGGTTGAAAAGGAAGGGTTTCCCAGGGGCAGTTCTTGAGGTACCAGAGGACACGTAAAGTAGCAAAAGGGAGATGGGAGGGCTGACGTGAGGAACCAGTACCGAATCCTCTAATGGCCCTAATGCACGATTTAAGCGCAGGCCGGAAACCAGTGCCTAGACTGTACGACCTATTGGCGGACAGCCCCAATCCCAGAAGTGTGAAGTTGAAAGAGCTGGGAGACGGACCTGGGGAAAGCTACAGCAGAAAGGGAATGGGAAAGGATGCTAATATACCCCCAAGAAGTGTCCAGAAACTCCTGATTCAGGCTAATCCAGCTAAATGTTTTACACCGCACTTGCATGATGCCACAAAGGATAGCCAGGTTCTGCAAAAGCACTCCACTGCTGTGCCCCTGGTGCAGAACAGAGACAGTGGGTCTGATACACTTATTCTGGGAATGTGGGCAGATACAAAGGTTTTGGGCACGTATAGAACAAGCTTGCAGGAAGGCGGGAATAGCACGATATAACTGGACCCCGAGAGAATGCTTGTTGGGTGCTTATCCCAGGGTTGGTTAATTTAGGCATGTGGTCAAATTCATGGACATGGGATGCATATTGGCCAAAAGGACAATTGCAATGGCTTGGAAATCAGCAAGGGGCCCACAATTTACATGCTGGCACAAGGAATTTAACCATTGGGCAGAGGCCGAAACTAGAGTGTGGCGGGATGGAGCAACCAGGGCAGAGGGGAACACTAGCGATGCCTACAACGCTTGGAAGACACTGGTCTGGGACATGGTCCACCCCTCTGTTGACAAACCGCCATGAACTCAAACAGGTTTTCCATATAACACTCATGTAAGGCAATAAGAACAATAACAAGAGAAAGGCGTTGACCAACATGCTCCTCCCCAAGAGTGAAGGATGTCGGATGTAAGGTCAACCCCACCCACCTGCAAGGCAATTGAGGTTGTTCACAAATGCATACTGCCAATAAGTGAAGGAAATTTTGTTTAGTTGTTGTTTTACTGTTTGGCCACTAATGGCAATCAATACATATGCACACATTTTATGATAACCATCCTGTAATTGATAAGTGTATGTCTATACAAATGCTAATAACATATGTTAAGTACCGGCACTCCAGAGCGATAGAGGGACTGTGGCAGGGTCCTTGTCATAACCCTGTTGGGGGAGAGGTGGGGACAGGGGTGGTCAGGGACACCTCCCCACCCTGTGTAGGTTACCTATCTGAGCGTATTCCTGACCCAGTCCTACCCAAGAGACAGTGTGAGAGAGTTGGAAGAGTCCAGTCGTTGCCCCTTCTGAGTGTGCACTGTGTATGACTACTACTGTCCCTTCCACAAGGCCTACCAACCTTTCTTCTGGTCAGAATTATCTTGTCTGCTTCAGAACCACAACTCCCAGAATGCAATTTGGTGCAATCAAGAAAGCGCTGACCAAAACCAGGGGAATGCAATCAAGAACAGAAATGGAAAGGACTGGAATTTTCCCTAACAATATTGTATTGGAAACTCCAGCTACTTTCCGCTAACAGCATGCATGTTCATTCCTGGGAGGCATCTATTCAAACCCAGCACTTGCACCCAGTGGCTGCACTCCCATTGTTTGTTGCCTTTTTATTTATTATTTTATTATTATTTTTGGTTTTTTCCTTCTCGCTCCGCACTCTCCTTTTGTTCCCCCTTGCACTTCTCCCCCTTCTCCCTCTACCCTGCACTTGCACGTTCTTAATGTCACTGGGCCTAGTAAGATCGTTGTTTTTGTTCTCCCCTGTTCCCTTTCCCTGCCTTGTCGCGCTCTGAAACACTTGTGTATGAGCGCGATAGAAATAAAATATCAATCAATCAATCATATTCACCTTTACAAATTTCAAGGTTAATTTAGCTCCAGAGCATTGCTTATCCAATGACACCTAAAGTAGCACCACCTACTAGGCTCTTAGTTGTTTTGCAATGGTTGAGGTTGTCTGGGAAGCAATCGCTGCAGATGACATGCTTTGATCTGCCCCATTTTCATTAAATGCTGGAAATTGGTTCTGTAGGTCTTCCTTTCCAGACGAAGGTCTTGTGCCATTTGCACAATAAAATAAAAACATAAAGCTACACACGGAAAAGATTAGTATCCGGTGATCTCTCTGGAAGCACGAATTAGCAATGTAGTGCAGATAGTCGTATGCACAGGGTGACTCCTTCAGAGTCTGGTCACAGACCTAGCCACCTGAAGGCAAAAGTTTCATTGTCCAAGTTACAGTTCAGTTATGTTTCCACCAGAATCTTCATGGCAACCATGTAGCCAAATGGAATGCTCAGGATACAGGCAAGGCTGACTTGAGAGGAGTCTGTCTGGATCACAAGGATTATCTTGACCAGTGATTCAGGACTATGGTCAGGAGTAATCCCTTTTGATCACTTCCTCACAGCATTGATCATTTACATGGTTTTCCGGATCACTCTGTCTGGTTGGTCCCTATCTTTAATAGAAATTTGTATTATTCCGCGGGCTAAGGAAATAGAGTGCTGTCTCTTTAAATAAGATTGGGTGTCCTCGCTCTTTCTTACATGGTGTCGCTGATCACAATATCTTTAAGGTTCTTGCCCGATTCCTCCCGCTCTGAAGTGCTGTAATAATTGCAGTTATTGCCCAATTTAATGGTACTTAATTTGCTGACCCCAGAAGGCTGGAGGGCAGAGTTGGCCTTGCTGGGATTCAAACATGTGACTTCAGGCCCCCCACCAATGTCACCGATGTCTGCTTTAATGGCAGTAAGACTGAGTTTCTACTCATCGGCACACCCGCTCCCTCCTTCCCTGCAGCTCTCTGGCCGGCCTCTCTTGGCCCTCTTCCTGCTACCACCTGTAAGGCTAAAAACCTCAGAGTCCTCTTCGACTCCACACTCTCCTCACATCTCCGTCTCTAAGAAGTTGCACTACTAGCTGCACCTCCTCAGAGGTATCCTTCCTTTCCTCTCCTTTCCCTAGAAGCTCACTATCTCCAGAGCCCTGGTTCTCTCTAGGCTGGACTATTGTAACAGCCTCTATCTAGATCTGCCTGCCTCTACTCTCCGCCCTCTGCAACTGATCCAGAACAGGACTGCGAGACTTGTCCTTGGCCTCAAGCCCAGGGATCGTATCTCTACAGGACTGAAATCTCTTCACTGGCTCCCAGTGGCTGCGAGGATTACGTTCAAA
This sequence comes from Ambystoma mexicanum, assembly GCF_040938575.1. Lineage (NCBI taxonomy): Eukaryota > Metazoa > Chordata > Amphibia > Caudata > Ambystomatidae > Ambystoma > Ambystoma mexicanum. Next base: position 904,757,460 of record NC_090926.1, read on the forward strand.
ACCCTCTGCATTGTCCACAAGGCCTTCTGGGGCCTGGGGCCGCAATACTTTCTACTCTCTCTTCCTAAACATCTTCCTTCTCGAGCTTGTCGCTCATCCGCATCAAACTCCCTCAGGGTCAGTCACTTTTCCAAGCAACGAGTTGGTGGTAGATCTCTCTTCGGCAAGGGCCTCCCTCTGAAACAGCCTTCCTGCCTCCCTGAAATTTGAAGAGAACCATCACCGGTTCCGGAAGCACCTCAAAACCATCCTCTTTGCCTCTGCTTTCCCTCCACTTCTCCCCTGTTGAATTCCTGGCTGAAACGGCACTGGTTACCTGGCCACCCTCTCTGATTCGCGGGCCCAGGCCCCGCCAGTTTCCCACCTGCACTGCCTTGCTGGCAACCCCTGCACCTGGGGACTGTTTTCTGTATCCCTACAGTCCCCCCTACCAGCACTTATGTCTGCACTTACCTTGCACTTGCCACCAGCGGCCTTTTATTTATCTTATTTTTTCTACTATCCCATGTACTACACTTTCCCCTCTCCCTTCCCCTCGCACTTTTCCCTTTCCCCTTCCCCATGCACTTGCGCGATCTGAATGACACCTGGCCTAGTAGGATCATTGTTCCATCTTCCCTTTTTTCCCCCCTCCCCTGCCTCGTAGCGCCTTGAAACACTTGTGTATAGGTGCGTTATAAATGCTATATCATATCATATATCATTGGTGAACGATTAAGTCTCTGAACTAACTTCGGCTGATGAGGTAAAATCTAGTCTGAGGTGCTGGTGACAGATCTGGTATATCAGCACTCGCAGACCTTCAAAGGCATCCACACATTGCCTGAACACAATATTGCATTCCTCATCTGTGCACTTTGAACATGGCTTACTGCTGAAGGAAAGCTGACTGGGAAAGGACTCAAGATGGGACCGGATAACAAGTAATACTGCAGAGTCCATGGGAAGAAAAACAGATGCACAATAAATACCATGATAACGCTTTCATTCAATTAGCAAAGTCGTGTGAACGAAAGAACACTGCGACCTTCCCATGCTGCGTGTATATGCATGTGCAGAATGGGCAGGGACCACAATCATGACCGATTTTGTGTTTTTCTTTTTTAAGTATAAGTAATAGCCAGATATCAAGGTTCTAAGATGTACAATGATGGCTTTGAAAATGCATGGATGTTTGTAATGATTGCTTAAACTATAATTCTCTTAGTACATATAGAGTGTGCTTTTTCTTAACATCCCTTTCTACTCTGGCATTTATGGCATTTAGTTAAGTATTTCAATGAAATACTTAATTTGTGGGACAGTGTTCTTTGTCTTTTGTGTGCTCCCATTTAATCTTGTGTACTTCACTGCCCGTACAGTCTTTGTAGATTAAGTGTGGATTATCCAAAGATGCATGTCTTTTTATTGATTTAATTGGAAAATAATTCCCTCATTGGGTCGATTGTTTGCAAACTATATTGCCCTTCCAAAGTTGGCTGTATCGGTTGCCGAATACCCTAATTACTCATTATAGACCTTATATTGGCTTGTGACTGGCACTGATGGCTCAAAGAATACTCTGACTCCCAGAAATGGTTCGGTTCAAGGGTTTCAATTTATGAATTCAGCAAGTCGTTATGTACTTCTCTCTTTCTCTCTCGTCTAGAGATGGCATATTTGCCCCCTAATCCAGGCATCCCTAGCCCCAGGTTAGTATATACTGAATATTCACTCCTACTGTCTAATTTCTAAGGTGGCTGACTGGGATAACCTAAAGGCGTTCGCCTTATATAGCTAGACTCCCTTGGGGACTTTCTAGCCTATCCTTACACTACTAGTTTGTTGTTTAATAGAGGATTTGGGGATGCGCCTTCAGACGCTCTACTCAGTTTTCTTCCTCTCGTGCCCTGTTGTTGCTCTCCCTGTCTTGGTCTACTACTTTCATCTCTCTGCTCTCCTACTGTAAACCCCATCTTAACTTCTACTCCCTGAATCTTCGGTCCTCTGTCCTGCCAATATCTCTCACTACTACTACCACCATTGCCCTTCAATGTTATCAATCATTCCTACACTCTACTATGCTGGCCTTCACCCAATCACTCCCTCCTCCACACACTGCTGCCTCCTTTACTCTACTACACCACCCACCTTCTATTCAAATAACTTTTAAATCTCGCAACCAATTCACATTCATTCCTGACACTCTCTGATAATCTCACTTAGTAGTCTTACAAGGACTCTCACAAACAGTACTACTTGCACTCACTAACCAATACCTCACCTGTTCTCTAATTGACCTCCACGCTCTTGTCCACCGTCCTTCCTCCTCCTAAGCCTTTGATCTGGCCTCTCCTCCTACTCCGACCTCACCTGAACAACCTACTATTTCCTGTTTCTTGTGTTCTTTTTTTTTAAATCCACCTCGCTATCCTCTGCTTGGTTGTCTGTCCCTAGCCAATTTGGGTATGTTTTACCTTCCCGGGCGGGGTGCTCCAGGCATTTAAATAGTGGGTTAAGTCACTTTTCTTTTCTCAGCACGGGGTCACCGTGATGTAGATATGGTGGCACACGTTGCAAAGTATCCACGTTTGTGTTAGGGGGCTTGCGTGGCTTCCCCCAAGGTAAATACTGTGTGTGGGTGGCTGTTTTAGTACATAGTAGAGTGTTGGGAGTGGTTTCGCTGCTGCATACACCACCACTGGGGAGCGAAGCACAGCTTGCCAGACTGCTGTTTAGTCTATCTTCCCCATCTTCAGCAGTGTCATGGCCACAGGCCCCAGAACACAAAATCTACACCATCTAGTGATGGGGGCAATGGGTCACTTGACTCACTTATTTCCCTTTGGGACCCATAAACACAGGGCCCCTGGCTGTACTCAGTCATCGCCAAGCTCATATAGAGATGTGAGCAGGAACACTTTATTTCAGTGCAGGAGTGCTTTTACTTTATTTCAGCGCAACAGTGCTTTTATTTTACAAGAACTTTCCAGGAGCTGAAAGGCTTTATTCCAGAGAACATCCTCATGTGGTCACTCATCGGGTGTGGCTCTCTAGACCCGGTATTCATGTGCTGACTCATCGGGTGTGGCAGGCAGGATGAACCTGGTGGGCATGGCTTCAGAAGCTCAGCTATATAAGCTGCTCCATCCTTAAGGCCGGAGCTTCGCGTTACTGTGCACTCGCATGCAACGTGACGCTCACCGCCGCTTGGACCAGTTTACTTACCTTTGAAACCAAGCTTTCTCCTGCATACTCACCTCCAGGAAACCGTTGCTTCATTGCTTCATCTGCAGACTCATCTCCTTACATCCAGTGATCTTGATCCCGATGCCGCAGCACTGCGCTCCGCATCCACGAACTCGGACCCTGTGAAGAAGAAGAAAGACAAGGTTAGAACATCCGTCCTAGGGCCACGCCTCATTTGAACCCCACGCGCCCCCTAGTTAACAACTTACCAGCTACTTTACCACTGCAGCTTCGTTCCTCGTTCCCTCTGGCTACCGCCTCGAGCTCCGCAGCTTCTGCCGGGCTGGCAACATCACCTGCAAGGGAAGAAAGCAAAAGAGCAAACGGACGAGAAAAGACAAAGGCAAACAGGAACACTTACCTGAAGTATAGTGGCTTAGTCGCAGTAGGACTGGACTACCACGTGCAAGGGACCAGTGAAGGAACTTGGCCCAGATCATACAAGAACCCCTGCCAGAAGCAGCAGGACGGAGTGCTCGACAAAACTAATCAACAGGTGAGTTTTCCAGGGACAGCGCATCCCACGGGTACCACGGTTTGGGAGAAGGGGTCTGGAAGGGGATCAGACACACAAGCTGGTTTACTCACGCCCCCTATTCTCCACGCAGGAGCAGTTTTGAGCAGCATCACCTATTACCACCAGACACCACATAAGCGCAGAGGGCGAAGTTGGACCTGAGCGACCTCAGCCCTGTGAGGGCTGCAACCGTGCCCCAACACCTCCACAGAGACCAGGTAAGCGTAACAGAATGCGAAGCCTCTTTGAATCTCTGCCTGGGCATTATGGAAACTTCTGAAACTGACCAGTTGGCCCGATTACTGGGAGAGTTACGGGCTGAAGTTCACGCCTCAAGACAGGAAACCGATGCCCTAAGGATGGACCTAATTGTGAACCGGGAGCGGACAGATGAACTAGCAAGGCAAATGCCCCAGGCACAGGCAGGCCGGGTCCCACTGCCGGGGTATGCCCCTCCTGCCATGGCTCCACAGCCCACACCAGTACAGGTGGTTCTTCCAGAGGGGGTTCCCCTGGCCCCGCTTGAAACACTTCACAGGCGATCCGAATAAGTATGCCATCTTTATGAATCAATGTCGCCTACATTTCTTGTGCAGACCTGGGGCATTCCCCAACGATCAAGCGAGAGTAGCATCGATGCTGTCGGCGCGGTGTTCGACGTCGACGCCAATTCACTCAATGTGTCAACGGGGGTACCCCGAGGCTCGGTGGAACCCCCTAGAAAGGCTCGGGCCAAGGTCGAGCATGGCTTTGGTTCACATTCTGTGCCTTCTTACCACTATCTTGAGTTTATTTCAGAGGTGGATGAGGGCTCTGATGATGGCATGGTTCCTAATATGGTGCCAGACGAGAGACTCTCGGGCCATAGCCAATTTGTGGACATGAGGCAGTCCCTGCACAATGCTAGTGGGCTGGACACCTCTCCGGAGGTGGAGTTTTGTAGGCCTGAGCCTGGCACTCATGCCAACTCCTCGTACCGGCGCCTTATGTCGAGGGTCACCGAGTACTTGGGATGGTCTGCTCCCCCGGGGGAGTTTCTTCAGGATGACCTTACGGATATCCTTGACATTGGTCCACCAACTGACCCGGTACTGCCGTTTCATATGGCTCTACAGAGGAGGGTGGCTGAGGCTTGGACTGCTCCGGAGAGTCTCCCGGCAGTGGGCAAGTCTTTGCCGCGGAAATACCACCCAGCCAGTAGTGACCCTTGCTAATTGTCCAAGCACCCCACTCCGGAGAGTTTGGTGGTGCAGGTGGCTACAGCCCCGTCAAAGCAGGCGTCGTATCCTACCATCCCTCCTGATAGGGACGACAAGCGTTTTGACAGCTGGGCGAAGAAAGTGTTTTCTTCAGGGGGTATGGCGCTTCAGGTGGCCAACTCCATATGTGCACGCACACTCTGTGGAACTGTGTTTCCTTAGCGGATGAACATATTCCTGAAGGGGACGAACGGGATGGTTTCCTTGCCATGATTCAGGATGGCAAGGATGCCATGTGTGAGGCCCTTCAGTCGGGTTTGGACATGGCAGATTGCGTCAGCCGGTCCATGGCGGCGAGCACCGTGATATGCAGGTTTGCGTGGTTGCGGAAGTCGGGGTTTGCTTCTGATGTGCAGGCCCGGCTCCTCAACATGCCCTTTGACGAGAGCCTTGAGAGGTTGCAGACCTCAAAAGCTGCAGCGAAGTCGTTGGGCGCTGCAGTTCGACAACCTCCACCTTTTCATCCTAGGGGACAGCAATGGAGGGGAGGTTCCTTTTGTTATTACTCATCCTTTGGTAAAGCGAGAGGAGCTGCCAGTCAAAGGGGCCACCGTAGGAGTGCCAGAGGTGGAAAACAAGGTACTCGAGGTGCCAAGGCCGCTCGGGCAGTTGCCTCTTTGCCCTCAGGCAACACCGCAGCCGCTTCAGCTCAGCCATGAGGCCATGTCCCATGGTTCGCTGGTTGGGGGAAGGCTGGCGCAGCATCTGGTAGAATGACGTGCCATTACTTCAGATGTGTGGGTTCTGGAGATCATAGCCCACGGCTACTGTCTTCCTTTCCGGCAGAGGCCTCGAGACAATCCACCGGGGGGGAATCTCTCTTTGAAGAGTCCCGATCCGCTCCTTGCGCAGGAAATTCAATCCCTGCTGGAGAAAGGCGCCATAGAACTGGTGCCTGTAGTGGAGAGGAACAAGGGATGATATTCCCCTTATTTTTTGATTTCCAAGAAAGATGGGGGTTTGAGACCCATCATGGATTTGCGCGGTTTGAACAAACTCCTCAGGAAGGACAAGTTCAAGATGGTTACTCTCTCTCAAGTCCTCCAGGCACTTCAACTTCAGGACTGGTTGGTGTCTCTCGACCTCAAGGACGCTTATTTTCATGTGCCGATACATCCAAAGCACAAGAAGTACCTGAGGTTCACAGTTGGCGACTCACACTTTCATTTTCGGGTCCTGCCGTTCGGATTGACCTCCGCCCCGAGGGTCTTCACCAAGCTCATGGTAGTGGTGGCAGCACACCTCAGAAAAGGGGAGATTCACGTCTACCCCTACCTGGACGATTGGTTGACCAGGGTGCGCTCTCCTGAGCAAGTCCTGGATCATCTGCCAGTCACCTGCCACTCCCTCCACAAGCTGGGCTTCTCCCTCAACTTAAAGAAGTCCCATTTGACAATGACTCAGAGGCTCCAGTACATCGGAGCAGTGCTCAACACATCCCTGGGGCAGTGTTTTCCTCCCTAGGTGAGGGCTCATCACATTCAGCAGATGGTGCACAAGTTTCAGCTTGCCCAGAGTCTCCCAGCATTCGAGTTCTTGAGATTGCTCGGCCTCATGGCATCCTGCATTCTTCTGGTGCCAGAGGCCAGGTTGCGGATGAGATCTTTGCAATGGGCACTCAAGCTCCAGTGGTCTCAGTTCTCCGTCAGGATGTCGGACCCTGTTCAGGTGCCGTCCTCGGTCACCCAGGACCTTCTGTGGTGGGCCGTCGAGGACAATCTGATGAAGGGGGCTCCATTTTGGCTACCCTGGCCGGAGGTGACTATCGTGACGGACGCATCCCTCACGGGATGGGGAGCTCATGCCAACAAGTTGACAGTCAGCGGTCGTTGGTCTCTGTCGGAGTCCAGACTCCATATCAATCTGTTGGAGCTGAGGGCCGTCGGGCTAGCCCTGACGGCTTTTCTGCCGACTGTGCGTGGGAAGAATGTCCTGATCCTGACGGACAACACGGTGGCCATGCACTACCTCAAAAAAAAGGGGGGGCAGGGTCACTTCCTCTGTGCAAGGAGGCGATGCAGCTCTGGTTCTGGGCAATCCAGCAGGAAGTTTCGATCTCGGCAGTTCATCTGGCCGGAGACGAAAACGAGATGGCGGACGCTCTGAGCAGGCAGAGCGCGATCTCTCACGAGTGGGAGTTGTCTCAGGAGATTCTCCTGGAGATCTTCGCCCTTTGGGGGACCCCTGAAGTGGATCTCTTTGCCTCCAGTGTCAACCGGAAGTGCGAGAGGTTCTGCGGATGGGAATTTCCTCCAAAAGGAGCCTTAGGAGACGCGTTCGTGGTGGAGTGGTCATTCCCACTGCTGTATGCATTTCCTCCAGTCCCCGTCATCCCGCAAGTACTGCGGAGGTTACAGAGGTTCGTTCCCGGATGATCCTCATTGCTCCGGCATGTGCCCGGAGGACGTGGTACCCGGACCTTCTCGACTTGTCCATCTGTCCTCCACATCGTCTTCCCTACCGAGGCGATCTGCTCTCATGGGAGGGGGGTCAGGTTCACCATCCAGAGGTCAGATCCTTCAACCTTCACGCTTGGTTTCTGAAAGGTTGAGGTATAAGGATTGAAGACGTGATAGAGGTGTTGCTCTCGGCCAGACAGCCCGCAACAAAGTCCCTGTACTGTTGCCGTTGGCGTAAATTCTGCGACTAGTGCAGGGTTATGAATGTGGATCCTTTTGCATGTGACATTCCCATGGTTCTGTCTTTTTTGCTTTCTTTGGCCCACAGGGGCCTTCAAGTGGGTACCATTAAAGGTTACCTGGCGGCGCTGTCCATATTTAAGCGCTCGTCTGAAGAGTGTTCCTATTTTAAAAATCCTTTAATTTCTCAGTTTCTGAAAGGTCTCACTAATGTGTTCCCTCTATCACCTTTCCAGGTGCCCGGTTAGGATTTGAACCTTGTTATCAAGTTTCGGATGGGTGCTCCATTTGAGCCTTTGCATTCATGCCCTTTGAGACTGTTAACTCTTAAAACTGTATTTTTGGTTGTGGTCACTTCCGCTCGCAGAGTGAATGAGTTACAGGCACTTTCAGTGAAGCCACCCTTCACTGCGTTTCATAAGGATAGGGTTGTCCTTGGAGTTCGTCCTTCCTTTCTTCCGAAGGTGGTGTCGGAATTTAATTTAGGCCAAGGTTATTCTTCCAGCATTTTATCCTCCTCCACATCCTGGTAAGGAAGAGGAGAGGCTCCAGAGGCTTGATCCTAGGAGAGCGTTAAGCTTTTATATTTCACGCATGTCCCGAGTCAGAGTTGACGATCAACTCTTCATTGGTTACGCTGGAAAGCATTTTGGACAAGCTGTGACGAAACAGACTTTGTCCCGCTGGATTATTTTGGCTATCTCTGAGTGTTACCGCTTGGCGGGTAAGGATCCAACGGTCGGCTTACGGGCCCATTCTGCCAGGGGGGTATGGCTGCCTCTACTGCCCTACAGACGGGTGTCCCTATTCGTAACATCTGTGATGCACCCACCTGGGCTTCGGTACATACTTTTGTACATCACTACTCCCTCGATTCCATCAGCGGGCAGGATCTGGCCTTTGGCAAGGCAGTCCTTTACTCCGCAATTTAATTGGGCATTCTAAATTTCTGTTTTCTAAATTCTTTTCCCACCTCATTGCATTGGTACTGCTTTGGGAGTCTGTCATAGATATGGAATACATCTGAGGACCCAATCCCCTCGAAGAACAAGTTACTCTCTTACCTGGTAACGTTCTTTCGATGGGATGGTCCGATGACGTATTCCATATCGCTCCCTCCATGCCTTCCCCGCTACAGAATTTCTTATGCGATTGCAGCTTACGTTTCCGCAAGGCTTTGTGTGGTCAGACTGGCAGAAGACTGGTGCCACACGTTCTGGGAAAAAACTACAACTTAGGCTACGGGCATCGTGCGTCCTACTTATAACATGCAGTGACTTCGGCCGTCGGTGGAGGTCCTCGAGGGCGGCGTATCGCCGTCATCTACGCAGGACGCAGACACCGAATGATTTTCCAAAGCAGCACAGTTGTGGTGATTACTGTCATAGATATGGAATACGTCGTCTGACCATCCCATCGAAAGAACGTTACCAGGTAAGAGAGTAACTTGTTCTTTTGCAGAATTGTACATGCGGCTGGGCATTTCCACTGAAATGAAACTTTACCTCAAAGACCTTTCCTCTGCTTGTCCTGGAGAGGGAGACCTGGTTGTCAACAATCCATCAGGTCCATTGCTTAAAAATACAAAGAAATATACTGCCATTGATGGAAACCACGGTGGAAATAGATAAAGCCCTGCCTGTTCTTTCAGCAGAAGTGACCTTGAGGTCACAACTGCCATAAAATGTGCATTCAAGCTATAGCCAGGACCATTGGGAGGTCAAGGAGGGATAGGCTAAGATAAACATAAGCTAGCATCTGGCTGGTCACATGTTTACGGATAAATTAAACTTAGAGAAAAAAGGTGGGGGCTAGAGTGAGTGAGGCATGTGAGTCTGGGGTTTAATTAATGGAAAAAATAATTGTATTGTATAAGAAGGGCATCTTATATGCCACAACGCTTATTCCAGACTTTTCATTAAAGTACTCCCTTTTGAACCATGGCAAAACTATTTTTGTGTGATAAACATAACAGAAGTTATTTAAGAAAATTTGATTTGGGCCTTCCCATGATTCCGAGAGATTAGAGAGTTGGTGTGAGGGTGAAAGACAACAGTAACATGGGAACTATGAAGTGTCATATTTTTCACTGACTCCTCAGTAAAAAAAGAAAAACTGTATCTCTGCACAGGAAGGGCGTGCCAACATCAGATTAGCATCATCTGATTTGCTGTAAAATGTAGTTCTTAAAAACTATACCCATACATATAAAGATTTGAAACATTAGGGTACTTGCCATGTTGATAGATTTTCAGAGGTTAAACCCACATGTCAGTTTGGCATGTTAATGTTAAAGGATATTTGTACTGCACACTATCAACACCGGAGTGGTCCCCTGGCACTCTGGCAGCTCTGAAAAAAGGGAGGGGTGGGGGGGAGTTGGTGGGATGAGCTGGAGAAGTGAAAGAGAGCAGTGATGTGCTGTTGACAGCCTCAGCCCACAATTCCGTTGGCTGGGCTTGGGGTGTTATATTGTCGGAAGACATTGTGTGCTGTTGTGCGGGTCCGTGTGTGCTTTGTTTGTTGTTGCAGTGTAGGGAAGTTTGTGCGGATTGTTGTGTTGTAGGTTTGTGGTTGTGTTTGGTTAGAATTTGAGAGGTGGATGCAGAGGGTGAAGTTATTAGTGGGTTGGTTAATTGGCATTGCTGTCTTGAAGTGAGGCGCTAAATTTCTGTATTTCTAATTAGGTGGGATGTGCGGTGTCTCCGTGTCTACGTCCAGATCTGGGCTGTACGACACTCATGGTCCCTTTCCCATATGGCATCCGTTCATATGCTTAACCTTGCCTAACTTGGGTACCGGCTGCCTAGGTGGCCCTTGTTTGTATGCGGGGAGGGCAGGTGTTTGTGCGTCCCTTGCAGTCTAGCCCAGAAGGCATTCCCAATCTAGTCTAATAGGAGGGCGGCATCGGTAATCCTGGGTTTACTCCCTCCATGTGTTTGGGCTGGTCGGCATTCATCATCTTATTCGGTTGCTCATTTATGTTATCGCTCCTACCCCCTTTGGAATGTGGCGATGCTAGTGCTTGCATTATGTCCAGGCACGGCGTCTGCCTTCATTCACAACTCTCTTCGGTCCATGCCCCTGCCAATATCCACAGCTTAGTGTGGCAAGTGCTAACGTTCACCCAACTTTATACAGGTATGATCTATAGTGGCATTAATTGAGTGGGTGAAGGTTGTTCGCTGGGAGTTGGCTAGGGATGCTGGATTCTGTCCTCATAGGTGTCGCTTATGTCCTATTAGACTTAGTGTTGTTTCTGTAGTTGTAGTAAGCATTTCTTTATTCTAGATGTTGTCATTGTCCTAGATTTGTCATCCTTTTCATTCTGTTTCCCGTTAGGTGGTTTTGTTTTTCAGTATGAATCTGTGATGTTGAAGAGCCAGCTTTTTAGTCATTTTCTGAATTGTAGGTGGTCTTTGGTGTTTTATTTCTTTTGGGTTGTTGTTCCAGGTTATTGTGGCTAAGTGGAAAAAGGAGGAGCCTCTGACTTTTTTCTTAAGGTATGGTTTTTCTTCCAGATGGATTTTGTTGCTTGATCGAGGAGTCTCATTGGCTTGTAGATTGTTAATTTCTTTTCCTTGTCTGCTGATTGAACTGTGTGTCATGCACATCTTTTTGAAGGTGATGCGATGTTTGACTGGGAGCCAGTGCAGTGTTTTTAGGGCTGGAATGATGTGGTCTCTTCTGGATAGTTTTAGGAGGAGTCTGGCTGCTACATTTTGAATCCGTTGTAGTTTCTTCAGTAGGTATTCTGGCTTCCCGAGATAGAGGCTGTTTGCATAGTCGATTCTTGACATGATGAAAGTGACTATTGTGAGTGTTTTGTGGGTGAAGGAGAGGAAAGGTAAGATTCTTCTTGCTGTGTGAAGGAGGAAGAAGCATTTCTTGATTATTGCGTTTATTTGTGGTTCAAAGGTTATGGTGTTCATCAGGACTCCCAGATTTTGTACTACCTTAGATGGAATTGGTGTGGTTCCCATTTCCGTTGGCCATGGAATATAGGTGGTGTTCTCTTGTTTTTTGGATATAATCATGATTTCTGTCTTTCCTGGGTTGATTTTCAAGTTGTTGGCATTCATCCAATTAAAGACTTCTTCAAGACACTCGATTAGGGTTGAGTGATCTGTTTGAGTGTCTTCGATTTTGTAGATGATTTGAGTGTCATCTGCATAGTTGTAGCATGTAATTTTGTTTTTTCTAAAGATTCTGATTAGTGCAGTTTGGTAGATATTGAAGTACAGCAGTGATAGTGACGACCCTTGTGGTACTCCATTCGTTGACTTGTGGTGTGGTTTTTAAGGGCTTTAACTAAACGGTTTCTGTTCTGTGTGCGATTTAATCCAGAGTAGTGCCATGTCTGTAATGCCTATGTCTTCTAGTCTTTTGGTTAGGGTCGCATGGTTAACTGTGTCAAAGGCTACAGAGAGGTCAAGCAGAATCAGGGCTGAGGTTGTGTCGGAGTCCGCATTTGTTTTTAGGTCGTCATAGATGGATAGTAGTGCTGTTTCAGTTCCTCTTGTGGGTCTGAATCCGACTTGTGCTTGGTCCAACAGGTGGTGTTTTTCTACGTGTTCTTGGGTTAATTTGTATACGTAGGTTTCCAGGAGTTTTGCTGGGTAGGGAATGTTTGAGATCGGCCTGCAGTTGGAGAGGTCTTCTACGTTGCCACTTATGTTTTTAAGAGTGGTTTGATATATGCTGATTTTAATGTGTCTGGTACGGTTCCTGTTGCTAGTGGGAGATTTAGGAGGTTTCTGTAATATTCTAATGGTGTTCCTTGGGTGAGGATTGATTTGTAGATGTCAGGCGGGCACGGATCTATGGGTGAACCTGATTTCTTGCTGTGAAAGCCTCTGCTGATATTTACGGAATGTGTTGGAGTTTGTGTTGTGGTTCTGTGTTAGGTTCGGTTGGTTGGATGTTATGGTTGATTGGTCTGTTTTGTATGATTTGTCGGATGTCGTTGATTTTGTTCTTGAAGTGGTCTGCCAGGTCGTTGCAAAGTTTCTCTGGGGGGGTTGGGGTGTTTTCGCAGCCTTGTGGGTTTCTCTTTTCTTTAATGATGTTGAACATTTCTTTTTGTGAGTTTGTCGCATTGGTGATTCTGTCGTCATAATGCCTTCTCTTTGCCTTTTGTATTTCTTTCTTGTATGCTCAGATTTGTTTCTGGAACCATTTTTTTTTCTCTGGGTTGCATTCTTTCCTTCATTCCAGCTCCATTTTCTTGTTGTCCTTTTTTATGGTGCTTAGTAGTAGGGTGAACCATATTGCCATTGCTTTATTTTTTTGATGGGGTGAATGGTTTTTCTGGGACGATCTTTTCGATTGTATCAGCGATCCATTTGTGTAGCAGCTCTGCTTTCCCGTCTTGGTCAGCCAGCTCTAGATCTGTAATTGAGGGTTTGGTTGTCTCCAGTTGTTCAAACAGGTTGCTTTTTTTGATGGTTTTCCAGATTTTTGTTGTGGTGGTTTTGAATTTGGGGGCCTGGATGCAGAGTGGAGTTGGTAGTCTGATGATGAATGGGATGATGAGATGGTCGCTCCACAGTATCCCCCAGCTTTCCCAACTCACACCCCTCAACTCCTTGTCCTATTAGCGCACAGGTGGGGGAGGTGTGTGGATATAACCAAACGATCCCTTGCGCGCTAATCTTGACAAGTTGTGATGTAATTTGCCCTATAATTCGACCAGTTTTATTCAGAACTCGGCTTTTTCACTTTATTTCGGGAGGTACCCTGCTGCTAAACTCTTGCCAGAAACACCCACGCAGCGAGGCCCCAAATCTTGCATTGGAGACTGACTGGGGCCTCTTAGAGGAGCCAGAGGGGACTATCCTTGACTGACACCCTTGCTGTCCCAGAGGTGCACTGCTGTTCCCTGATGCCCACTACAAGGCCTCTCCTGTAAGTAAAACTATCCCAAAGCCGTAGAATAGGTAGCATTTCTCACGTGTTGTTCTAGTTATTTCCCCATAGCAAAATACCCTGTTTGTCTGTGAAGATCCTTAGCATATTTAATTAAAGTAAATCAATTAATTCTCATATAGAATTCACGGGATTAGCATTCAAAACTAGCAAGCTCCTCCCAGTGTGTGTGTGTGTGTGTGTGTGTGTGTTTATTTATTTATTTATTTGTATAGCGCTGCAGGCCGCAGGCATCAGAATGCATTCCATATAGACATAGACCGTGGCGACGGGACAACATGTATACCTACGTTTTTAAGATCTAGTTGTTTAGATGATGGGTTTATTTAAAGAGTAGGGTCTTCAATTTCTTTTTAAAGAAGTTGAGGTTTGGTTCAGTTCTGAGAGTCTCAAGCAGCGTATTCCATTTAGTTGTAGCTTTAGCCGTGAAGGCTCGGCCTAAGCCATTAGCTTTTTTGGTTTGTATGGCTTGAAGTGTGCCTTTGTTTGTTGATCTTAAATTTCAATTTGGTTCATACCACTTGAAGTGTTTGTTCGGGTATGTTGGAGCCAGTCCATAAAGACAGCGATGAGCCATAGTTAGGGACTTGTATGTAGTGCGTTCCTTTATGGCCAGCCAGTGTAGATTTCTTCTTTCGGCAGTAATGTGTTCCCTCCATGTTTTTCCAGAGAGAGTCCTAACATACTTGACATAAAGCCGTTATAGACATAAAATTTTAATTGACTATTTGTAAGAAAACCCCTGACTTCGGTACAGAAAGTGGTGTCCTGAATTCAAAGAAATTAATCCCAAAACCCTGTTTCCAAGGGAGTGTGCAGGGTTCAAAATGACATTCCCCATTGATCCCCTTCATTTTAAATCAGAAGTGTGAAGCCTTGTATTTCCTTTGCATGTGTGGTTGGAAAAACGAAATTGCCCTTTTGTCCCCATTGTGCTCTGACCCAAACCACAATACCCTGCCTGTGTGTTCTTTTTAGGTGTGGCATTGTTTTGCTTTCCCTCAGATGCCATCTGTAGTAATAAGTGCAAAACGATTTTTCCCCTTGAATCTCTGCTCCTAAGAGTGCATTTTTCTATCTGAACCCAAAACGATTTTCCCATTGTGTTCCCACTCTCTGCCACTTGCCTTCAACTCAGAGTGGTCAAGTGTCATTGATGTTTTGAGGCTGGGGATTGCTGGGAGAAAAAGAATTCTAACCAAATCAGCAATCACTGTGTGCCTTGAATTGTTCTTTTTCTGTATTGGAGAGTGATTTGAAAAGAAATCCTGTGAGAAATTGTGACTGCATATCTTAGTATTATCTCTCTGTTGGTGCCATGACGGAAGTCATTTTTGTTCCTGTGTTGCCACAGCATTGGTGGCTGATGTTTATTTGTCAAATTTGGTTTACATAAGTAAATCTATGTTCTTACTACACACCAGCCTGGTTCCTAGTCCATTGCGGCAACAGGTGTTTGTTGGGATTGGGTGTGAGACAGCTTGGAGGCCTTACCAAACTGAATCAAAATAGTGCTTTGTTGTGAGCCACCTTGATTGGGGAGGGGAAGGGCCTCCCTGAGTTGAGTGTGACTGCGTAGTAAACCGCCACAATAATTTAATGAGAAATTGGTCATCTGATGGTCGAAAATCATTGATTGTGACCCTGCAGTGTCAATGCTCAGACCATGTGTGATGAAACGGCAGCTGGTAAATTGACACTATCTTGATTTCTATTGGCAGATCATTGTGATCTTCTGTTTACTTACTATAAATTCTGTTTGTATTTCTACCAAACAGCTTAATTTTAAGCTGCACTATGTTTTACGCCTTGTAAATGAGTTTCTGGTTAGAAAAGGAGGAAGGGCTCGCGTATGAATTGGAGAGTGGTTGCCATCTCAACAATAGGGGCTCTGAGGTAGCTGTAAACTACATGATCAAAACAATCTGACACTACATTTTGATAAAAAATAAAATGAGTGGTTGGCTTCCTGGTTCGGAAAACAGCAATTTCTTGGACATACCCAGTGGTCTGTTAAACTCGGTTCATCGCCGTATGTTAATAAACGAATGTGACATTCCTATCACACCCCACCCATTTCAAAGTATTTTTTTCTTTCAAAATAATGAAATAATGATTTCTTTTTTATCAGCATATTGCATCATTGCCATTAAGTGTTCGTCACGAAATTGGAACAAGTGTTGCTTGTAAGACTGAACCCACTCAGCAGAGTTTGAGGAGGTTCTCTGACCATTAGTACTTTATAAAAATGGACCAACATTGTGAATTTCATCAGTTAAATTGCAACCATATAATTATGCTACATCAGTGCCTCATTGGGAAAAATGCCAATCATAAGCCAATAGAAATTGCCCCAGTTTTAAGTATTGTGATAAGCAATTCATCATTTAATGCACACCATTTATCCTGTGCTAGCTAATGAAATACGATCAGCTGTAAGTGTGTTGCACCTTGTTTGCACCATATCACTCCCATTGTCCATAGTTGCCTCATAACCCTTTATTTTCCCCATGTCTCACAGAACTGCTGCTCCTCACTTGTATACATCAACCTCCTAACCTTCGGTTATGCCTCACGCCACATTTGTTGTCCCCAGAACTTCTCTGTTAAACCCTTGCTACCCCATTTGTCACTGTCATTACCTCAAGTTAAATCTCTGACCTCCTAATTGCCTCCAACACCCACGCACAAATGCATGCTAATTTTGCCCAGAATCGTAATTTCACGGCGGGGCGCCATTACGTTGGTACTGCAACGTAAACGGCTTGCCGCCAGGGATGTTTTATGGGAGGGCAAAAGGGGCACTTGCCCAGGGCCCCCACATTGGAGGGGGCCCCACAAGGCTGCCTGATCTAAGGAAGTAAGATTTCTTTGTTCACCAGACTTAAATAGCACACATCATGATATTTTATGGCATGGTGCTGAGGCTCTAAACCTATTGCCTGTCGGTTTTGGCAAGTACATTCTGCATCGATCAATTCATCATGTAATGCTTTCTGTGAACACTGTGGTATATATAATGTGTGTGTTCCTTGCGGCACAAATCCTGTAGCATTCTTTCCTTCCTGTGGGAATTATGTTAATCATGTGCAATAGCCAAATTTGAAATGCATATTGGTAAATTGAGTGCCACAATGGTTCAGAAGTTAGCTCAGTGTGTTAAGCACTCATTACAGAGATATGTGTTCCTATGCAATATAACAATAGCAGATTCGTCTAAGGCTGGCTGAGTCTTTACTGTGTCTGAAGTTTTATAAAGCTGCCTGCATATGTACCTGGTCTTGCAGCACAACAAGTGCTATTTTCAGCAATGTACCTGCACCAGATAGGGGTTGTAATAAAAATGAACATGTCATCCTTTTGGTGATGGTCTAGAAATAGTTTTTTTCAGATGGGGCGTTGTAAAACCTATGCAATCACGTACAACGATGAGTATGAACTGTTAGTCCAACAGATGATTTGGAACCAAAACATTGTTGCGTGATCCTGGTCAAATCATCTAATATCTCGTACATTACTGTACTGTACTGTATTCTGTGAAGTTTGCCTTCTTGCCTGCTGGTGGCATCGTTTAGCCCATTATCTGAACTTTCTTCTTATGTAGGCCATTTGAGTGGAAGGGGTAGTAGACCGAAGGGAGCGGACTAGATGGTGCAGGACTCGGGCAAGCATATTTTAAAGTCTGCTTGTTTGACACAAAAAACGCTTTGCATTTTTGTAAAATTCAAAGGTTTTTCTGCACGTTTATGAATGACAATTTCACGAGCCAGTGTTTTGGAAGTATGTAAAGCTCTTAAATAAAAGGTCTCCTGTATCTATGCTAGAACAGAAGTAACCTCTTCGTAGACTGATAATGTTGGCCTTCAAATGGTAGTTGTATATCATTCTGATTAGAGCAAGAATGCGGAGGGGACTCAAAGGGTGTAAACATGCTTATTTGTAATGCTGTGAGGCAGCATATCAACCTATGGGTTGAGATCGCGGCGGGGGGCAACGCGGATATTCTTGATCACTTCCTTTGGTTTGGTGGGGGGAGCCCCCCAAAGATGTCCGTGCCCAGGGCCCCAAAAGTGCTTAAGATGGCCCAGCTTGCCGCCAAATGTACGTCATTTGCGGAGTTCAACTGCGCAGGGCAAACGGCGGGCATGCACATATGTACGCCACTTTTTGCCCTGCACTTTTACACTCCGCTGTTCAAAGTTAGAAGCAGTATTTACTTTTCATTGTGAGAGCTGCTTGCAAATGCTGGAGATCCCTATGGAGTCTTCCTGCAACATGCACCAGCATCAAGTAGGCCTACCTAATAGGGATACATTGCACACTGCCTGCCATGCTCGCATGTCAGGCAATGTTTAATTGTGATTGTGAGCACTGCTTACCATGCTTGTATGGGTTGCGGCGCTCACAATTATAAGTAAAACCCATCCCAACATGCTTGCACCACTACCGGCTGGTTCTGCTCTTGCAAGGGTGGAGCACACCAGGACTCGCCGTGCCTCGCCAGTGCCACCCTGTTCGTGCAGAGTCAGTGATACTAAAGCTTCCAATGCATGGCTTGTTGATCTTTGATCCATGCCATGGATCCTATTCTCATGCTGTGCCCGGAAGAGCACTCCACTGAGCCACCTTTAGACTGGATGGGCTCAGAAAGAAGCACTCTGCTTCTCCATCTGGTCCCCTCCATACATATTGGTTGGGCGCACCACCCTAATGCCCATGCTCCACGTGCCCCCACTGGGCACCAACACAGGTTAAGTTGAAAGCAGACAATTTGGGTTCGTGGCTACAGTCAACACATGTGTGCTAAAGTTTTCCCAGCGCACTGTTGTGTCTGTTTACTAAAGTAAGAAAGTGTTGCATTTTTCTAGTGTAATTGCCATACAGTTATGCATTTCTGTAACTGGAGTTTACATTAGATTGTCATGCACGGACTCCGTGCTTCTTGCGGTTTAGGGCAGTTAAAACGGCCACCCATAGAGCACCCGAGGCTCTGGGTGAACAAGTAGACTGCGGTAAGGTTAATCCGTCCTCAAGTGTGAGCGCTGTCTCCAGAATGCTTATTAAATCTGAGAGTGACGCCATGGAATGGCCGACTCCAGGGGGCTGTGAGGAGCGCCTCATCTCTCCATAATCGCGTAGTAAACGGTTGTTGGTTTTAATGTTCTTCTCTTCGCCCCCACCTTCTTGTGCCCCTAGATACGGCTCGCTCCAGAAAGAGAAGGATCGTGTTTTACAGGAGTGTGAGCAACGAATTCTGCAGCTACGAAGCAAGTATGACTCTGACGTGAACCTCATTACCCACGACCATGCCGCATCCGCCTCCAAGGTACGCCGAATGGCAACGCTGCGTCATCTCCACCGTTTCAGGGGAACTTGTTTTGGTGCATTTCAACACAAACTGCTTTTAAAGGATGGGGCATAATTATTTCGCATTGTCGTTAGTTTACATTTATCCCTGGAAAAAACGAGCACATTATGAGCGCCTGATATCATTGTATCACAGGGAATGTTCTCTTTGTGGTGCCGTGGACGTCTTCTGTACCGCAAAACCGATCAAATACACACTTCCGACGGGTCCTAAACATAATTTCACGTTTGTTACATAACATACACGCTTTTCTTTTGGGGTTGCTGGCTTGTATACAAGATAATCGCTTGTGAAAGTGCAAATCACGAATTGATACGGGAGATTGGAATTCACAGGTTTCTTATGGGTAGTCATGTAAGATGGTTTGGTTTTGATCCGATTGTTGTGCTGTTTCCATTTAAGGCAGCCTGCCGGGCTCATAGTAACCGCACACCCTCATTATAGTTGCCATTTTTCTAATCACATGAAATGATGTTGTACAACACCACCAAATCCTCTTCCCAAGTTCACTTGATCTGGTAGGTGCGGTTATGAAGATGGGCTTCGTGTATTCCTCATAGTGGGCTAGGGCTTGCTGTTTTTTGGGCTTCCATTAGGTCGGTTATTAAGCATTCACCCTTTCTGATGGACACGAACCAAGCCGGCCTTTCTTTCTACACTTAACTCATGACGCATTCATTGGCAATGTCTTGGCATATGTTGGCACTGCTGCAGAACTGCTCCTGGTTTCCGTTAGCACTGACTAGAAACTAACAACCGGCTCCATTATGAGTTGGGTGGTGCGGCTCAAAACTGTGGTAATAGTGGTAACAGCGTTACCGCCGAATTCCCGCACTGCCCAACTATGGTTTTGGCTGTGGGGTTGAGGAAAAATGCTGGAGGTAATTCTGCACCTTAGCACCACAAAACGGCAATTTTGGCGGAATTACTTCCAGTGGTAATAACCCTGATATCCCTAAATGGGGACTCACACCATCATACTGCCACTTGTAATCCAGGAGTAATTCCGCTGGACCAAGTGGTGGTGACCAGTATTTAACTTGTAAGAAAATAAGTGCTAGTGCCCAAATAGTTTCTAGCACGCCTGTGACACTGCGGCTGGCGGTTACCCACCATTGCTGCCACCACCCACAACTGCTCCTTTGTGTCGATACATTTGGGGTTGAACTACAGCTCGCACCTGCCCATTGCGGTTGATGGATGCACCGACAATCCTCACTTCATAATCAAAGTGAGTCTGAAACAATAAGTGCTGGGGCTCAGAAATAAGTGCCAGGGCTGAGCCTTGGCAAACACCCCCACAAATTAAGCAGTGGTGGTAATGGTAAATCCGTCTGGTATCTCGGCAGATTTACCGTAGAGATACCACCAAACTCATAATTAGGCTCAATGTTCTCAGCTGCGATTCCATGCAGACTCAAAGTGCTATTTTCACTTTGCTGTTCCATGTGTTTATTTTCAAAATGATAATTTTTATTTTTTAGTGACAAATCATTACAAAGAATTTATTTGGCCAGTGAATTTGATCTATTTTTTTAAAAACATTTAATCTATTTATTGATTGATATTTTCATTTGAAACCCACCTATGCCCTGTTCCATTTGCATCTGCCTTCCCCACAACATATGGTTCTTCTTTCTTATTGATGGGGTAAAATGCCTCAACCTCTCTCTTGCAAAACTCTTCCGCAGGTATCTTATCTGTATTTACTATGCTACTGGATTTCCCCCCTTTTTTGTTGCTGTAACTACTTCCCTGGCTGAGCCCATTCCGTGGAAGACAGAGACCACAGGAGGTTTGTGTTCCATCTGCAGACTGAAAAGAGAATGATACGTGGACGAACTGGACAGTTAGCTCTCTCTACTTTAGTTGCTTCTCTTGCCGCAGCCATGTAGACAGTGTATTGATTCGATAGCCAGGACACCCAACCACCCATTAGTATCAGCAATGGGACGTTTAGAAGTTACTGAAGGAGCTAGAGTATAATGTAAATCCATTTAAGCCTTTTTACATTGATACCTAAAAAAAAAATTAAAAAAAATCTCCATCCACACTGGATTGTTTGTAGCCACATGATTTGACATGGGCAGCAGGCTGGCTTTGTCAATAGGGGATGGTGGACCCCTCAGAGCCGGGGGTGGTAGGCCTACTAGGGAGGGATGCAAAGCCAGTTCCACCATTGAGATGAATGGTGGCAGCTTAGAAGGCCAAAAGTCCTGCCCTGCCAGCCACCCCATGTGCCAGTGTGTTATTATACAGTACACGGTTTGCTCCAGCCTTGCCTCAACACGATACTTGCCAGTGTATATTCACCTTTTCACAGACCAAATGTCGGTGCAGAAAGCAAGCAGCGAAGCCGAAGCAAGAAAACCAGAATCTGCACCCAATGCGGAAGAAATGAGACCCAGAAAAGCGACAGAATAATTTCTGCAAATGGAGACAACAGCCTGTGCAACGAGTCCAAGCTCACAAGACCACCAGAGACTGAAAGAGGAGAAGCATCCACACTATAATCAGACAAAATACCACAAAACTCCATGTCTCAAAAAAACCTGGGTGCAAGGGATAATCCGCAAAGTATCCACTCCCCCAGAAAGGGTGATCTGGCTGAGACCATACCAGCAACCAGAAGCAAATCTTTAAAGACGAGTGTGACGATTCTTGAAAATGTGCCCGTCTCCCAAGGAGAAGCCAACCCCTTTGGGACTAGAGAGGTGAGCCCGCTCAGCTTAGCAACCCCTAGGGAGCAGGCTATGCGGGATCCCTCTGGGGGTGACCTACCTTTAGAGGACAGGACGTCCATAGAAAGGAATATGTTATCCTCCCTATTTCCAAGATTGCAATACTGCCTTTGTTGAATGTATGGGAGTTGAAATGGATGGTGACAGGAAAAGTCCTGTAAGGATGGTTGGTATGGTTTCTGACTCGCTGTGTGCACAGGAGCTGCCGGGTCTGAGAGAGCTGTGGGTGACCCAGGGATAACGATCCAATCCACTTGTGTACAAGGAGAGAGACCTCTGTGGTGGTGGATACGTGTCCCTCCTCCTGGGAGGTGTGGCAAGATGCGGAGTGCGTACACCAGGCGTGGTGAGCCCGACCGAGGCTGAGCCCGTGCAACACTGACAGCCCTGCCAGAAGAGGAACCTGCAATGCCCGGCCCAGAGAAACATCGCGATGCACAAGCCACCCGACAAGAGGCAGACCAAGGTACCAGCACTGCTGACCGGTTGGGAACCATCGTTTCATCGTCAGTGAAGAATGGTGCTCTATCAAGAATTAAAATAAATAAAAAATAAAAGAAGAGGGCGCAGAGGAACCAGCAACGCCTGGACCAGACTCCCTGAGTCTCTGAGGAGTGCTGCGACAAGAAGAGAGGTATGCGGTCACTTCAGGGAACCAGGATAAGAGAGGGAGGCCCAATAATAGTTCAGTGTCAGGTGTGAGCCACCATACCCCAAGGCATGTAGGATGGGAGCAACACCCCAAGTTGGGGCACGAGAACCCAGACACCTCAGTGTGTCAAGCTGATCCATACCCCAAGGTGGGGTTAAAGAAACAAGACCCCAAGGCGGGGTGAGTAAGGGCCGAGGCAGGTGAGGTAAATAAGGCCCCTAGGCGGGGAAAGCTAAGCCATACCGAAGAGAGTGGCGAGAGACCAAAATCTCAAGGGGGTGAGGAACCCAAGTACTGCCTCAGGGGAAAAAAAATAGAACTTTCTTGGTACAGCATACCAGCGATACCATTACTACAGGGGGAATACTAGGGTATGGGTCAGAAACCAGCCACCATTCAGCTGCGAGGGCCAATGGCCTAAGCTTATCTTTTTTTGGATTTTTGGTTTTTTAATAGTGATATGGATAGAGCTTAGGTTAATCTAGGATTCTGGACAGAGGTTTTTATTTTCTTGGTTTTGTAAAGATATCCTAATGAGCACCCTTTGGATACTTTCTCTAGAGCAGTGGTCGAAGTGGGCGGGAGCGGTCGGGAGCAGTGCTTCTCTACTTCTTTTAATTAAGTTTTACCGTTCCTATACTTTTATTTTTAAAATAAACCGTTCCAGAACGGTTTCGTTTTAAAATAAAAGTGTAGGAAGAAGTTGAAACTTGCACTTTCAGTGCACCGCACAGGACATTTCCTTAAAGGGCAGGCACATGTTTTTTTGGGGGTTTATTGTGCATGCGAGGGGGTGTGGCGAGGGGGTCTGTGGGGAGCAGTGCAGGCCAGAAGGGAACATAGTTCCACTACTTCTTTTCGTACACTTCGACCACTGCTTTAGAGAGTAGAACATTAGACATTGGGGCAGCTTAGGTTTGTGGCAGAAGAATAAAGATAAGTCAAATACAATGTCCCGTTGTCTGTCTCCTGATTCTGACCTTCCATGCAAGTTAAAAAAGATCCTCGACTTGGGTGTAATAGGGAAGATTAGTAGCAAGTGAGCCTGATCTCTAAATGATATCTGTACATTTTATGCCTATCCCCTGCAGAGGATCTAAGAATTGGTCGACATATTGGGGCCAGTCAAATATATTTCAACACTTGACCTGACTAAGGGATAGTAGGAGGGACTTCTGTATAAGGAAACAAAAGCAAAAACAGGCTATATCTAGATGACATTGTGATATGTAGCTCCCTCTAGAAGGAACACCTGCAACAGCTAACAGTCGTTTACAACCAGTTGAAAAAAGCCCACCTCACAGCCAATTGGCTAAATATCATCTCGCAAAATCTGTGAAATACTTAGCGTTTCAAGTGGGTATGCCCTCAGTGAACCATATTTGAGTTGGTACAACAGTTGGCAAGATCAGTAATGAATAACAAAAAAGGGACAGTAAGGGACAGTAAGTCCATGTAGGAGAGGGGCTGCTAGTTTAGTTAAGTTAAATCGGTACCAGGATGAAACCAAAATATACAGAGACCATATTAATTAGTAGCAAACAAATAATTATGAGGAAAGATTTTAATAAGGTCTATCGGACCTGCTGACACGTGTTTTGACCCTTCACGGGTCTTTCTCAAGGCAAAACTGTATAACCAATGTCCATGAAAGAAATTGATACCAAAAGGCAACAGACAAGGTCATTGTGAAAATAAGATGACCAAATTAAAATATACGTGTGAACAAGAAATAGCAAAACCTATATACAATCCATAACATAAAGGACCAGATCAAAAACAAAAACAATCAGATATGGCGAAACGGGGGTAAGAAATCAGACAGAAAAAACACATATTTTTCACAATAATACGTTAATAGTACATTAGTTACCAATGCAGATGTATATGATGCAATGTCGTGGGACCGGAAATAAGTTGTTTGGAAACCAAAAAACAAAATTTCAAGTTAGCACCTGGATTATGGTTTGGAAAAAGCCCAATGTAACACATTGTGGTAGTGCTCTTAGTCAGATAATCACAGCTTCCCGTAGCTGGAGCCCACTGACATAGGTGCATGATACAGTATTCCCAGAACAGTGTAACACCCATGTGTTGTAACCAGGGGGATAAGTACCCAAAGTGACCCAACACATTCCTGCCCAAGAAAGTGAAATAATCAAAGACATGATAAGATTTCTGCAAATACAAAATATATGGCCTCTGTGTAAATGCACTAATAATAAAATAATGAACAAGCGTGCAATGATAGATTGCTTGCATTTAGTTACCTGGTCAATCTTGTATCCTGGAGACTATTCCATAGCGTTAGCTCAGTCACAGACCTGTTGGGGGTTTGTCCTTTGCCCCATGCGGTCCCGTAAGCCCCCAACCTGGAAGGACCACACTTGACACACGTCTTTCCAGTTCGGGCTTCCCGGTCGCTCTAACGCGGCCGGGAATGCCCCATTTATTTATACAGCACGCGGCGACGTGCAACGTCACGCCGCCGCGTGCGCGTCCCATCACGGGACAGCACCACACTCCTCCTTTTCCGGGAGGACACACAACTGCTTTTTATTATACACTGCAAACCACACAACAGTTAACAACAACAATTCACACCCACAGTCACTTTAATGTCAACCACCCGGATCCCCTCATTCCGGTTGACCAAACAAATGTCCCAGCACGTATTCGCTGAGGTAAGCGGGTTTCCCTCGCCCAGCCCTCTGGGGGTACCTCCCACTTACCTCCGGCACGGGAAGTCTTTCTGCAGACGTCCCCCGGACCGGGGATTCTGGTGGGCTGCAGGGGACTCCTCCGTCCTCGGGCACCTCCGTCAAGTCAGGCTCCAGCGGTGGCTCAGTTCTTGGGTCACCTAGTTTCTTAAAGAAGCTGACATTCCGGGTGACAGCAGACCTTCCGTCCGAGGCAGTCACCATGGACCCTTTTACAGCCACCACTCCAACGGCTCCGGCTCATAGGGGAGCGAGAGCTTTCCATGTGGGTGTTGGTTGCGGATGAGGACTTCATCCCCCGCTCGAGCCTCTGGGGCCGGAGACCCCGTCGCATGTTCTCCTGTTCAATCCTCACCCGCCGGTCTGCCTCCACCTGTTGGTTGTCAATCACTCCCGGCTCTTTTTCCCCGATTTCGGGTAGCAGACCCCGGGGGCATCGCTTGACCAGAGCCTCAGCCGGAGCCACCCCCGTGGAGGCATGGGGGGTGGTGCGGTACACCCGCAGGAATTGGTATAGGGCTCGTTGGAGTGACTGCCCTTGTCCCTGAGCGATCCTGAAGGTCTTGTTGAGTGTCCGCATCAGTCTCTCAGCGTCTCCGTTTGCTCTGGGCCACAACGGGGACACCTTCCGGTGCTGAACCCCGCAGCTCTCCATCAGCTCGGAGAACCGCTCGCTCTGGAACGGCGACCCGTTGTCCGAGCACAGGGTGTGGGGGAAGCCATGGGCAGCAAACACCTTCTCCACGGCCACAACCACGTGCTCGAAGGCCACCGACTCGACAAACTCCACCTCCGGATATCGTGAGTATTCGTTGACAGTTACGATGAAGTGGGTGCCTACGGACGTGGACCCAAAGTCCGCATGGACGACCTCCCAAGGCCGCATGCCTCGGGGCATCACCTCGATCGCTGGTTCTCGCTGTAGAGGAGAGGCCGCCTGGCACCATACACAGGCCGCCACAAAGTCATCGACCCTCCGGGAACCATACCTTCAGCCGCAGCCTCGCCTTGGTCTTGGCGGCTTCCTGATGCCCATGGTGGGCCAAGGTGATCACCTCCTTTACCTTGGACTGGGGGACCACTATCCGGTCACCTCGGAGCAGCAGGCCCGACGCCGAGAACGACAGCTCGTCCTTGACCTTCCATAGTTGTTCAAGTCCTGTCTTGGCCTCCTGGGTCCGCCCCGCCAGAGCTTCCAGGATGGACTTCTAGGACCCGTGCTGCATTGAGTGCTTGAGGATCTGAAAGCACTCGTCCTCGGCCGCAGCAGCCTCCAATTCTGACAGAGGTATCGCATTCGGCGTGGCCGCCTCCACCACCATTCGAACGTGCTCGTCGGCCTCTTCCGCGCAGGTGTCATACTCCTCTCCCCCACGCACTCCCTGGTGTCTGGAGAGGTAGTCCGCCGCATTGTTGACACCCGGCCGATACACCAGTGTAACTCCATACTCGAGAAGAGCAAGCATCCACCTCTCGATTCTGGCCGGGGGCTTCGAGGATGACCCTGCCAGAATGGGAAGCAGGGGCTTGTGGTCTGTCACCACTGTCACTGGACGCCCCAAGACATAGTCGAAAATGTCTGCAATCCCAGAGGACCGCCAGCGCATCCCGCTCAATCTGGGAGTATCTTTGCTCAGTTTCTGAGAGCGCTTTGCTGGCGTAAGCCACGGGCCGGATGTCCCTGTCCCGGTCCACTTGAGTCAATACAGCACCCAGGCCAAACGGACTGGAATCTACAATGATCTCCGATGCCAGCTCCGGGTCGAAAAACGCCATGGTGTCCTCTGCTGTCAGGGCGCTTTTAATGTCCTCAAAAGCCGATTGCTCCATTGGGCCCCAGTGCCAGGCCGACTCCTTCTTCGTCAGTGCCCTGAGTGGTTCGGACCTCGAGGCGAGATTTTGGATGAAGCGCCCACAGTAGGTCACCATCCCGAGGAACCTTCTTACATCAGACACCGACTCGGGGGGGCTGCGCCTTCTTAATGTCTTGGACCTTCTTCAGATCCGGCGAGACCCCCCCTCCTTGAACACAAACCCGAAGAATTCGATGGAGGGACGCAGGAACTCACATTTGTCCCGATGAAGGGTGAGGCCTAGAGATTGCAGCCGCTCAAAGGTCTTTCCGAGCTTCCACAGATGGTCCACCTCGGTCTTTGCGAACACCAAAATGTCATCGCTAATGTTCAGGACACCAGATCTGCGAGGGCGCCTCTAATGATGTTCTGAAAGACTTCTGCCGCCGATGACACCCCGAAGCTCAACCTCTTGTACCGGTATAGTCCACGGTGAGTAGTGAATGTGGTTATGTACCAGGACTCGGGGTGGAGGACAACCTGATGATTCCCAGTTTGGAAAAGAACCGAGCCCCTTGCACTTCAGCAATAATGTCATCGATGGTGGGGGTGAGATGCTGCTCCCTCTTAATGGCCTTGTTGGGCAGCCTCATGTCCACACAGATCTTGTTTGGGCTTCCTAGCCACAACGATTGGGGACACCCAGGGGGTCGGGCCCTCGACCTTCTCGATAATGTCTAGACTCACCAGGTTGTCCAGCTCCTTGTCAACTTGCTCCCTCAGATGAAACGGTACCCTGTGGTGTTTCAATGCAGTGGGCTGCACAGAGTCATCGATGTGCAGCCTAACCGGGTCACAGGTCATCCTTCCAATGCCGTTGAAGAGGGTGGCATACTTGTCAAGCAGATCATTGATGTACTCGAGGTACACCGAGTATGCGAAGCTGACAATTCCGAGAGCCTCGGCGGCAGCACAGCTCAGCAGAGTGTTATTGCTCACAGGGGTCACATAGAACCGGGCTTTGATTCGCGAGCCCTCATACTCAACACTTGCCACGAAGGCACCGTCCAGCGGTATTGGTTCCAGTCCTCCAAACACAAATATGCGGGCTCTCGGCGTGACCAGCTTTGGGGGCGATCCAAGGGCATCATAGTGCCCCCGGGCCATCATATTGACCGAGGCTCCGGTGTCCACCAGCACCGGGACTGGCGAGTGGTCGACCTCCACCACACACCTCGGTTGCCTCCTGCCCTTCCCCTTCAGGACTTCCATGCTGGAAACAAAGAAAATGTTCTCTTCCTCTTCCTCCTCGGCCTCATCCCCTTGGGTCTCCTCTCCACCCTGGTCCACCTGGGCCACGTTTGGTGGGTGGTCCTGGCGTGGAGCCCAAGTCCGAGCGGGGCCTCTCGCCACTATCACGGGCAGGGCTGCCCTGCACACCCTCGAGAAATGGTCAGGCAGGCCGCACCTACCACATGTTCTCCCAGCCACCGGGCACTCCGTCGGATGGAGGAGGTCATAGCCCCACTTCTGGCATGATTCCCCCGCTCTCCCAGCTCTGTCACGGGGTCCCCCACCAGGCCTTCTCACTCCTCTGCCGCCACGGCACACTGCACACGCCTCCTCCGACTTTATTGAGCGGGACCCCGCCTCCATCTTGCTTGCCCGAGCCTCCGCCACCTCATGGCACCGGCCCAGTTCCAGAATGCGGGGCAGAGTAATACCCGGCTCTCTCAGGACCTGCCTCCTGAGTTTGCCGGAGGAGTACGCCTGTATCAGCATCGTGCGCATCATGTCCTCCGCGTCCCCCCACGCACAGCCCAGGGAGAGGTGGCGCAGGCGACCATAAAAGGTGTCCAGTGTCTCATCCTCCTTTTGTTTGGCCGATAGCATAACAAATCTTTCATAGTCCACGTGGGCGAGGGGTAGAAAGTGGGCCCAGGAGTACTGCCTTGGCCGCATCGTAGGCGGCATCCGCTGGAGTGAGCGCCTCAAAAATTTCCTGGACCACAGGCCCCGCGGAGTACAGCATCGTAGCCACCCTGCTGTCGTCGTCCATCACCTGAGTGGCCCTGAAATACATGTCGAGGCGACCAACCCACCTCCTCCACTGGGGCTCCAGGCTGGATGGTGAGCCTGACGCATCAAATTCGGGGATGGGCTGCAGGGCTACCTGGGCTCGTGCCTGAGCCATGATGGGAGGTCCTGACTGAGCAGCAATCTGTACTGCCGGTGGCCCCTGAGGCCCAGGAGCTAGACCACCTACTTGAACTTGAGGGGGCAGCTGCGGAGCCGCCACTGGTTGTTGCACTGGAAGCGCCGGGGGCTGAACGGCCTGCCGATGAGCTGCCGCCTGACCACCGTCCTGGGGAAGCTGTGCGGCTGCCGCGGCCACACCGTCCAGATCTTCAATGTCACTCATGGGCTTGAGCGCACAGGCAACCCCACCTTGGGTCCTGAGGGCCGCAACTCAGCCACCCACCACCTCCTCATGGATTGACCACCCCATCCAGGCAAAGCAACAGTCCAACATGGGGGAGAGGTGGTGGTATCCTGCCCTCAGCTCAGCTGAGGCTGCCTCCAGCAACAAGGAGATTGAAGAGAAGACAGAAGAATACCAACATGAAGATCTCCACTGTAGCAGTCCACCTTGATGATGAAGGGGGCGAAGAGGAAGCCACAGCGTCCTGATGATGAAAGGGATGAAGAAGCACCGTGTCCCCTTGCTGCTGCAAGACTCAAGGGTGTAGGTGTTCCAAAAATTAAGCTGAGAAAATGAAGTGGGCTAAGCAGGCCCAGCCATATTAGCCCTTCTCCTAGCTTTCACTCGACGTAGAAGTCCCAAATCTGGAGTAAAATCCACAAACCAGGCATTGGGCGTGGAGATTAATCTGCCAGCAAGCAGAATATCCAAAAATTAGACCTGGATCACCTTCACCCTCCGAACCGGAGCCTGATGAAGTTCCACGGCCTCACCAACAAAATGGCCGCCAGCCGCGTGTGTGATCCGCAGCCACGGCGTGAAACGAAATGTCCAATCGTTCCATTTCAGGCAAAAAATTCGGAATGCTTTCACCGCCGGGCCCGGGCATTCGACATCACTCGTCGCCACTGTTGGGGGTTTGTCCTTTGCCCCATGCGGTCCCGTAAGCCCCCAACCTGGAAGGACCACACTTGACACACGCCTTTCCAGTTCGGGCTTCCCGGTCGCTCTAACGTGGCCGGGAACGCCCCGTTTATTTATACAGCACGCGGCGACGTGCAACGTCACGCCGCCGCGCGCGCGTCCCTTCACGGGGCAGCGCCACAAGACCCATGTGGTGCACAGTCGCAAATCCGTGTATTACACGCAAGTGACTACTTCCTCATATTACGTCTGTATTCAGGTCACGTGATGTGCCCCGATCACGTGATACAACGCTGAAAGTGAAAACAGATCTGCTGATCCAGCACCATTATAGAATGCTTGAATCTGATGATGAATATGAAATAGTGTGGAAAAAATATACGCATAATGCACTGTATGAGAATTTCCTGGTTCCAAACACACCCAATGAAATTGTATATAACGAGTACTCGCTAAATCGAGCACCTCACATGGTGCAATCATGTGATTCAGTGGCGTTAAATTCCATTGCTTAGCAGAGTGTCAATCAAAATATATGTATATATAATGGACATCTGCTGCTAAAAATATATTATGCCAAAGAGTGGCAACACCCGGGAATTGATGGAATTGTAACTTCCTTAGAGAGGGGGGAATTTAGGAAAAAGACAATGTGATTAATAAGCAGATTACAAAATAGGAAAAGATAGAACAAATAGTACAAATTATGTTAGTAGTGAAAGAGAACAAAAATGATAGATGGTTCAGAATATTTAAGAATAGAAGCAAAATGAAGGTTAAAGAATTTATACGCTGGGGTTCCAAAGACCCCCCATATGCTTACGGAAATGACAAGGAGAAATCTATATATAATTACACAATGTCATGTGTAAGATAATTGTTGGGAAGGGGGTCCAGAAACCGAAAGAATTATACCGGCTGCCCCCTTATCGACAAGGCAGGAAGAGAGCAAACACTGAGGGTCTGGCATGTTAAGCCAAAGGGTATAATGTGTCAAACTGTTAGGTATGGGATCCCATTGGAACTGTACCGACAGGGCCGTATCCCCCAACATCATAGAAAAACATTCAGTTCATGATCTTTGTTTTATCCATGCGTGGTACATCTAAGTTTGCAAATGGTCCGTGCCTCAAGATGGCGAAGTAATAATTGTCGATCTCTGACATGGTTCGCACTAAAGGCTCCATGGATCTGATGGGCCCCCCCAGTCAGCGACTCCCATAAGGGCTTTTCAAGCCCCCAGAGCCTCTTGGACTCAGTCCTGGCGCCGTTGGCACCAGGCTCATAATATGGGATAAATCAAGGCTCATAATATGGGATAAATCATGTGGAACTACTTGCCCAGTCTAGCCAGGCTGAGCCTTTCTGTTTCCTCAGGGTGTGGCTGAGGGACTATTTTATTCAAAGAACAGGGTGTGGTAAAGGGACTACTTTACCTGGGACTACTGCAAGGCTATTTATACCACGCCCTGCATACAGAACACGCTTCGCGTTGTTCTGCACTCCTGCAGCGTACCGCTCACTGTGTCTGTTCTGTTCCTGAACTTCTACAGCCACGCCCGTCCAGGACTTCATCCATTGGTACCTGGAAGGGAAAAAGACAGAGGAAAAACAAGTCAGTACAATGGCTAAGCCTTACCTGCAGCATCCTTCCATCGGTTGCTTCTTCAGCTTCTTCAGCCGCTCCCGGCCCTTCGCACCGGCTGAAGGGGACGGTCTTCGTTCTGGCTGTAAGAGTCCTCTCGGGTTCAGCATCCTTCCGGAACATCTTCGGAGCGGTTCCCCCATTCTTCATTCCAGCGCCACGCCGCCTCTGCAAAAGAAGAAGAGTGACAGGTTAGTCAAGCACGGAAAGGAAAAACATTACTTCAGATTTACAGCGCTTCATTCTTGCGCTCCACTCACCTGTAGGACATCTGCTCAGCGTTCTAAGTCCATTTGAACCCTCATGCAAAATCCATTCGAAGTCGCGCCTGAAAGTAAAAACAAAGACACTGATTAAAAGGAGTTGGGGCAAAATAAAGACTCAAAGACTTTATACCTAGCAATCATTGGCATATAGACTTATCTGTTTGACCAAGCTCTCCAAGACTCGGCAGTCGCTCATCGGATCAGTGAAGTAACTCGATCCTGGAAAGACTGTATTATTCGCGCCCCTGCTAGATTGCAGGACGGAGAGCCTACCTTACAAAACCTCAAAGTGAGAGCAAGCGGAGAAGGGCATCAGGTGGTGGCGGAGGTGGGTCCAACTCAACTCCCTCCCCAGTCGCTAATACCTTATTTTGACCTTGCAGACCAAAGCCTCGGGGGGGTGATATCTAGGGAGAAGTCGCAGCGACATCACCAATCACGCAGCACCATGCCAGCGAAGACATCATTCCTGCAGACACGTGCTACGCCCCTGTGGAGACCAGGTGAGCGTGACAATTTCCTCCTCTTGGATGAGCATGTGTTTGTAGCTGTCCAATAAACTATGTCCTTCACAGAATCCAATTGGTGATGGGTTTGCCAATGAATCGCTAAAGGCAATTTAGGAATGAATAACAACATACAAACCTTACTATGGACGGGAACTGAACCTTTTTCACCAGGAAAATGGTCTTCCCCTTTAAATTTAGTTGCGCGCAGGGGCATGGACCCCGGACCAGGGCTCCCTTGACTCCACCCACTAGCACCACACTCCAGTGCTCTTTTCCGTGTCGACGGGTGTAGACCTCTTTCAACTAAGCTATAATTGAGGTCCTTTGTTCCTTGTAATTCACGCTTTTAGGCTTCGCCGGGCATATTTTTCCCTTTTATTCTATTCATACTAATCACTCTTTATTTTAGAGATAAAGATACTCAGTCCCCTGGTGCCTACCCCCTTCACAGGTGCATGTTAGCCGCAGCATGCTTTAGCAGGTGCCCGGCCTGCGACCGATCCTTCCCCACATCGGAACTGCACGCACTCTGCCTCTGATGCCTTGGCAAAGACCACGGCTGGCATGGCTGCTCTGCATGCAACGCTCTTACACCCCAGTCATTAAAGAACCGACTGGCCAGGTGGAGGGAGCTGTTCTCCAGGTCACCAGCGGAGCACATCAAGGAGTACATACAGAAAAAGACCAAACCTAAGGTAAGTATACTATTCACCAAAGCACCCGCAACGGCGACTCCTTTCCAGTGAGGCAACCAAGCGGGAGGGGTCGAGCAGGCTTTAGTCCTAACAAGGGGGCCGAGGCTCTTCGAGCTATGCCAGGCGGCTGAGGGATCCACGGTTCCTCTGGTCTCACCGCTGAGGGGCCAAAGGGCTCTTGAACCGGGGAATCCCCAGAGGGGCTTTGCTCTACTACCAGGCGAAATCCTGAAGGGGCATCTATGTCCGAGGGCACACCACATCCCAGGCCCATGCCTGAGATGCAGGGCAGGTCCGAGCCTACGCACTCAAGCAGACAGGCGGAGACCAGGACCAGTACAGTAGTTGACATGCATCAAGCATGTGGTGCAGAACAGGACAAAATGGCAGCTCAGCCAGATAAAATGGCGGCTCACCCAGAAACACGCTTTTTAAGGGAGCATCAAAGGGCAGACTTCCCAATGAGGGTGGAACTGTCTCCAATGGTCACAGGGTGCACCTCCTACCCGTCCACATTGACACTGGGATGCTGTACAGATGCAGGCTACGCCCAGATCAGGCAAAACACAGGGAGGAATTAGCAGTATGTGCAAACACATTCAGCCATACCTATGCAGGAGCGCTCTTCACCAGCATGCAAATATCAGTTTTTTTGACAAGTTCCTCACATTAACGAAATCCAAACTGATGAGTAATGTTCTTCAGGGAATCATACAGGACATGATACCGCCGGTGCTCCCGCAGCAGCCAGTTCCAGTCCAGACACCAGCGCCCTCACAACCTATACCAGCGCTACAACCCCTGGTACCAAACACCACAGTGGCCTCTCCGCAGTCCACAGAGCCTCCTGTGCAGCCTAACAGCGTACCTACAGCTCCACCTCATATCCCACCTGCAGATTCCATAGACCTGCAAGAGACAACGGGGGACACAGATGACGAGGTGGATCATGACACCTCCTCCTCCGCAAGGGCTTTCCATGAAAGGTTGGCCAGGGTAGTCAGAGGATAGCTGTAGGTTGGACGAGGGGAGTAGTAGTGTGGAGGAGGGGAATAGTATTGTGGGAGGGGCAACAGTAGCATGAAGAAAGGGACTAGTAGCATGGAGTGGGAGTAGAAGTAACATCAAAGGGCGGAGGCAAATTCAGGAGGAGTGAAACATTGGAGGAACATCAGAAATGTGGGAAAAGTGAGATGGAAGTAGTTGGAGTAGAGAGGTAGCAGTGAGAGTGGACGCAACAGGAAAGCCTGAATCAAACCAGAGTAAGGGCCAGCCACTATTCTAATTCCGATTAGAGCACTACCCTTGGTTAGTGTAGTGGCAGTTAGGAAGTCCATGAGGGAGCCTTAGATAGAAAAGGCTGAGCAGTGTTTAGATCTACACCATCGGAACAAGGCAG
Organism: Ambystoma mexicanum; assembly: GCF_040938575.1. Lineage (NCBI taxonomy): Eukaryota > Metazoa > Chordata > Amphibia > Caudata > Ambystomatidae > Ambystoma > Ambystoma mexicanum. The sequence continues at coordinate 904,791,946 of NC_090926.1, forward strand.
AACCTAGACAGTAGGGGGTCAACATTCAGTATCTACTAACCCAGGGCCAATGACGCCTCGTTAACAGTGGATGGTCAAAACAAGAAAAGAGAGATTGATGGTCCTAGGAACAACAAAGAAGAAAATAAAAACATGTTTACCTTCGCTACAACATGAAGTTGAATTACGGTAGTATGGAAGCCCGTCTCCCATTCAGAGCAGCTTTCCTGATCCCTGGAAGTTTTGAGCAAGTTAGCGCTGTTCTTTGTGTGAGAGACTTATACTCCTAAGAAAATTCAATGATTGAGGTTCACAGCTGGGCCATTTACAAAGAAACCTGGCTCAGAGATTTATTTAGTTGTCGGTCATCTAGAACAGAGATCTTCAACCTTTGGCTGTCCAGATATTTTGGACTACAATTCCCATCAGCCTTAGCAAGCATATTCAGTGGTGCGATATCATGGGAGTTGTAGTCCAAAGCATTTGGAGAACTGTAGGTTACAGACCCCTGCTCTAGAAGAAACAATAATTTGTCATATACATGCCCTCTGCAATGGCGTGCCTTGTTCCCACTTTTTGGCTTGAGGTAGTGCAAGGACCCTTTCTCCTGCGTGGAAACAAAAACATTGCACCAAGCTGCCCAGTTTTCCTCCCCTGGAGTCCAGACTCTAAGAATTAACCTGTTAGAAGTAGGTAGCTTCCTCTATGAAGTAAGGTTTCAGTTATTACTCTTCAAAGAACCGCTTGACAGAATGTATTACCGAGTGCCGGATGAAGGGCAAAGGCTGAGCTTTTAGAAACTTGAAATACTAATCTACACAAAGAACACAGACTTACTATATAGCTATGTCTTTTTTTTTAACAGCAAGAACGTCCTATTGTAATTGTGACCAAACATGGCACCAGTATTGCTGCAAATATTTAGCTGAAGTCTGAAGGCAGTTGAAGCATTTTGTGTGGTTGGTGAGATGTATAGGTTGCCTGTAGAACCACGATAGGAATCTGTGCTGGATTGTCACCACAGCAACACATATTTATATTAGCAACCAATTATTCCATGTGTCATGCGACAGGGCATGTTCTTTCAGGCCCTTGGCCTCGAAATACAGGTACAGGATAATGGAGTCCATAATTGTATTTTAACCAAAACGTTTAACCAGAACACTGGTGATTCTGACCAAATCATGGTGTTCAGTAGTTGGCAAATAAATGTTCTACAGAATTCTATCTGACCTGCCTTTAATTTTACATTTAATTTTAATATTGGTGCTTATATAGTGCTTTTCACCAGAGCACTGAGCAACAAATAGAAACAACAGTACAAATGATGGTAAGTATACAATGATACATTTGAGGAGAGGAAAGTGAGTTTTCAGTTGTGTACAAAAAGATGCGTGTGAAGTAAGAGATCGATTTGGCAGAGGAAGAGAATTCCAAAGTTTGAGGTAAGAGTAAAATGAACCGGTTGGGTGCAAGGAGGACGGGGAACAGCGAGAAGGTAAAGATATATATTTTTTATTGTGATGTCATTTATTACAAACTTTACACAAAAAGTAACCATAAAATCATTAAAAAAATACAAAAGGAAACACAACAGTTAAAAAAACAGAACAGCTTCATCCCCTTCTTAAAAAGAAAAAGAAGGAAAGGAAATAGGCACAATTGTTCTCCAAAGGATGATCAAATGTATGATACAGACTTCAAAGCAATGATAGGCTAGACACAATTTTCCTCCAGAAGATGGTGAAGTATATGATGCAACCTTACTCATAAACTGATCCCATACATCGTCTGAAGACAATGTTGCCATGAAGCCTGTGGCTTTTAACACAACTAGCCTCAAATTACATAATGACACGCATTGGCTCAAAATGTGTTTACCGACTCTAAAGTCCCCTCTCCACACAAAAGAAATTCCCTGGTTTTCCTCTGGATGTGGTACCAAGCGCTCTCAATTTCCCTGGTCCTGACAGTGTTAAACCTCAACTTCATATAGTCCCAGACTAAGAGTTTCCCACAAATGGTTGGATATTGTAAGGAAGGTATGGTATCAATGGTAAGACAGACACAAGTGACCACAGTTCATGGGTGTTTATGGAACTTCAAAAAGGGTTTGAAAAACGCCTATCTAATCCTAAATTTACATATGGAAGCAAGCTACGACCATCAAATAATAGCGCAGTCCTAATAATGTCTTGTCAAAATAAAAGGGCCTATACTAATACACCTATTGCCAATCCCTACCTCTAAATACAAATAGTGTGGTAAACAATGTTACGAAAAAGAAAGAAGTGTTCACAAAATGATATGTCAGGATGTTTAGGCCGTTAGCCTCCCTTCCCCACGTTTTCAGCTCGAGACGAAGTGGTACACTCAAGCTTTGCACAGTCCTTGGCTTCTCTAGCACGAGGATACAGTTTAATCATTAGCATCAGGGCTTTCCGCGCCCAAGTTTCTTCATTCAGAGGGCCTGATGCGACAAACGATCAATGTTATTTTCATCTTTCAGAATACCACATGTACTCGAGTTCTTAGGCAATTCGCTATTTAGCCTCGGATCCCCCTCAAGCGGGCTCAGATCTTTTCACCACAATGTTCGTAGATTATTTAAATTCATCATAGGTTACTCTTTCTCGGGTGACTCACAGTTTACCCCGATCCCCCTTGGTCAGGCTCAGATCTCAGATCCTCCTCTTATTCCTTTTAACACAATGTGCATAACTTTACACAAATGTGTTTTAACCATAGCGTTTTTTGCTGATCTCCCTCATGCCAGGCTTTTAAATGTGCGCAGGATTTTTGCTTGACCCGTTTGCAGGACCACTTTCTCTCCCACTTCACATTTGCCATCTTTGAGCTGGATACCTAACAAAGACCTTCGAATGAGCATCCACATGGTGCCGGACCACTCTGTTCACGGTATCCTATCTTGGCTTCAAAGTTCAATCACTCATCCGCTGATTAACTGTATTCATGTTGCTTGCCACATACGCTTCATACACTGTTCTCTTCAGTTTTGATTCTACAATGTTGCCGCTCGCAACCTTGGCTTCAACACAGACCGGTCTGGTATCAGTCTGCCCAACTCATCGGCTGTGCTGACTCTACTGGCAGTGCTTTGTTGTAGAAGCCAAGGACAGTACCACAGCAACAAACAATTCTCCCCGCCTTGACTATCGATGCGGGAGTGCCCCGGGTACCTCTGACACATAATGCAGCATTCTTCAGCCCCGATTCCTGGTCTTACTTTTCCTATTCTCAAAGGCTCCTGAAAGTAACGGTCTTCAGTTGAAAAGGTCAAGGGCACTTCACTCCTTGCAATCCTCTTCAGTTTTGCTGTCTTTCGCCTTTCATTAAACTGCCATCTTGGACCTGCTGCTTCCTCGTGTGCTTTGCCTTGCTCAGAGTGTGCTTTCGTGCTCCGCTTTTTATCTGTGTGGGGAAGTGTGATGGAAGTCAGGTGTGTGTGTGCAATAGTAATTGCTTGAGTAGAGATAGATGACAGGAGCTTAAGGAAAAACGGATCCCTGCACTGATCTGGTTCCGAAATCTATAGTGCCTCCTGCTAACGATCCAGGGTTCCTGCGGGACAATGCTGACAAAGTCCTGTATAATCAGTTAAGAGGAAGGGCTGGAACCCTGTTAATGTTGTGCTGGATTTCAAGGTTTTCATTCATTGCAGTGGTGCGTCTATCGTAGGCATATGATGAGACAGAAAACTAGGTTGTACGTGTAGTGTTTGCTTTAATGGTCAAGTGATTGCCACAGTCTTGAGAGCACTAGTGGTGCCATTCACATGAGAAACAAGCTAACATGTGGGTCTTTATCAAGGCTGTGATGTTCTGACAAAGTGAGCGAGCCATAATGGTGATATGGTGAATTGCCGTGAGTAGTGATGTGAAAATTAAAAACATAATGGGTTTTTGAAAAGATATACATTGTTAAGTCACATGAGTACATACATTTGTCATATGTATAGTTTTGTGATTTTTGGTAAATGTGGCTTGAGATATATATGCATGTCCATGTTAACAGTTCAACATTAGTAACAGATCAATTGTTAGATGACCCAGGTGGGTGCATATTGACATGAAGAGAGATTGAAACAAGGGCAAGAAGAAAGAGAGAATGAGTAAGATGGTGAAGGCAAGTTGTCTGGAGTCAATTTTACTGCTTGTGGAGGGTTTTACCGGTAGCCTTCGCTTGGATGTTCCTCTTCGGTGCTTGCCTTCTCGCTCCTCTCTTCGTGGGTCCCCTGTTCTCGGCTTCCCTTCTGGCTTCAACCACATACGGGTGCTGGCCTCTCCATGGAATGTTGTCCCAGCAGCCTCCTTCTCACACTCTCCACGTTACCTCTCTTCTTTGTTTGCCTTTTCATTTCTCGGTTTCTCCAGTCTACCGTTCTTGGCTTCCCTTCTGCCGCATATGGTTTCTGACATTCAGACGCTGTTTGCGCTCCCATTTGCCTTCTTGTTCTTCAATATCAGCTGTTTCCAATTCTGGGCTCTTTTGCCATATGCACGTGGTGGTTTTAAAAAGCTGTTGTTAGGAAGCTATTCACGCTCCCTTCTCTGATGGTCATAGCAAGGTGCGTTGGCTGTCCTGCCCAACACGATATGGATGTGGTCCCGCCACCACCTGTTACAGGATTCCGCTGACCTGTTGCACAACGGCTTCTACGTTCTTTGATGCACCAGTCCTCCGGCATATCATACTGGCGTTATGTGCCTCCTCGAAAGTCGCTGGCACCCCAACTCCTCTTAGGTCCGACTCTCCAAGGCGTGCTCCCGTCACAGGCTTCCCCTGTGTACAATACTCTATCTTCCTCTTTGGTACTCCACCCGTCTCAGTTAAGTACATGTTGTAATCTACAGTAACAAAGGCAGCGGATAGGTCAAGTAAAATGAAAAGAGAAGAGCGCTTCGCATATAGAGCTGACAAGAGAGAGTCGGTTACAGAGAGGAAAGCAGATTCAAGAGAATGGAAAGGACAGAACCCAGATTGCAGAGGAGGAAGTAGAGAATTAGGTTTTCTGAGACCTAAGAGTAGACCATTATTTTGAGGATTTGGGATATTAATAGTAGGAGGGAGATAGTGCGGGAGTTGGAAGTAATAGAGGGGTCGAGAGATTTCTTTTTACACTAGGAATTACTTTTGCATGCTTGAAAGAAGTAGGAAAGATAGAGGATTGAGAATTGTTGAATGGGGAGGTAAGATAATGAATTAAGAGGTGAAATACTTCAGTGATGAGAGGAGAAGGCACAGGATCAGTGGGAGCAGTTTTGGATTGGCATGGGGGAGCAATGTAGAGGCATCCCTGTCAGTCAATAATGGGAGAAAAGAGGGACTGAATGAGAAGCAGAAGAGGGAATAGCGGGGGATAGAGTTTCCAGACTAGGTGGGCAGGATGAGCGTAGATTAACTACTTTGGTAGTGAAATAGGAGGCAAAGTCATCAGGAGTAAGGGACGAAGATGAAGAGGTATCGTTTCGAGGGGAGAAAGAAGATGGTTAAGTATGGATAATAATCTTCAAGGATGAGTAAAAACATTGGTAAGAAGGTTAGAG